>NW_022103964.1:340821-343953 GCF_000313985.2 Echinops telfairi | reverse complement strand
ATTATTATTTTGTCATATCTTACACTGTCCACTGTCCGTTCACCCACTTTTCTGTTGTCTGTCCTCTAGGGAGGAGTTTAAATGTAGATCCTTGTAATCGGTTCCCCCTTTCCACCTCATTTTCCCTCTACCCTCCCGGTATCGCCACTCTTCCCACTGGTCCTAAAGGTATCATCTATCCTGGCTTCCCAGGGTTTCCAATTCCTCTCTGTACCAGTGTACATCCTCTGGTCTAGCTAGATTTGTAAGGGAGATTTGGGATCATGATGGGGGCGGGGAGGGGGGAAGCATTCAAGAACTACAGGAAAGTTGTATGTTCAATCGACGCTACACTGCCCCCTCCTTGTTGGCTCGTCTTCTCCCCACGACCCTTCTGTAGGGGGATGTCCAGTTGCCTACAGATGGCCTTTGGGTCTCCACCCTGCAACCCCCCTCATTCACAATGATAAGATTTTTTTTGTTCTTTGATGCCTGGTACCTGATCTGATCCCTTTAACACCTTTAACACACAGGTGGGTGTGCTTGTTCCACGTGGGCTTTGTTGCTTCTGTGGGAGATGGCCACTTGTTTACCTTCAAGCCTTTAAGCCCCAGATGCTATATGTTTGGATAGCCGGGAACCAGCAGCTTTCTTCACCACATTTACTTAAAAACCCATTTGTCTCCAGCAATCGTGTCATGAAGGTAAGCATCATGGATCGCAGTTTAATAGAACAAGGTGTTCTTGCATTGAAGGAGTACTTGAGAGGAGGCCCATTGTCCATCTGCTACCTTAATACTAAACTTATAAATATATGTACATAGATTTATTCCCCATCATCATACATAAATATATTTACATATATACATGCCTGCATTTAGACCTCTATAAATGTCCTTTGCCTCCTAGTTCTTTTCTCTATTTCCTTTTACTATTCTCTTGTCCCACTATCATGCTCGGCCTTCCTTTGGGTTTCAACAATTCCTCTCAGTTACATTGTCCTTGATCAATCCCTACCAGGCTTCTTACACCCTCCTTGCCACTGATTTTGGATCCCTCGTTGTTCCCTTGTTCCTGGTTTTGTTAACACCATTTCCTTTCCCCTACCTCCCCTTCTCCCTTGTCCCCCACACCCCACCCTACCCCCCAGTAACATCAGTCCTGTTATTTTCTCCTCCGGACTGTTTATCTACCCTATCTTATATAGATATACCTGAAGAGATAATAATATGCACACAAAAACAAGACAGAACAAGACAAAGCGACAAAGAAAACAAAATGATAACAACAAAAAAACAATGACAAAAAAGAAAAGCCTGTAAATAGTTCAAGGTCTGTTTGTTGACCTTTAGGAGTGTTTTCCAGTCGATTTTGATGGGGTGGCACCCCTGGCCCCAAAGTCTATTTTTGGTACTCCCTGGGGACTTTGTTGCTCTGTTCCCCTTGCTGTTCTGTTGGATGCCCTTAGTATTTTGCCTCGGTGTGGTGGGGTCAGATTGGGAGTAATTCCCACACTGTGTCTCCAATGTTGTCCCCTGTAGGGCTACGGATCAGTGAGGAATGTTGTGTCTCATAGTGGGGCTGGCCATATAGTCATCTTTGTCCATTGGCTGCTCTGAATGGGGATATTGTCCTCAAGGCTTGGTGGGCCAGGATGTGCTCCACTCTCTTTTCCTTCCACTTCATTTGCTCTATGTGCTCTGTTCAGACACATCCCTCTCCCTGAACTGCAGCTTTAGTTCTGTCCGCTGAAGTAAATTCTTCTTGGGGGGTGGGGGTGGGTGGCTTTCCACATAGTTGGGATTAGGGCCGGCCCCTCGAATTACCTATCTAAATTAACAAAATGTGATGTTCAAAATGTCAACTAATTCATAACAAAAGTAGAAATAGCTCATTTGCTGCAAAAAAATGTTCAAACTGAAAAAAGGCTAGACCTCATTGACTGCACTGGAAAACAGTAATTGTTGGTTGCTAGATTACTTTGACTCAATGTGGTCTGAATATGAATACAAATATAAACACGAATATGCATGGAAGTAAAGATATTAATATGAATAAAATATGAACATGAAAATGTAAATATAATTGAAAATATAAGCATGAATAACAATATGAGTGAATATGAATATGCAAGTTAATGTAAATGTGAATCTAAATCTAAATAGACATATGAATCTAAACATAAATGTGAGCAAAAATGAATATAAATATGAACGCAACTGTGAATATCAATGAGTAAATATATGTGCAAGTTAATACATAAATATAAATATAACTATATAAAATAAAAATATATTCAATAAATTTGGAATATATTATTTGAATATATACTCAATATATTCAATGTATAAGTACATACGTGGAAATAAATATAAATATATATATGCCGCTTTGAAGGTCCCTTGTACATATACACCAGATGTATCATTGATGAAAAACACAGACATCTTAAAAAATATAAAGCTGTTTCCTGATAGTGTCAATTTATGTCATTTAATGCTCAAGTCAGTGTTATCCTTTTTCGAACACTTTCTGAGGGACTCAAATCACGCTCTTTTAAATGTCCTTTGCATTTGGGGAACAAAAATAAGCCTGAAGGAGAATATCAGGAGTGCAGATTTGATGAAGTAAGGTGTCCTTACTGGCAGTCAATGGTACTTTCAATAGCCTCCCCGCAAACCATCATTTTGGTCATCAATTTTTCAGCAGTCCTCCTTACTCATTGCCCAGGTTTCACAGGCATGTGAGACAATTGATCCTAAATGTGACATCACACTACCCTGTAATATAGGTTCCCGGAGGCAGATGTTCATAAAAAGACTCGATGGTGCAGTGGACTAAATATTAAGTTGCTAGCCACAAGGCTAGGGGTTCAAATACAGCAGGCATTCCTAGAGAGAAATATTAAGTTATGTGTATCATAAACACTGAGAGTCCTGGAAATCTTCTAGATCTTTCACCTGCCTGCATCCAACTTGCTTCAGGAACCAGCTCTGGGGAAACCATCCTGTGGAGTTGTGATCCATGAGTTTAGCAAGCTGTTCATGATCCCCAGATTTTATACTATTCAGTGACATTCATATACAAATATCTGGCATGTTTAAATGCAGCTTCTCCACCAGGGGACTCCAGAAATTTCTTAGCCAGGGTGAG
>NW_022103964.1:338457-339792 GCF_000313985.2 Echinops telfairi | reverse complement strand
GGGTATACAGGTGCCAGATAATAGCAAAAAGAGAGAGAAAACTTTATGCACTGAGATAAGTCTGCCTTAGCTAGTACCCATGATAAATTGTTCCTGCACACAGTCACAGGAGAATCAGTTAGACAAGGTAGAGGGGGTTAAATTGGGGTTGAAATTATGGAGCATTTCTTGCTAGGTTAACGGCTACAAAAAGTATAACATTCTCCTAATTAGTTTATATTTCTACCAAAACAACAGTAGATTGATTCTTCAAGTTCCTCTCTATTGAGTTCATAGTAATTTCAGTATTCTTGGCCAGCAAAGAGCCTCAAATGGGGCTTTCAGTGAAGTTAAGACTCAGTTAAGACCCATAATAAAACCATACCCAATGCAAATCGAGTGGGATGGCATGCAGTGTAGACCCAATGCCCATCTGTAGACAATTGGACATCTCCTCACAGAGGGGTCACAGGGAAGAGATGAGCCAGTCAGGGTGCAGTATAGCACAGATGAAACACACAACTTTCCTCTAGTTTTTGGTCCTTCCTTCCCCCCACTATCATGATCTCAATACTACTTTCAAATCAAATTAAATCAGAGCATGCACACTGTTACAGATAAAAGCCCACAACATAGGGAATTCAGGATAGATAAACCCTCCAGGGTCATCCATGAGAGTATGGATACCAGGAGGATTAAGGGAGGGTGGGGGAAGAAAGGGAGAATCAGTCACAAAGTTCAACTTAGAACCCTCTCTCAGGAGGATGAACAATGGAAAAGTGGGTGAGGGGCAACGGAGGACAATGTAAGATGAACATAATAATCCATAATTTATCAATGCTTGTTAGGGAGGGAGGGTGGGGGAGGGAAGGGGAAAAATGCAGAGCTGATATCAGGGGCTCAAGTGGGAAGAAAATGCTTTGAAAATGATAATGGCAACATATGTGTAAATGTGCTTGACACACTGGATGAATGTATGGACTGTGATAAGTCATGTAAGACCCTCCAATAAAAGTAATTAAAAAAAAAAGACTCAGCTAAACTCAGCTTCTATCTCCTAGATTTGCCATCTTAAGGAAAGTTTATTTTTATTAACCTAGTAGCTAATCTTGATGACAAGGATGTATTTACTACTAATAAATTAGCTAAGAGGAATCAGATTCCAGAATAAGAACAATGAAATCAGTGAATATTCTGTATGAGACCACTGCCCAACCTGCTTAACCCTGGGTAACACTGTGAATTTCACACTTGCCCAAGGATCCTCCCCTGGATGTGACGTATTGACACATGATGATGTAATATATACCTCATATATTGTCGATCATTATTCTGTATTTTCCTTCCTGATACTCT
>NW_022103964.1:335912-338103 GCF_000313985.2 Echinops telfairi | reverse complement strand
GGAGTGGGAGGGGTTTACACATAGATTGTTCTTGTACAATCCCTTCTGCGGTTAGGACTTCTGGCGCTGGAACAAGGTGAGGTCGGCCAGTCCCCGGAGGCACAGTCAATCTTGGGCAAATCTCTGAGTCACGTAAGTAGTGGGTTATCAGAACTTATTGACATCTGAGTCACGTAAAGTTCGCAGTTGATCTCGGGCAAACATCTGCGTCACGTAAAGTTCACAGGGGAGGAAAAAATGAAGGCTTCAGCTCCTGACAGCAAACATGCAGAGAAAGGACAGTCCCAATGTCAGGTCACCATGGAACAGAGGACTTTGGTCAAGGATCAAGAATGCGCTAGAAAGACATTCATTGCCACATCAAATCAGAAAGCATTTAGAAGGAAGAATTATGTAAAAGCCATCTCTTGTCAAAAGTCACAACCTCACCCTGATGCACACTCAGAACTGTTGCTGTGAAATTGGTACATATCCATTATCCCTACATTTCCTTTGTCGTGTACGTGCCTGAAACTATAAACCACCCTCCTCCACTGTGTTTTTCCTTCAGGAGCTTGCATTGGAGAGTCTTCTGACTCACTCTGTGCTTGTTCCAAGATGAGCTTCCTCGTTTCATTTGTATGCAGCCCCTGTCTTTGTTTCTCAGCACGAGTTGGATTGCTAACTGGGAACACACTCCCTCTTGCTGTGTGTTTATTCAACATGAAATTACATATTCATCTCCCTTAGTGACCCTCAACTTTAGCAAGCATGGTGTCTTTTACCAGGTAATGCTCTCTACTCATAGCATGATCAAAGTGTGTGAGGTGGAGTATCACCACCTTAGCTTCTAAGAAATTCTATGGTTCTGCTTCCTCTAAGACAGATCACTTTATTTTTATGACACCCCGCGGTATTTTCAATACTCTTCAGCCATACTATCATCAAGGTCCATCAAGCACTTGGCCAGTTCTCCTTCATCATTGTCTAGCATTGGCATGCATATAATGTGATTGAAAACCTTGACCTATAACTATTTTCATGGTCTCCTTAATCCTCAACATGACAACATAGTCCCATTTAATATAGACCCCTAGGAAAGAGATACAAATACCTGAGTGACACTTTGAGCTAAGTATCTGGTTATTAAATCTAAGTTTTTGGATTTAAAATAACTAGTTAGTCCTTGTCAGAAATAGGAGGTTATCTGACCAAAGGTATATTTATTAAATGTGAAACTCTACCAAAAGTACTACAGAACAGTTCTATTAACCTTATAGGGTCTCTGAGAATCAGAAAAGACTCAATAACAGTCAGTTTGGTTTTTGAGGCAAATATTATTTGATTGTTTTCTTGTTCACTTGCTTGCTTGATTCAATGATTTGTCCTCAGTTGACAAGAGTTCCTGGTTTGTGAATGGCTCTCAGATCTCACAATGAAAAAATAAAAGAATAAGTGAATGAAAATTTTATGTGTTCAAATCAAAGAATACAGATAAACCTGAACTCTGGTAAATTTAAGATAACAAACACTTCCATCTGAGATGATACTAAACTGAGCCTATACTTAGGCATCCAATAACCTCCATCTCTGCCAACTGCCTTGGTCCAGCCTGCAGCAGGAACCAGTCTTGGAGAAAACTCTTTTTGGACTAGCAGGACCTATGTGCCCATGAAATGTTCACAGTCTCCAGACCTAATGCAGCCAATGGCGCTCATAGGCAAATCACTCATGTGATTTCCTGCTTAAATGCTGTCTCTCCACAAGGGGACTCAAGTGACTGCTGATTAGGGTGACCTTGCTCCAAAATGCCTGCTTCCTTCCTCCTCCTCATGGTGCTGGGTCTCCCATCGGGTCAGTGTTGGGGGAAGACGGAATCGGTCACAGCAGTTTAACTGACCGATGGGGTGTTTAATGTTTATTTCCTATGTCTCCAGGTGGCCTGGCTCAGGTGCAGCTGCAGGAATCTGGTCCTCAGATGGTGAGACCTTCACAGACCCTCACTCTCACCTGCACCATTACTGGGGACTCTGTTTCCAGCACCAGTGCTGCTTGGGATTGGATCAGGCAGTGGCCTCGAAGCAGCCTACAGTGGATGGGAAGGACTTACTACAGATCAAAGTGGTACAGAGAATACACGCCATCTCTAAAAGATCGTCTTGTCATCAACCCAGACACATCCAAGAACCAGTTCTCCCTGCAGCTGAGCTCC
>NW_022103964.1:334182-335489 GCF_000313985.2 Echinops telfairi | reverse complement strand
TATTCATTACTCAAAACCTGAGGACAATGAAATACAGGCATGTCCAGATCCATGCGTGCAATGCATGATTTCAAATGTACTGAGCTCAGCGACTTACTACCGCCCAGGGTCAGGTCTCTGAAGGTTTCTTTCTGCATTGTTCCAGTGCACTGCTGGCAGTGAACGACTAATGACCTCTATTCCTGAGAAAATAATCGTGGTGACTTCCAGGACTACATTTGTGACATGTCCTTAGTGATGCTTGCTACCCATTCTCTCCCTTTATGAGGAAACAAGTGTTCCAGGCATAGAGAGACCGCTGACACTGGAAACAGGTGAACTGGAATGACCTGTCTGGTGGGTGGAATCATTAATAAGATCATTCATTAGAGTCACAATGAAGGGAGCACTCATTGGAAGGACAACTTTGATTCCAAAAGATAGTAAATATGTCACAAGAGGAGGAATTTGAAAACTAATTTCTCAGAATCTTCTTTAGGCCATGTTTTCAGCAGCTTTCAGGGTATGAAGTCTGTCATGCTTTCCTCTCAGAAGCTGTAGTTTCCCCACCTTCTCTGGGGACACTATTTACAGTGACTCTTGGGAAATGTCCTGCATTGGAACATGCCTTCTTTTCATTGGAATGGGCTTTGTCTGTCTTTCACCATCTATCCAAAGGCAGACTTCAGATTAATAGGTATTGATGAGATCTCAGTTACACTGCAGGATACTAACTGGTGCTATTTGTTGTCAAAGTTAGAAATATTTAATGGGAAAACGTATTCTCATGGTGAGTGGAAATGTTCTTCACACCCTCTGATATATATCTTGAATCTTTTCATTCTAACTAATACTCACAAAGGTATACTTATTCAATAAATTTCCTTTAGAATGACGAGAAAACATTTTCTATGCCAATATTATTGTTTGGAAGGAAATAATTATTAACAAGCTTCTCAAGGAAAATGGAAAAAATGAAGAAGAAAAAGCCAATCCAAAAGGAAAAGGAGGGCAAAGTATAAAGACTTACAAAATAATAACAAAAACAAAGACAAAAATTAAGAGAAAAGACATGTAGCTGTTTACACATCACTTCAAGAGGTAGCATATGGGCAAGAACCACTATTACTCAATGAAAAAGTTAAAGGTGCACTAAAAGAATTAGTCAAAAAAGTAAGCCCAGAGAATGATCGAATGCAGAGTGAAATGATTCAACAAGCAGATCAGGCACTGGAAGCACTTACTCTTCCATGCCACGTGATAATTAACACAGCTTCATGGCCAACTGACTAGAAGTGATTTTACACACACACACACACACACACACA
>NW_022103964.1:331388-332884 GCF_000313985.2 Echinops telfairi | reverse complement strand
TAGTCCCACGTTTGATTGTGCTTCATTGATCTGCCACTCATTATTTGTGAGTTTCTTTTGAATTCTGTGAAGGAGATCAAAAGAACTATGTGGTCAGCATAAGGATAGGCTTTCTGCCAAAGATATAGATCAGACCTCATTTTTGTTGTCGATGATGTGTAGTGTTTTTTTCAGTTGACTTTCCAAAGTCCTTCAAGAAGCCCTCGAGCACACTTATTTACATATAATTTATATAAAGCACACTTATATATGTAATTGTGAAATTGCTCAAACTTTATACATTGCCAACCAATCAGAATTTTATTGTAAGTTCCTGGATCCCTCCGTATGTATACTCTCTGAAAATTTCCTTTCACATCAGTACTTTGGATCCTAGGAGGTACTACTACCAATCCCTGGATTGTTTTGTTACTCAAATAAACTCTTTAATTTTTAACAGGAATCCCAGTTTGCTCTTTGAAAGGACTGATTGAAGATGAAACGGTATGCACATTTTTTCTCAAGGCTTTCTATAAATTACTGCTACATCCGGAAAGGAAGGAAAGAAAGAAGGGAGGGACGGAGGGATGGAGGGAGGCAGAGAAAGGAAAATAAGCAACAATACATGGCAATAGATTTATCATCTTAAGGAACTTTTATTTTTATTAATCTTGTACATAATCTTTGGTGGAATTTTACCAATATTTATTTCCAATAATTTATTACCAATAAAGCAACCAAGAAGAATCAGACTCCAGAATAAGAACAATGAAGTCTTTGAACATTCTGTGTGAGACCACTGCCCAACTTCCTTGACCCTGTGTAACACTGTAACTTTTACACTTGCCCAAGGAACCTACCCTGGGAGATGACATACTGACACAGGGTGTTGAGATAAAAATACCTATATATTGCCGATAATTATTCTGTATTTCCCTTCCTGATATCCTCTCTTTGTTGACCCATTTCCTCCTAGAAAAGTGCACCATCAAACAAACCTACTATCAGTTATGACTAAACTTGCTGGGCACATATGCAGAAGAAAGACATCCCCAACGTCCAGGTCACCATGAAACAGGACTTTGACCAAGGATCCAAAATGTGCTAGAAAGACACCAGGTGAAATGAGAAGACATTTAGAAGCAAAAAGTACAAAAAAGCCATATCTTGTCAATAATTGTAACCCCACCTTGTGCATATCCACGACTGTTCCTGTGAAACTGACACATATCCATTAATCTCTAAATTTATTTACTGATCTTTATGCCTGAAACTATAAAACATCCTCCCTCTCTTTTTTTCCCCTTTTTTTTCGGGATCTTGTGTTGGGGATCCTACATTTGGCTCACTCCTTCCTCTTTCCAAGTAAAGCTTCCCCATTTCATTCTCATCCAGCCCCTGCCATTGTTTCTCAGCAGTAGTTGGGTTGGAAACTTGGAACACATTTTTTTGTAATGTGTGTTTTTCTTTATTTTTATTAGTTGGTTCTTCGTTTTTTTAAAAAAAATCATTTTATT
>NW_022103964.1:328283-329872 GCF_000313985.2 Echinops telfairi | reverse complement strand
CACAGACAGATGGAGTCTTTAATGTTTATTTTCTATGTCTCCAGGTGGCCTGGCTCAGGTGCAGCTGCAGGAGTCTGGTCCTCAGATGGTGAGACCTTCACAGACCCTCACTCTCACCTGCACCATCGCGGGGGACACTGTTTCCAGCACCAGTGCTACTTGGGATTGGATCCGGCAGCGGCCTGGTAGCAGCCTTCAGTGGATGGGAAGGACTTTGTACAGCTCAAAGTGGTACAGAGAATATTCGCCATCTCTAAAAGACCATCTAATCATTAACCCAGACACATCGAAGAACCAGTTTTCCCTGCAGCTGAGCTCCGTGACTGCTGAGGACACGGCCATGTATTACTGTGCAAGGAGCACAGTGAGGGGAAGTCAGTGTGAGCCCAGACACAAACCTCCCCTGCAGGGAAGACACTGGGCAGCAGGGGGCGCGCAGGACCCACTGAGCACAGACACCCAGCCATAGACAGACAATGAATGACAGGGAGAATTTCCTTCTGGAATTAGGGCTCCACGGAGAGTTTTTATTTTTCTTACTCTAAATTTTCTCCACACTGCCGACTTGAAAGGTGGAACTAACATTCTTTCTTTGCAGTACAAATATTAAAGTGGCTCTAATACTTTATTGTCATCCTATAGAATCCATGTTCCTTCTTGAAAAACAGGTTATCAGGGTAATTCTCTCCCTATCTGTTACTCAAAGCCTGTTGACAATGAAATACAGGCATGTTCTGATTCATACGTGCAATGCATGATTTTAAACGTACTGCGCTCAGCGACCTACTATAAACCAGGGTCACGTCTTTGAAGATTTATTTATGCATTGCTCCCTGAGCACTGTTAGCAGTGAACGACAAATGATCTCTATGTCTGAGAAAATAATGGTGGTGACTTCTGGGGCTAAATTTGTGACAAGTCTTTACTGATGCTTGCTACCCATTCTCTCCCTTTATGCAGAAACAAGTGTTCCAGGCATAATGAGACCCCTCACACCAGGAACAGGTGAACTGGAATGATCTGTCTGGTGGGCAGAGTCATTAGTAAGATCATTCATTGGAATCACAATGAAGGGAACACTTACTGGAAGGCCATCTTTGCTTCCAAAAGACAGTAAATGTGTCACAAGAGGAGGGCATTGTAAACTAATTGCTCAGAATGTTCTTTTAAAAAAAAATCATTTTATTGGGGCTCGTCCAATTCTTATCACAATCCATTCATCCATCCATTGTGTCAAGCACATATATACATGGGTTGCCATCATCATTCTGAAAACATTTGGCTTCTACTTTAGCCCTTAATATCGGCTGCTCATTTTCTACCTCCTACCCCACTCTGCCCACCCTCATGGACCTTTCATAATTCATAAATTTTTACTGTTTTGTCATAAGCTACACTGTCCGACGACTCCTCCTGCCCTCTTCTCTGCTGTCCACCCCCAGGGAGGAGGCTATACGTAGGTTCTTGCAATCGCTTCCCCCTTTCTACCCCGCATTCCCTCCACCCTCCAGGCATCGTCACTCTCACCACTGGTCTTTAAGGAGTCATCTGTCCTGGATTCCCTGTGATTCTCGTTGCTATCTGTACCA
>NW_022103964.1:321725-323696 GCF_000313985.2 Echinops telfairi | reverse complement strand
CCCCAGTCACTTGTAGGGCCTCTGGTTTTAGGCTAGTGATGCCTTCACTTTTTGTAGGCGACAGACCCCTGCTGCATGGTGTATAGAAGAGGCCTGGATTGAATCCCCCAGCTGCTTGCCAGGCTTCTAAATGCGGGTGGTAACTTCCCCACTTGGACCTTCAGAGTTTCCCTAGGCAGAGGGGAGTGGCCTGTAGCCTGCTAGTGGCTTGTGACAGGAAAGAGAGTGAAAGGAGGGGAACAGAAAGAAAGAGGAAGACACAGACTGGAGCAACAATGTCTAGCAAACTGACACCCACTCACCCACACTCAACTGGAATGCACAGAGTAAACAAAAGTGAAAACAGTAAAAACAAAGAAAAAGAAAATGATAAAAGACAGGAAGAAAACAACAAAAAAGGATAACAATCTGCTGAGACTGTGGTAGGATAGAGAGAAGAGTTAGAACAAGAGTAGAAAGGAAGAAAAAGTGAAAGAAGAGCACAAATAAAGTAAAAAAAGAAGAAAGGAAGGAGAGGAGACAGAACTGACAAAATTGATAAATAAATAGCTGACCCCGTGCTTTGCTGTGTGTATCACTGACTCGTCCTGTATGGAGCACTGTCTTAGGAGTCAGGATGCCCACTGGTAGGACAGGGTTGCCATAGGCAGAGTGTAGAGGTTTGGGAACCACCAGTGGCATGCAAAGGGAATGAGAGGGAGAAGAGAGAATCATACAAACAGTGAGAGAAGTGAAGAGAACAAAGAAATAAAGAGGAGAGGAAGAGAAAAAGGAGATGGAAAGGGAAAGAAAATAACCCCACTGTGTTCATTAAGATTGTCTGTAATGGTAAAGAGGGAGGAAAGCAAGAAGGGGTAGATAAACAATAAAGAGATCGCTGATCCCTGATTACTTGTAGGTGAGGCCAAAGGGGTTTAGATCCTGCCTCACAATGGCAGGTGTGGCCTTTTGATGCAGGGACCCAGTGGTGCTGGGTAGTATTGCCCTAGTTGATGAGCTCACCTAGAGGTCTGATGGAGGTTTCCTCAGCAGCGCAGCACGGTGTAGATGTTTGTCCAGCTACTTTGTGTGGTGCTCAGCACTCCCACGGAGGGCAGCCTGGAGTTCCTTAGGCTATTTGGGTTGATTTGCCCTAAGTGGAGGCTAGTGATCTGGAAGTCAGTAGTGGTTTATGATAGGAGAGAGTGGGAAAGAGGAGGAAAAAGAATGAAAAATAAGAAAGAGGGTAAAGAGAACCCCAGCTCGTTGAGACTGGCTGAGCTCATTAAGACTGACTGTGGTGAAAAGGATAGAAATGCTAGTGAATGAAGAGGAAAGAAATAGAGTAGTAGGTAAGGTGATAACTGAGGCTTAATAACCTGTCCATGAGGCTGGAGGAGTTCCAACTCTTCTTCTAGGTAGCAGGGTGCTGTACCCATTTTATGTAGGGTTCTACAGTTGCTGTGTGGGATTACTTTCAAAGGCAAGATCACACCTGTGACCAGGCGTCCGTTGAGCTCTGGCTTTTACTGGTATGCCTGCCTTGTGCTGTATGTAGCCCTGCAGCAGTGATGGGGAACAGCCCGGTCCAGGGCCGGCAGGACCTCCCCAGCTATGTGTTGAGTCACTGAAAGGGAAGCTGGGCTTTTTGTCCTATCTAGTCTGCTGGTGTCTACTACTAAATCAGAGACTTTTTTTTTTAATCCCCCTGGCCAGCTAGACTAAAATCAAATTAACTTGTCACGCACAATCTCTAGTCTGCAGCTCCGTGCTGTTTGAAACTGATGCGTGCTACAGCAGGTCTTTTTTATACAAAGAGCCTCCAGGCCCTGTAGCTGGGTTCTGGCATTCCTTAGCTAGGTTAATTCTTAGGCTGACTTATGTTAAGGACCCCTGCCTATGTGCTCTTTGCAGTTGAGAAACCAGACTGGGGTTTGAGTTATTAACCAATAATATATATTTCACCTTCTTTTTTTTTAATGCTTGTGATGT
>NW_022103964.1:319487-321000 GCF_000313985.2 Echinops telfairi | reverse complement strand
GTTTTTCAATCTGAATAGTAGTTTCATTATAAAAACACCCTGAATTTAAAAAAAGAAAAACACCCCAAATGTCCAAAAACAGATAAATAAATCGTGGTATACATGTGTTCATGCTCTAAGGTGTTGAGCATTAAAATAAATTCATACTGGTTAGATATTAACTTATGGATCTATCCCCACATAAATAAGATTAGTTAAGAGAACTAAGCTAAGTAAACGAGCATACATACTGTCTGAAATCATTTAAATAAAAAATAACTTATGGCATATGAAATATATGAACAGGACTTTGTTCTGCATCTCATGATCACGTACCAAGAAATCATTCTCAAATATGATTCCCATCAAATCCTTCTAGGATATTCACTTATGTGTATGCTAAACATGTCTAAAAACACTGGAGAAACCAAAAAGCTTATCATGACATAGACCTAGAAACATTATGCTGAGTGAAGCAGTCAATCTCAAAAGGGCAAATATTGTATGATATCACTATAAGCCAAAACACAAAGGCATAGGCTGACACCTGTTCTCAGACTATGTAATCATTTAATATGAAACCCCAGGCAATGTTGTGACATGACTTGTTAGTGCTAATGTACTGTTTACCACTTATTCAGTTGTACAGCTTAAAAGATATACCGTCTCTTTAGTGGAGGCTCAAACTGTGATGGGACTTTTTGTAACTTGGCACGAAATACAAAAGACCAAATAACTCCTGACACTCAGCAGCATCTCTGGGTTGCCCCAACTTAATAGACTCTCCTACAACACTATTATTAAAGGAACTGAACTATTTCGTTAAACTTAAAGCTGAAACTTCCTGGTATGGGAAGCACAGATGACTGCTATCCCGAAGTCATGGGCTTCAGAGTATGATCCAAGATTCTAAATGATAAAGCCAAGATCAGTGGAGAGGAAGGATTAGAGGTTCAATTCTGTGACTATCAGTGTTGAAGTTCTGTCTTTGCTTTTCTTGGATTTGGACTCCACTCCACCACCTCCACATCCCCAAAAACACAAAACCAAAAATCCTTCACCTGATGTTTGAGCGCTCTCAAGTGAAATCCAAGGATTATGATATTTGATTATTGCTTATTATGGAATGGGACTTTCCTGAAGGGACGAGTGATTAATCTTCTGACTTTGTATCCTTCTTAAGGGGGAATTTTGAGCTTATTTCTGGGGTGTGGCCTTACAAGCATCGTTGTTCGCCCTCAGAGGAAATCATGAACACGGGAGAAATGCCTGACCCTCTTCTAGGATATGGCTTCTCTCTCTCTCCATATCTATATCTATATCTATGTCTATGTCTATGTCTATGTCTATATCTATATCTATCTATCTATCTACCTATCTATCTATCTATCTATCTATCTATCTATCTATCTCTCTATATATATGGTTTTATTAGGGGCTCATGCAACTCTTATCACAATCCATACATACATCATTTGTGTAAAGCACATTTGTACATTCATTGCCCTCATCATTCTCAAAACATTTGCTCTCC
>NW_022103964.1:310712-319172 GCF_000313985.2 Echinops telfairi | reverse complement strand
CTACTCTTCAATGTGGCACCACATGACCTCATCTGCTCAGAATGCCCCTTTGGGTTAAGCACTGTCTCCCTGGTCCTAATACTCTTGAACACACCAGGGACTGGACTCAGAAGTCACCTATTCCTTCTCTTCCTCTGTATAAGATCCTGTAGTGAGTCAGGAATGCTGTTGAAGTCTGGACAAGGCCAAATCAAATCCTGACACCTCCTCAGACTCCACCAACACAAAGTCTCTTAACCCGTCCACCCCATCATGAGAAGTGTTTGTCAAAGATTTTGTCTTGCTTGGATCCACAATCAATGCTCATGGAACAAGCAGTTGAAAGATCAAAATATATATGACATTAGGTAAATATTCTGTACAAGTTCTCTTCAGAGCATTGAAGAGCAAGGGTCTCACTTTAAGGGCTTAGGTGCAATTGATCCCTCCAAAATAGAATAAAATAACAAACTCAGCATTCAATTGAAGTTGAAGTACACTTGATAATTCTTCACATACTGCCAGTGAATGTTATTCATGGTGAACGTAAGACACACCTTCCACTGAGATGTGGGTGGTCTGTAGGGAGTCCTTAGGATACTTGAAGCAAAGGAACCCACCTAGCCTCAGGTACAGAGGACAGGATAATTACTCCTATTAATGCTTTCTCATTGAAACTCATGGTTAACCTGTCAGATAGCAAGGGTTGACCTATAGCAGTGATACAATTCAATTCCCTCCACCCACCCACCCAGGACTCTATATCTGAATTTTGACTTTTCTCAACCTATCTACCAATAACCTTTCATTACAGTTTTACTGTAATGAAATGTACATGATTCCTCAATACAAATGCTATTGATGCTATTGTCACTGTCACTGATTTGGTTACAATCATAGTGTCTCCATGTATGCTAGAATGAAATCCTGTCCTGTCCTGTGTCATCCTCACAGTCTTTGCTATACTTGATCTCATTGCTGCAATCACGGTGACAAGCTATCTCACAGTCAGAATCTGCATGCTACACAGAATGCTGTGTTTTTCTGTGTGCATTCATCTACTTGGTGTTAGAATCTCCCTGTAGGTTTCTCAAAATAGCCTGTTAGGAATGGGTGTCTACTATTTGTCACCACTATTTCCCCTGTCCCTAGTTGTCCTGCTCCTTTCACAGCTGCAGGAAGCCTCTGAAGAGTGGTGAAACCTCACAGATCTTCTCTCTAACCTGTGCTGACTTCTCTACCACACCATGATGACTTAGTATTACTGGAGATGGACCAGCGAATACCTTTGGAAGGGGTCAGAGTGACTGTTAACCATAAGCTTTGGTTGTAGGCAAAAACTACACTCCATTTCTGAAGAACTGACCCTCGAGCTCCAGAAGTGAGTCCACAAAATCCTTCTCTCTATAGTCTAATTCTGTAACCACTGAAGACAAGACACTTTTACTGTATGGGATAGGGGAAGTCAGTGGTACCCAGACTCAAACTACTGTACAGGAATAGGGCAGGCCTATACCAGAAACTTGGGTGCACAGGGCACAGGACAAGTGACTGAGTGACTGGGTACTAAAAAGATAAAATGGGTATGCTTTATGAACAACTTTATGTAAAACAATCCATCAATGTCAAAGAAGGAGTAAATATCTTGGAAGACAATGATAAGGATAATAATGTTCACCAACAAGAAACAGATAACAGAGCTATCTATCATCGTGTTCACATGAGGAGTAACCACCTGTGCATGTACACTAAGGAGGAAGGATACTTTCTGAACTTTCATGTGACAGAGGTTCTCTTTTATGTGTAATAGTGTTTATAAATTTAACATAATTAAACATTGATAGCTTTTAACTAGAGCAGCAGTAGTGCTTCTATACCATGTCTATAAGCACTCTTTATAAAAACCTCCATTCTCCAGTGAAGGTGCTTCTGTTTCTTGGGTCAGAAGAGGAAATCCAACACAGGAACACCACTCCTCTGCTTCTAAGTGGAGGGCAACATCCAAATATAGCTCTCTCTCTCTCTGCCAATAAAACCTGTGCTGCTCCTTTCCTGGGAGTTCTGGGCAGGAATCCCCAATACATAGGTCTCTTCTCTTTCCATTTTCAGCTAACTCAAAAGACACATAATGAATTTTGGACTGAGTTGTGTTTACATTTTGATCATTCTATGTGTGGTTGTATGTAGAATTGTGTGTGTATGGGGGGGCGGGCAGTGATCTTATCACAATGTCTCGTTGTTTACAGGTGTCCGGTGTGAAGTGAAGCTAGTGGAATCTGGAGGCAACCTAAGAAAGCCTGTAGGTTCTCTGAGACTCTCTTCTGAAAAATCTGGATTCATTTTCAGTGACTGCTATATTAGTTGGATAGGGCAGTTTTCAGGACAGAGACTGGAGTGTGTTGGCTTTATTAGAAATGCAGCCAATGGCAAACAACAGAGTATGCTTCTTCTGTGAAAGGCAAATTCACCATTTCAAGAGATAATGCCAAAAGCATCGCCTATTTTCAAATGAATGGACTGAAACAAAAGGACACAGCTGTGTATTACTGTGAGAGATACACAGTGAAGTCTGTTCAGTGTAAGCCCAGACACAAACCTCACTTACAGTGAAGGATGGGGCGACAGGGGGTGCTCATGCCCCACTAGACCATCCTCAGGAGTAGACACGTGTGTGGTGAGGTATTTCCTGCCAGGGGCTGTGGTTTTCCTCCCACTTGAGCTGAAGAATTTCTACGTTTTGTGCATTCAAGACCATAAGCAGTGTAGGTGTGACATTTCACTCTTGTTTCTTTGTGAAACAGATTTTGATGGTTACTAAAGCTGGGAAGGACATAGAGGGAAAGGAAATCAACAGGCTGGGAGGCAGACAGGTGTTATCTTGAGTGAGGGAGGGATGATATTCTACAAGCTGAAGAAGAGGAGAAAAATCAGGCTGGGTCAGGGCAAATTATGGGAGGGTTTGGTAAGTTGTATAAGTTATTTAATCCAAAAAAGATTATCTGGAACATTAACCGACCCTTAATTAACAATAAATTATTAATAAACAAATGACATTATGAGTTTGATGAAGTGTTAAAGTGTAGATCATCAGTTTTACATTCAATAATTCACACACATATTAGTTCATGTCATTACTTGTAATGTTCTCACTGTAACCTTACTTATCCTACTCCTCCCTGCACTTTTCACTTCAAGTGTCACCACGTCAGCAAATGAAAGTCACATCTTTAAGGCTGACACTACTTTGAGAAGGAAGTCATCCCTCATACTCATATTGAATGGCTTTAATCTTCTGGAACCAATCATACAATGTGGCAGCTATTCATAATTTTCCCGAGGTTAATTCTTCAGATGAGGGCCATCTTTTTCTTCTTCGTAACATGGAAGCTTTGCTGAAATTTGTACACCATGGATGGATGACTTGAAACACCAAGTGCAAATCTGCCAGAAGCAAAACAAGCAAAAAAAGGATGTACAAATTATATGTATATATATATTCACTGCACTGATAAGCAGTAGTCCTGGTGGCTTAGTGGTTTTGATTTGGGCTGCTAATAACAATGCTAGAAGTTCAAACCATCCTCTGCTCAAAAAAGGATCTTCTAATGAGTAGCATACATGGATAATGGGTAAGGCTATATGTCTGTGCACAATTAGAGTGATCTGTGGTGGTTTTGTCAGAGCACCACATGATTTTTAATTTGTTGTGTATGACCAATACAAGTTTTCTACATCATCTCATTGACTATGTCCATTCCTCAAGAACATAATTTATCAAAATCTCACTGATGCAAGAATGCTAGGATGAGGGTTAGAAATTGTGTCACGGGTTTCTCACTCTCCCCATGGAGCCAGACATTGCAAACACAAGGTGACGCTCTCAATTGGGTAGAGTAGGTTACCAATGAACCAATCACAGAGGGAATAGTAAAAAGGACTTTTTAAAAGAAAGTAATTCCATTTTGACTATGAGATTTAATTTTGTGTCTAAGACATTTCGAAATGATCAATGCAGGTAGAATTCTACTCCGTATTAAAATGAACAAGCAACACATATCCCACAACCATGCTTCAAGAACAAAACCCTGGATTTTGAGAAGGATGTCTATCTTTGAAGAACTATCCCTTGTGGATTATCCTTATAAAATAATAAAATCTCTATAAACTGGATATCCGGATAAGAATTTTATCTCCAATTTATTGTTACCCCCAAACCCTCACAGTTAGCTGTTTTTAATGGATCTGAATTCCTTCTATGTCCCAGGCAGTGTCATGAAGCCTGGGACCAGTTGTCTATGCTCTGTGCCTAAGTAAAGTGTCTTTTCCCCACTGTCTTCTCAATCAATGTCCATAACCCTGAGCACAGCTATGAAACCCTGATTTTTTTAGTAGTAGGTTCCGTGGTGAATGCTGGTGACTGTGAGGGATCTCCTGTCATGATTTGAATAACGAGTATCTCATTTGTAGGATGAATCCTTGAACACAAGGAAGGGCTATTTATTCGATGATGTGCCTCATCGAACCCCAGCACAGCTAGAGACACAGAGTCTCCAGAATTTATCTTCAGCATCTCCATTTATCCATCTAGCCTCTGATTTTGTACTTATGTCTGTCTGGACCAGACCTACTACTACGCTGTTCCTAGAGCCCAAGTTCTCAAAGTTTTGTAGGTAAAAGTGTTCTTAATTTAGTTATCTGACCAAGGAAACAACTTGCCTGATCCCATTGAGTACACCTGTGCCCCTAGGATGTTATTTCCCAACTCTCACTGTCCCTCCTGAGGCCAGGCAAGCAAGGATGCATCCAGGAAGGTGGCTTCCTGGCTTGTTTACCATCAGCATGGAGGAAGCTGCTGGTAAAGCAGAGTGAGGCTCTCAATGTGTGGGGTGAGTGGCCAATGAGCCAATCACAGAGAAAATTATTTAAAGGATCACTTCCAGACTCACTTAATATAAATTTAGATGACTCCCCAAACATATTAGCCTTGTGTATACCTGTAAATTCCACAGCTTGTGCAATGGAGATGTTTAAATTTACACAAATACAGCACACAACGCTTATTATTAAACTATAGTTTATTTCCTGATTTCTGTCTGTTGAGTGATTTCCATGTATGTTTCTAACCACCAGGTTGGCGGTCCACATCAACTGGTCTCTTCTTTGGAGAAAGATGAGGCTTTCTGCTCTTTTAAGAATTTACTGTTCAAGTAGCCCACAGGTCTACAAGAAAGGATAGGGGGGGAAAAAAACCTTCAAAACTCTAATTTATTTAAATTTATTTATACAGTCCAGGTGATTTGGGAACCCTGACCCAAGAAAAAACACTAACAAAACAACGATGGGAGTGAGAGCACAAATATTTATTGAATACTAGAAGCCAAGGAGGACATAGTTCATCTAGTCCATCAAAATCTGTCTCCCTCAGCAACATGTCACGGGATGCTTATACACGTGTTGGAGGGTGATGATGCTCTTGAGCAATCCAACATGAAAGAGGTCATTTGTTTCCAGATTTTTCTCTTTGTAAGGACATATATACATCCAGCTAAAATTGTTAACTACTCTGTTCTTCAACTAGAACTGTGCTTATTTATTTATTTAAATTCCAAGGAGAAAAAGCAATGGTTTGTCAACACACCATGTACTCTAACAGAATTTTAAATTTGAAACACTAAAAAGGAAAATAGATGAAGCCCAAGTGAGGTCCTGTGACCTGTTGCAACATCAGGAGTACACACTTTGGACATCAAATTAATCAACATGTAACTTGCATTGCATTAATTTATAATAAAATGTTAAATCTCTAATAAAATACAAGATCTGTAATAAAATGCAAAATGTGAAGTCTCTTTCAAATCCATAACCCTATACATTTTCTTATTGGTATACTTGTCTAAAACTTTCAACCACATTCAACTTTCATTCCCCCCACCCCCAGCTTACCTTGAGGGATATCCCCTTCCAGCTCAGTCCTTGCTAGCTCCAAGGATAGCGGACCATTTCACTTCCTTGCAGCTCCTGTCTTTGTTCTCAGCAAGAGTCGTGTTGTTAACATGTCACACATTTCCTCTTGCTGAGTGTGTTTTTCGACATAAAAGTATACCCTGTCTTACAGAGTCTCCATGAGTCAGAATTTACTCTATGGCAGTGTGTTTGGTGTTGGTGTTATCACAAAGAAGATGATGGTTACAGACTTTCCCTTTTCGTCTCTGAGAAGACTGGAAACTTCTCTTCTTTATTCCTGGGGCTTCTAATATGCAGAACACCTCAACAATTTCCAAGTAAAATCTCAAACCTAGGGGGAAACATTACATAATGGACAGGGATCTCTGGGATCCACAGACCTTGTCCATAAGTCATGGAATTCCTGTGGAGATTCATCTTCCTAGAGGTTACTTCTCTCTAGTGTCAAGATTCCAAAAACTGGTTGACATAATGGAATTTCCAATACTTGTCATCAGTGATTAGTTCCTCTCTTCGTAGCTATCCAGTATTTGGGCCCAGGAGTGCTGAATCCCTCACGGAGCCTCTCCTTAAGTTTTGCTGTCTCTGGTGACTCCATATTTCTGGATCTGGATCAACCAAAACCTGCAGAAAAGATTTGAGCAATTGTAATCAATATCTTTATGTAGGAAAAAACAATTAACCATCTCAATTGAGTTGATTCTTAAGCTCCAGAAGAATATCCACTGTGTTATTCTGGGTTCTTTAAAGAAACAAATCCACAGAAACCCATATGTTTAAGAGAGAGTTTTACATAGAGGGTAAGTGCACATCAAGAAAACATCCCAACCCAGTGCTGTCCAAGCCCACACGTCAAACATTATCCCATATGTCCGACAGCAATCCACAAAGTCCTCCTCCATCTCATAAAACACACGCAATGATGCTGGCTGCAGGAGGAAAGCCAAATCAGTGAACGTGTAAGCATCTCAGCGCTGGCAGGTGTCTCCACACGGCTGCTGCATCACCCAGAGCTGCATCGGGGTAGGTCCATTTGGCTTTTTCTTGGGGATGTCTTGCAGGAAATGAACCTTGCCAGCTGAAGTAGGGAGTTGGCTAAGGCAGTTTCACCCTGGTCCCACCATCACAAAGCAAGATACCCGAGAACTCAAAAGGCGAGGCTCACTGAGTCATTTATCTAGGCGAGGCTCACTGAGTCATTTATCTCTCCGCAATTCAATTAACCCCGCATTTGTTTATCAGCCAGGTTGGCACAATAAACATTATCTATCTTAGTCCACCCAGCAGTTCTCCCTGCAGCTGAGCTCAATGACACTGAGGGCACAACTGTCCATTACTGTGTGAGAGAAACAGTGAGAGGACTCAGTGTCATCACAAACACAATCTTCCCTGCAATAATGGCATTGGTCAACAGGGATAACGTGGGTTGTAGAAAGCACAGGGGCAAGACTTCTGGGGCCAGGGCAATGCTAGAGGCATGGGAGCAAGGAGCTTGCTGTTAGCTTCTAGGGTTTCCGTTCTCCCCCAAATATTGCCTCCAAGTAACCCCTCTACTTAATGTTTATTGTAAAAACCCACAGATATTGCAATGTTGATTCATTTGTAGGTTTTACACATACACCAAATTGTATGTGTGCATGTATATCTGCTATATATATGCTACTTTAAATATCTAATATTTATGACATGTACTTAGTGAGTTTTATATCCTGGAAGGCTGTATTGGACCGAATGAAAATGAAAGCACAACAGAACAAACCGGGAGTCAACTGAAGAGAACCCAGTGGGCTATTTGGAGCAACAAACAGTTGAATCATGTAGAAATAAAACTCTGAAATTATTTACCTCTGTTTCTGTCTAAAAGAACTAGAAAAAAATAGTATGTCATATCATAGGTTAGTAGGTGGAAAATAAATAAAGGAACTCATATAAATGAAATGGCAGGAACAAAGTAAGTAAGCCAATTATATGAAAACTGGCTGTGTTGGAAGATTAAGTCAGGTGATATATATTCAGATTTCCTGATCATGACAAAAGAAGGAGGACCAGAATCCCCCAAACAGAAACCAGAGAGGAGACACCATTCCACATGTTTCTGAACATATTTTATGATCAACTTCATGCCCACTGTTTAAAAAATCACTGAAATGTGCGAGTTCCTTGGAGAGCCAAAAATTAAAAAAAATAAATAAATAAAAATAACAATATTCTGACGCACGGAACATGTAATGCTCCATTCATTATTATCCTGTGTATCTACCTCGTGACATGGACAAGGAAGGATGACATTATTGTGTATGTAATATAAATTTTTAAAGTGTAAACTACCTTAAAAAAGATAGGATGTTACAAGTAAAGCAATGCTTAATAAAGAACCTGCTTAAGAGCTCTGTGTTCCTTTGAGAGGACAGGGATAACTGTTTCTGAGTCTGAGGGAGAACTCTTGCCCGGATTCTCATCCAAATATCAGGGGACATGCAAATGCAGCTCTCTGCCTGCTGATGAACTGGCAGCAGC
>NW_022103964.1:307908-310523 GCF_000313985.2 Echinops telfairi | reverse complement strand
CCTGCTGTGTGTCAGTATAACTCTGCGTGCATTTGTTTGTGTGTGTGTCATCTAACCAGGGTGCCTCTATGTTTGCAGGTGTCCAGTGTGAGGTTCAGCTGGTGGAGTTTGGGGGAGATCTGAGAAAGCCTTGGGGGTCTCTGAGACTCTGCTGTGCAGCCTCTAGATTCACATTCAGTGACTATGATATCAGCTGAATCCGCCAGGCTCCGGGGAAAAGGGGCCTGCAGTGGGTTGCATACATTAATGGTGATGGTAGTTACAAAGAGTACACTGATTTCGTGAAGGGCCGATTCACTATCTCCAGAGACAACTCCAAGAACACACTCTATCTTCATATGAACTGTCTGAAAGCCGAGGACACGGCCATGTATTATTGTGCAAGTGACACCCAGTGTGGGGAAGTCAGTGAGAGCTCAGACACAAACCTCCCCTGCAAGGAGGAGACTGGTCCCCAGGGGGCGCTCAGGACCCACAGAGCACAGGACTCTGACGCAGGAGCAGGTGCAGCTGGAGCTTCCAGGCTCGTTTCCTGTGGTGATCTGTGGATTCTTTTGAATCTCACAGTTTCCCTAGGGAATCTCTCTAATTTAAAAATAATACTTCTGTGCCTACTTTTGGTACCTGTGAATTCAAGTTTTACTGTAACAGGAGAATACAATCTGTCCTGCAGCAACACACAGCCTGGTCCAGAAGGACAAGAAATGAGCTCCATGCATCCCTGCATCAAGTTTTCATGAAGTTCAGATAAATACTCTTCCATAAGACTGTCTTTTCTGCAATCCCATCTGCAAACACATATACTCATCAATTGTATTTTATTATTTGGGTGTTAATATTTTGTATCTGCCTATACTTTAGAGCCTTCAGCTCATGATGCTCAAGACAGACACTAACTTATCTATGCAAATTCAGGGATCAGGGAGATCTCTAGGGCCAAACGAGGTCATTCAGTTCTTCAGGTTAGATGTTGTATGTTCACCTTCACAATCCCACAGAATGTCAACTCACTGTGTCTGGTTTCATCTAGAGGGTTGACATTTGTCCTGTTAATCAACTCACCCTACTGACGGTGCCTTTGCTATTAATTTATTGTAGGATATCAGCAACATTCCCAGTATCTAGGGACACACAACCTTAAGTAGGAAATTTCACTGTAAAATTTTGTTAAAAAATATTATTAGGTATAAATAACATTATGTATAATGACTATGTATAAAAAATATCTTTGCTTGTCAAAGGTAAATTACTTTAGGGTGACATTTACTCTTTCTACACTACAATGACTCTTGGGTAGATATAACAGTGTAGTTGTTGAAGAAAAGCTGTTCCTTTTTAGTGACTTAAAACAGCCATTCTTATTTACAGCAAACATTGAATTGGAGACACTTTGGGTTAATTCAATGAGATTTCTAGATTTAGCTGATCTTCAAACTTTGAAATATCTAATAATGTTACTGTAATCTGATACAGAAGAGAAAATGTGTATCTGTCCATTAAAATAACCTTGGATTTGCTATGAGTGCCTTAAAAATATATAAGTCTCTGAGTGTAGATGATCATTGCTTTTATTCCTAAAGTCATCCTCAATCCTGAGCCATATATATCTCCTCAAACATCTTCCTCATAACTTTCTATGGCCTGGAAAAACTGGACCTTGGCCTTGGTGACTAGAGAAGTCATGGACAGCATTGTATTCTCTGAGGAAACAGTCAACATTCTCATCCCCGATGAACCCTTTTTAAACTTTATTACAAAGGTACCACTCAGTATCAGTGTACCAGATAGAGTCTCATGATATATTATTTTAGTTCTTACTCGCTCTGGATAACATACCTTGGAATTATGGGACTCGTTCCCAAGAATATTTCCGTTTCTTCCTCTTCCTGGGGTGCAGCTCTCCCAGGTGAGTAGCTCAGGAATTGAAACGTGATGGTTTGGGAGTGCTTTATCTGATCACATGCCTCAGGTATGTATCTCCAGGTGTATGTATATCCAGGTACAACTACAGGGGCTGGGCCAGGATTTGTAAAGCTCACAGACATTGTGCTCCACCCCCCTGCCGCCCATCCTCTTAAATCATCTATGAGTCAGTCTACTATGGCGTGATGCATTCACAGACTATGCTCCTACCCTGATGTCTTGAGTGCACATCCCCAGTGACCCCTTTAGGATCACATTCATTGAATGCTGAGCTCCATTGCTGCGCAGGCCACTGCCATGCATCACTGAAAGGAGGCCGGGAGAAGGCAGTGTGACTCCAGAACTCCAGGTGAAGAAAGGGATCTGAGCTGCACTATCCTCCATTGTGTTCTTTTCTGTGTATCCCTTGTTTTCCTTGAGCATGGTTTACATTATTTTCTACACGTGTTCTTTATTTTTCTATTGTAATTTTCTCAAAAAATAAATCCCCACTTTGTTTTTTTAAACAAAGGTCGTCTTCTTCGTGACCTTGATTATCATACTACAGTGAACCCTCGTTTATCGCGGTTAATCGGTTCTAGACCCTACCGTGATAAATGAAATTCCGTGAAGTAGGATTCCTTATTTGTAAATCAAATATTTTCGTAGTTAGAGCATAGAGGACATGAAAAAACACCCTTTAGTCACCATGA
>NW_022103964.1:302984-304937 GCF_000313985.2 Echinops telfairi | reverse complement strand
AAATCTATTATTGTTTATTATCTACATCTTCAGGAAATGTTCTTCCATAAACCAGATATTATCTAAAGTGTGTAATCCTGGGAGATCCTATTCACTTTAGCACAGGAAACTTTAAATTATTTATTAAATGTTTCAGACTAACCTTGATACAGTTTAAATGTCATCCAAGATATCTACTCCAGGGAAGTTAAGACCTGGATCTTTTTCCTTCCTAATGGCAACTCTCTCTCTCAAAATACGATGTTTGCTGTTGTTCTTTTTAATGTTACCAAGTTTAAGATTGTGTTCAAGACAAATTTACAGAATGGCCATGTTTGTTATTGTGATTTTTGATAATAAGAATGTGAATGCCATTTTTCTCCTCTCTTTTTCTTTTCCATCCTGAATAGTAGTTTTCATAATAAAACCCAGAAACTAAAAACAACCTAAATGTCCAAAAAAATGGATACATACATGAATTTGTGGTACACACATGTTCATACTCCAAGATTTGAGCATTAAAATCAATGCATGCTGGCTAGATATACATTTATTGGACTATTCCCACATAAATCTGTTGAGTGAAACAAGCTCAGCAAACAAGCATCCATACTGTCTTAAAACATTTATATATAAATAACTTATGGTATAGGAAATAATATGAACAGGACTGTGTTTTGTGTACCACAATCACATAAATAGCAATTATTCCCAAATATTGTTCCCAACAAATTCTACTAGAACATTCATTTATGTGTACCTAGGACAGTGCTATTCTGTAAGTATCCACCCATAGATGTCGCTGTATAACAGGACGATATACAAATAGAGCCCCTCCATCTGCTGATAAAAATCACTCAAACCCCAATCCTACTGCTCTGGGAGAAGATCATCAGTCCCATAATCCCCAGGTGCCCCCATTCAGCAATCTGTAAGAACACAGAGTCATCATGGAGTCTATGCTGAACTAGATTTTTTCAGTCAGCTATTTTAACAAGTAATTTTTTAAGAACAAGTGTATGTGAACGGGTATGAGTGTGAGACAGTGGATATGTGTGATGGTTTTCATGAGCAGCATATACTGGTTTGAAAGTGTCAACTAAAATGTGCAACTGGTTGAGTGTGAAGTAGACTTGAGGGAGAATAAGGTGTCTTTGATGTTCTAATGTGCAATCTCTGGATTCACTTTGGTAGCTCTGCCATGACCTGTATCAGCTATGCTTCAGGTCTACAGAAGGTCTTATATATTAGTATGGTTGCTATCACATATTATACAGAGTTCATGAATGCTGATTAACCATCTCCAGAAACATTGCCAAGATTTGTACATATTATTATCTCTGAGGTCTATCTAGATAAGATAGGTGGGATAAACAATCAGGAGGAGAACAAAATGGGACCGACGGTTCTGAGGTACATGGGGGAGTGGGAGTCAGGGGAAAGGAAGTGGGTGTTAACAAACCGAGGGACAAGGGAACAACAAGTGATCTAAATCGATGGCAAGGAGGTTGTAGGATGCCTGATAGGTCTTGATCAAGGGCAATGTAACCGAGAGGAATTACTGAAACTCAAATGAAGACTGAACATGATAATGGAACATGAGGAAAGTAAAGGAAATAGAGGAAAGAACTAGGATGCAAAGGATATTTATAGAGGTCTACATACAGGCACTGAATCTGCAGCTCTGGGGGAGGAACATATCTGATCAGAGGAAACAGTAGCAGATGAAGGGGGAGGATGAGACATTGGAGCACATCCTGGATTACCAAGCCTTGAGGATGATGTTCCCAATTAGAGCAACCAGTCTACAGAGAGGACCACATGGCTGGCCCCACTATGAGACACAACGTCCCTCACTGACCTATATAGCCCTACAGGGGACAACACCGGAGACACAATGTGGGGATTGCACCCTATCTGAGCCTGCCACACCGAGGCAAAACACTAAGGGGGTGCAACAGAACAGCAAGGGAA
>NW_022103964.1:288778-301987 GCF_000313985.2 Echinops telfairi | reverse complement strand
TGTGAATGAGGGGGAGTGTGGAGTGGAGACCCAAAGCCCATCTGTAGGCAATTGGACATCCCCTTATGGAAGGGTTGCGGGGAGGAAACAAGCCCTTGAAATGAATTCTTTGGGGGGAGGCACTGGTGTCCACGTACTAGTTGGGATTGGGCCCGGCCCCGCGAGAGACTTTTATATAAAGGGTAAGTGCATATCAAGGAAATATCCCAACCTAGTGCTGCCCAAAACCACAAGTCCAACATTAACCCATATGTCCGACAGCAACCCACGAAGTCCTCCTCCATCTCACAAAACACACACTATGATGCTGACTTCAGGAGGAAAGCAAAATCAGTGAATGTGTAAGCATCTCAGCACTGGCCGGGGTCTCCACACGGCTGCTCCAGCACCCAGGGCTGCATCAGGGTAGGTTCATGTGGCTTCTCTTTGGGAATGTTTTGCAGGAAGTGAGATTTGCCAACTGAAGCAGGGAACCAGCTAAAGCAGGTGCACCCTGGTCTGACCATCAGAAAGCAAGAGAGGCTTACCGAGCCATTTTATCTCCCCACCCTTTAATTAACTTCACATGTGTTTATTGGCCAGGTTACCAAAATAAACTAACTCATAAACATTATTGATATCCTTTTCTAAAATACCCCTCCACCATTAATATAAACAAAATGCACCCTAAGAAACAGTTTCTTTCACCCACGGTAATCATTGGTCAAGCTTTTTTTCTTTTTTATGTAGTTTTTTAATGTATATAATATTCATACATCATACACTTACATAGTTAAGTCAATTTTTAAAAATGTTGTGTATATATAAACATATGTATCATCATAAGGAGTTCTTATGTTCCTTCTCCCTCCCAGATTCATTGTTTGCTCCTTAAATCTCCTCACCCTTCTTACTCATCCACTCCCCTTGTGCCCCATAAACCACTGCATCAGTTATTGTCTCTAAGCATCTATTCCTTCTGTGCTTCACAAACGTGGAAACAAGAGACACAATAAAGAACAAAATAAAACAGCAAAAACAATAATAATGTAAGAAAATACCATCCTCAACATTTTAAAGTCCAGAGAAAAAAATTTCTGTCATGGAACAAGTGAGAAATATTTGACCTTAGAGCAAATTCATGTTAGGTCAAGAGGTAGATCAATTGACCAAGTATCATATTATGCCATGGTCAGGTCCCCCATGATAAGTTTACAACCATCTCTGCCTGATAATAAAGCTTGTCAAGGTGATCTGCCAGAGGCCTAATATGACTTGATATTCTCCAGATGGACTTTGAGTTCCCACTGTCCACTCTGTCTTCAACAAATTGGATGTTCACAATTTAAACTCTGAAACTTTTTCCTTCTTCATATTTGGATTTTGTTGTCACCATCTTTGGATCACACAGGCTAATGCACTTCTTCAGTGTGCACTCACTTGACGCCTCACTGAGATGGCTGCTTGTGTGAAGACAGGACCCCAGATAATCGATAGCCTGGCACCATTTGCTTTCTTCATCACACTTTGCTCTAATGCCTTTATCTTCGGTGATCTCTTCATGAAGGTGAGTATTGTGCAGAGCCATGTTATAAGATCCTGTACCCAGAATATGATCACCTAGAGAACCGATCTAGCTAAATCTTTCACAAACCATGGGCACTTCTACCTAGTACCTTGAAAATTAACACATGAGTCTCCACAGCCATGGAGCCAGATGAGAAGGAGGAAATGAGAAGAGAAGTGGGTTCCCCCTCTTCTTTTCTGTACTTTAATTTTTATTTGTGTTTTCATGATATTATTATTTTTATTTCTGTTTCATTTTGTCTTTGTTTGGTTTTGTCTTTGTTATTGTCTCTTGTTTGGAAGCACAGAAGAAGTGGATACATAGAGACTGAGGCAGTGGTTTATCTGGAATTGAGAGAGGGGATTGGGGAGTGATCAGTGGATGTGGGAGGGGAGGCAGGAGAGAGCATTAGAGCTTATCGTGAGGATGCATATGGAACTCTTTGTAGAAGTGTTTTAACTATGGAAGTGTGAATATTATATTCATAAAATTACTTAAACAAGCTTGATCTATAGTTACCATGGGTCAAGGAGGAAGTGTTTTTGCTTAGAATGAATTAATTTTAATGGTGGTGGTACAATTTGCAGAGGGATAAAAACAATGGTTGTATAACATGGAAAGAATAGTCAATGGCACTGAAGTATAAATGTAGAAGTCATTGAATTGGTGAATGTTTTGTTGTACATATTTTGGCAAAAATGTGAAAAATATTATATGAATAATGTTATAAAATTGACTGTGGTAAAGATTATACAACTCTTCTTGATATGGTTGAATTATTGAATTGTATGATATATGGAAAAAGTGCCAATAAAAAATGTTTAGTTTTTTTTAAAGAGAACTGGATGCTCCGAAATGTTCATCATTTTAACTCCCACTTTAACTCAATAGCTTATACATCTCATGGGCTACCCTTGTCCTAAGGGTAGGACTGAGCTTCCCAGAAAGAAAGTGGAACATACCAAGGAAATGGCATCCCCAGGAATTCCCCTCATTGTGGCTCACACTTCAGGCCAAACTCATGCATTTCTACCAACCTGCCCATGGTTTTCAGGGAGGACTTTTTTGTCCACAGTCAGTGCAAATTATGAAGGGGAGAAATTGACCTCGCAGAACACAGGTCAGTAAAATCCCCTCTTGGGGCCATTTTTCAGCTGCTCCTACTCAGAACCATCCTCCTGCTTCCACAAACACAGCACAAGTGAATCACCTGCAGTAAAACATGGCAGCAGAGCTCCATGCCACACGTGAAGTCCAGGCTTCCTTAGGCCTTCATCCTTCCTATGTTGATCAGAGAGGCCTGTGGAGGTGACACTCTACTGAATTCTTCTTGGGGTCATAGATATCCTACCCTGTGAAAACCTTCAATGTCAAAACAAGGTGCTTTTCATCTTTTAAATTAGATTTCCCCTATTATTTCTAGGTGTGATAATGCAGGCAGAGCTGCTAAAGGCAGTCATGGGCTGGGAATACTTTCTCACAGTGTTATATCTAACTTCCATATCTGTAGAGATCAAGTTTCTAGATCTATCAGGCTCTGGGAGGCAAAAGCTGTATTATGTGGCAAAAAAGCCTAGTGACGACAGGCATAATGTCAACCCAGTCTTCACATAGCAACACACTGCAACCATGATAGCTCAATAACTGAGTATGTTTTAACTGAACAATCTGAAACCTAAGGACACTGGCATATATTATGTAGGGAAAGTACCAGGAGAAACAGTGATGGGGAAGTGGTCAAACATCTCAAGTGTCAGGAGACAAAGCGGGCAGCAGAGGGAGCTCAGGGTACACGGGAGAGTTTTCATGACAGGAGCAGATGCAGGGGATGATGAGTTATTGTCTCCTCCTGTGAGTAGAGTTTCCTAAATCACCCAAGTCAAGAGCCTCTCCAGGGATTCCTCAGCATCTACATTTTTCACGTCTGTTACTTTCCTGCAGGGAAGATCCTGACAATGAAAAGCCCTGGTTCTTCCTGAGAAGACAGGGGAGAAACAAATCAAATGGGATAAGTTGACACCCAATATCAGAAGGACCAGTGATCTCTCTGTGCTTTTAAATTCTGATTACGATGTGCTTCTTTCAACACATTGTTTCTCTCCATCCTTATTCTTTCTCCAAAATGAAAGTAAGTTAAAACTGTATGTCTGTGCACCCCAGCCCAAATATCTCTAGTGAAGAGAAAAACAAACAATTAAAACAAAACAAAATGTTTTTTAACGTTCCTGAAAAAAATTGATCGTTGTACACCATTTTGAAAGTTGGAGAAACTGAAGTTTTGAGATTCTTAATAAAGCATCCAAGTGCCTCATGGTCATCAGGGAGCATATCATATTATGTGTTAGCCTGGGTACTTTAGAGAAACAAATCCACAAAAACTAGTGTATAGGAGATAGTTCTATATAAAGGTTAAGTGCACATCAAATAAAACATCCCAACCCAGTGCTGCCCAAACTCACAGTCCACCGTTAACCCATTAACCCATATGTCCAACACCAATCCACAAAGTCCTCCTCCATCTCACAAAACAGATGCTATGATGCTAAGGGCAGGAGGAAAGTCGAGTCAGTGAATGCGTAAGCATCTCAGCACTGGCAGGGGTCTCCACATGGCTACTCCAGCACCCAGGACTGCATCGGGGTAGGTCCATGTGGCTTCTCCTTGAGGATTTCTTACAGAAAGTGAGCTTTGCCAGTTGAAGCAGGGAACTGGCTAAGTCAGCTGCACCCTGGTCTGACCATCACAAAGCAAGAGACCCGAGAACTAGAGAGGCAAGGCTCACTGAACCATTTATCCCTCCGCCCTTCAATTAACCCCACATGTGTTTATCGGCCAGGTTGCCACAATAAACTAACTACCTCATATTATATGCCATAATACCTAAAATTTGAGAATGCAATTACCTGCTCAAACATGGGAGACTTCCTTCTAGTTTATGGAAGACTTCCTGGAAACTTCCCAGTGTGTTATGCAAATTCACAAACTGAATTGGCTTCTCTGGAGAATGCAGAGACCTTTAGCACCTATAGAACTTCTAAGGTTAACTCTGTACCTTCAAATGCTTGGTGTGCAGAGACCTTGTGGAGGGAAGGAAGCTTGAGTTAAGGCACAACATACCTGCAGGGAATGAGCGAGACTTGGGAGCCACTGTCATACCCAACTCAAGGGAACAATTAAGGGCAGGTCCAGAGGGGGCTGGGGAGGGTTTTCCTCTTAGCATATGAATTTACTTTTCCAAAAGAGAACTTAAAACAGAAATAGACAAGGAAAGTTGTGTCAGATTAAATATATATTTCTATGGGGAATATTTAACTGCATCGATAAAAGAATAAACACCACATTTAAGGGGTGGAGAGGAGGGGGGAACATTTCTAGGAAGTGTCTCTAATTGTAGGTTGACATTTCCATTGTCAATTCTTTCTCATAACAACCATATAGGACAGAGTAGGACTTCCCTTGTAGGCTTCTGAGTCTGTAAACCTTCATGGGAGTGGCAAGCACTATCTTTCTCCTGCAGAGCCACTGGCGATTTAGAATTACTGACCTTGCATTTAGCAGCCTATGGTTTAATTGAACCACACACACACAGGGCTCTTGAAGGTACCCAGAACATTCTTATCTAGTCTTGGAGTGACCCTCTTAGAAGCCATTCCATATCACTTATGGCTAAATAGGCAGAGGCATGCAAATTGACCCTCCCTCTGCTGATAAAAAATATCCCAGTCCCAATTCTGAAGCTCATGGAGAGATGCCCCAGCTCTTGAATTCCCAGGTGCCCCCACTCAGGACTGAACACATCAAGTCACCATGGAGTCTGTTTTGAACTCAATTTTCCCTTTTAAAAGGAGCTTTGATGGAGAGCAAGTGTGTATGAGTGGGCATGAATGAAAGGCAGTGACTATGTTATGATTTTCATGATCAGGATGTCTGTGTGTTTGCAGGTGTGCAGTGTGAGGTGGAGCTATGGAATCTGAGGGAGACTTGAGGCAGCCTGAGGCTTCGCTGAGACTCCTCTGCAGTCTCTGCATTCACTGTCTGTATTTATAATATGCACTGGGTCTGCCTAGCTCCAGATTAGGGACTGCAGTGGGTTTCATACATTGATACTGTTGGTTGAACATCCCACATAGACTCTCCAAGGGCCAATTCACCATCTCCAGAGACAATGGTAAGAACGTACTATAACTTCAAAGGCACAACCTGAAATTTGAGGACACAGCAGCATATTTCTGCGCAAAAGATGCACAGTGAGGGGAAGTCAGAGTTAACCCAGACACTAATGTCCCCTAGTGGAAGAGGTTAGGCTTCAGGGGTCTCTCAGGACCCACAGAGCACAGGCTCAGTCCCAGGAGCAGGTGCAGGTGAAGCTTCACCACTGGCTTCCTGTTGTGTCTGGGGATTCTTTCCCATCTCAGTATCCCTCAGGGAAACAGTGCATCTCCTCACTTCTTTCAGAAACACTCACCCAATCTCCCTGTGGTGATAGGATGATTTTGAACTTAGCTTCTGTTCTGTTTTCCCCTTTAATTCCCCCCAAACTCCCCATATTAATTGGTAATTCCTACATCCAGGATGAATTCTCTTCACATCATCTGCTTCCTCAAACACTTTATCCCTTGCTTTCAATACCCCTACTGTATTCCCTCCTACCTCGGGACAACAGTCCCTGCTGTGCACAGGATCTCAATTTATTATCTTTTTAATTTACATATATATTTTTTTCAGACAAAATACTATAAGAACTGATCACCAGTAGACTGATCCTAGATCAAGCCACCTGTCTCCATTCATTCAATCAGAGGTTTTCTTATTTGAGCTCATTCATTTTATTAATTGACAGCTCCTGTCTGCCCTTGTCCACCACAGACTAATTTGAGAGTCAGTTTTGTATCAAAGGCTGTTTGTTTAATTTAGTAGCTGCGAATGTTGATACAAGAGTGGGAAAAGAGAAACAAGACACTTTTTATGCTTAGTCTCAACGTGCCTCCCCAGAACTCACCTTCCTTCCTGCCCTGTGTCTCCTTGTCCATGGGCTATACATGTACTATTCTGTTCAGGGCACACACAGGTTCCCTAAAAGTTCTGTGTATGCCTCCAAATATTATTGAGATCAGAATATCCTTCTCTAGAGACATGCCCAGGGACTGATTTTCCATCAATTAGCACTGTGACTGCTGTAGTTATGATCACATATTTCTGAGTCAGACCCACACAGAAGGAAAGGCAGTGGGAACACAGACACAAACACCTATGCAGGGAGAGGGCGGGGCTCAGGGGTCACTCAAAGCCCACAGATAACAGGTGCCCTCAGGGGAGAAATGCAGAGGAGCCTAAAAATGATTAGTTAAATTAGGTACCTATTTCCTCTACCTGCAGAGAAAATGTCTCTGCCACAGACCTCCACATTCTTGTAGCTCAGTGTTTGTATGCTCTTCTATGTACTTTATATCTTTGTTTTGTGTGTGCTAATAATACACATGAACTATTCTTTGCCTTAATATATTATACTATGTGATAGAACTTGTGGTCTGCTCTGCATTCATTTTAGTATTTTTATTCTAGTATATTTTAGTGTGTGTCTTTGTGTTTTTCTTTCTTATGTAAATGCATGTGTATTTATTAATCTGAGTGAGTATTGTATGAAGGTTTGTCAGTTATAGTATATGTGCTAATTTGTTCAGAGTATGCATGTGTATGTTAATATGATTGTTAGAATAACAGTGTCATTATGTGAGTTTCCTGATAATGTGTGTTCACATTTCACATGTATGTGATTATGTATTTGATAATATGTATGCATTAATATGTGTATATTTTACTACAGGTATCTTACCCACTCAAGCAGGATGATTCTGGAAAAGACAGAAAGGTGCAGGGGTTACAACTTTAGGCTCAAATATAAGAACCATTGTGACACTGCCTCAGGACTAGGTGGTGTTTCATTCTGTTGTAGTATTTAGGATCTCTAGAAGTCAGAACTGACTCATCAACTAACATCAGTATTTTATCCCAGGTGTTCCCTGGGGAAATTAATAAAGAGAGGACCTTAGTGTTTTACAATTGATTTTACAGTTCAGAATGGAAATCTGAGGGTACAATAATCTGTTTGGTAGCTCTGTGTTCAAGCTTTATTATTTCAATAATCACTCTGGTATTTGACACATGTAATGCACAGAAGTTCATGAGTAAGCCATAGTTAATCCTCACTGTGTGTGCACACCTGTGTGCCCCACACAATTGAACACAGAGCCCTCATCCGTGTTTGACCACTCTACACACTCTCTCCCAATCCTGATTCCCAGGGAGATCAGCTAGGTCTTCATTTGGTATGGGCATTAAGCAAATGGAAAGTAGGGTAGTCTCACCACAATTTATTTTCTAACAACTAGAACACTGTCCATATATGGATGATAAGAATGAGCACCACCAGGGCGAACCTGTGAGTATCTCCTCTGATGCTCCATTTGTTAACTTGTGAGCAAAAAGATCTACATATAGCCTCCTCCCTGGGGGATGGACAACAGAAAAGTGGGTGAAGGGAGAAATCAGACAGTGTAAGATATGATAAAATAATTTATAAACTATCAAGGGTACATGATGGAGAGGGGAGCAGGGAGGGGAAAAAAGAGGAGCTGATATCAAGGGCTCAAATAGAAAGCAAATGTTTTGAGAATGTTGAGAGGAACAAATGTACAAATCTGCTTGACATACAATGGATGTATGTATGGATTGTGATAAGAGTTGTATGAGTCCCCAATAAAATGATTTAATAACAAAGAGAACGTAAATGAGGATAGAAACAATAACTAAACCACTATTTTGTTGTGACCGAAGTGTGTGTGCTGGCGATATTGACAGTACTGTCAAGTCCAGTTTTACAGAGTATGTCCATGGAAACTACAAACACTAATGACCCCTTTGGCCGTGACCTCAGACACATTATCAGTAACATGCCACCAGTTGTGCATTTCATTCTAGGTAACCTGTTCCCAGGTAACAGCAGGATTGAGTTCTTTTTTTTGATATTACGAACATTTTCATTAACTTCTTCAATGAACAGGGAGTAGCATAGAGTGGTCCCTGAAGGTCAGTTGATCATAGGAGAAAATCACATACTAGGAGGATGACAGCAGAATCTGCTAGCACAGCCCTGGCTACATGCACAGTGGGTTTCCTTTCATTAACACAAAACACTTTGCCTCTTTGGCAGAACAGTGGCTTACAGCCTTAACTGAGCCACAAACCACAGTTGAATGTTTATTTCCTCTATGCAGCCTCTTGCTGGATTTAATTGGTGATATGTGACTCCATTTCGACCAATGTAATGCAATTAAAAGTATGAAACCAAACTTATACATCTAATGAAAAGTGATATTTTAAAAGAGGGAAAATTCATCCAGTGAAGGGTTTCGTCAATAAACAGATGTGGAAGAAGTAGATTGCTATGTTCAGAAGAACTGATCAAACTCTGTGCCACAACAACTCAAAAGCAAGCAAGATTCGCTGTGAACATTGAAGCCATAACACTTTTTAAAGGAAATAGAAGGGTGTGAGCTGAGAATGCACTTTTAAATCTGGAATGATCATATATGAAAACAGAGCGTGAACCATGAAAGACAAATTATTCATAGGTTTTTATCATCTGAAACCTAATTTGTTACTCAAGGCAAGAGGCATATGTATGCTTAAGAAAAATTCCTAAAATATCTTTCCTAAGTATTTGTTTCTTAATATATGTCATCCGAAACAATTCCAGGACCAGCGAAAGGGGTTGTTATTGTTGGGTGCCTTTGAGTCCTTTCAGGCTCATAGAGCCTCTGTGCAAGAGAATCAAACGCTGTTCAGTCCTTTACCATCCTCACAAGTACTCTTCTGTATGGGCCCATGGGATCAGCCACTGTATCAATCCATCTCTTGAAGATCCCCGACCCCGCTTTTTATTTTGCTGTCCAACATTAACAATAAGAATGTCCTTCTCCAGGGCTTGTTCCCTCATCATGACATGTTCAACATACATGAGGATAAGGCTCACCAGTCTTGCTTCTAAGTATCTCTCTGGTTGTCCTTCTTCTAAGGTAGCTTATTTTTCTTCTGAAAAGTCAGGTACCAGAAACATAATTTGAATGCACCAATTCTTATTTTTGAGTTTCTTCTCACTGCCCTACTTTCATACATATGAAGAAACTGAAAATACCATGGCATGGATCGGGCACACCTGAATCTTACATAGTCTCTCTCTTCTGAGTCCCAAAGTGTATCCACCGAACACCATGCCCTTACTGCCTTGGCCTCCTTTGTGTGGACACCTCTTGTACTCAGTGCATCCACAGAACTCACTACAGGCTTTATCGCAGGACAGTCTGCAAACATCGTCCCAAAGAAGACTTACATTCTCAATGAATCTGTCCAGAAACCTGTTTTCCCTGCAGTGAGATCTGTGAGTTGTGAGCTTATGACCTTGTACTATACCGGAAGGGGAATGTCTTGAGAACTCAGACAAATATACAGCTTAGCAAGGTTGTTAAGTGGACTTCAGGGGCAATGAGAAGCCACTGTAGTGACAAGGTGCATAGGGAGTCTGAGGAAGGATTTATAAATTTATTCTATTTCCTTTTCCTGCACAGAAAACATCTTTCCCACAAAGCATTTGTGTTCTTTTTTACATATCTAACACACATAATGTTTAGGTAAACATGCATTTACCTAAAAAATTTCCCATACTTCGTGAAATATAAATCTATCCATATGGCATTTTTTCACATCTTTTAATTCGATGTTTGTATCATGATGTTTTCTTACAATAATTATCGCCAATGAGATATTAACTGTGGAGCTTCATTCTTTCTAAGATGATGCATTTGAGAAACATTTCCTTGTATATGAATTTTTAAAGAATTTTATAATGAGTCATTATAAATAAACTCATTATACAACATTGACAACGAACCAAATATACCAATATAAATAACTACAAATGTAAGATAATTAAAAATGTATCTTTTATCCACTTGTTAATAACTCTTTAAAAGATTTATTAATAAATCTCTTTACCATTGGCGAATAAAAGAGGAAATATCATCATCACATTATTTCATAACAAAAAATAGTAATTGCAATTTTCATTCCTCTAGTTTTTCATGCTGAATCAATACTTAGACATTAACTTTGATTTTCCAACCAGTCTATATATACTCAAAAGCAAAACAAGAATTGGGAAGAAATGGCTATGGGGAAATAACGAGGAAGAGTCCATATGTGTGTGATGTTTGTGACACCACCTGTGACCACTGGTAGCTCCATGAGTGTCTCCCTCCATGCTTCAGTTTCATACATAGAGTAAGACTCGGTAGACTACTGTTGTGGAAGTTGCTGCACTCACACCTCCCACCATGTGCCCAAGGCACTTTTCTAACCAGAGATTCGTTCTTTGTTTGACAGTGGAATCAAATATCTCTTCACAGAGAGGGAGGGGCATGCAAACAGGGCCCTATCCTCATTGCATAAGCTTCCGTGCAGAACCTGTCCTTGAAGCACTCAGCAAGGAGTTCTGCGGCCAGTTCTGCGCTGTTTTCAAGACTCCTTGACCCCAAAGCCCCGGAATGAAGCTCAAATTGCTCTGGGGGATCCTTTTCATCATTCAACAAGGTTAGGGAATAATAAGAGCTGATGTGTGTGGTATGTGCAAAATTGGGTGGAAAGACAAGGTTTCCTGAATCCAATGTGTATGTTTGCAGGTGTCCATTGTGAGGTGCAGCTGGTGGAGTCTGGAGGAGACCTGAGAAAACCTGGGGGTTCCCTGAGACTCTCCTGTGTAGGCACTGGTTTCACCTTCAGCAGTTACGGCATTCACTGGATCCGCCAGGCTCCAAAGAAGGCACTAGAGTGGGTGGCAGTTATATGGCATGATGGAAGTAAGACAGTATATGCAGACTCCGTGAAGGACCGGTTCATCATCTCCAGAGATAACTCCAAAAGCACAGCGTATCTACAAATGAATAGCCTGAGAACTGAGGACACAGCCATGTACTACTGTGCACGTGCCACAGTGAAGGAAGTCTATAGGAGATCACACACAAAACCGCCACAGGAAGGAAGCTCTTATACCAGAGACATGGGCCCTATCACCCCCCAGACCAAGTGCAGAAAAGGTGGGAAGGGTTATTGTGTCATCTTGAATTACCTCGCAGAATCTGAGTTTACTATATACCACATGATTTGTTTTCTGATACATATATTTAAAATTCTGGGACATCATGAAAATAAAAATGCAAGGAAATACAGTGAGCAGCTGTGATTAAAAACTAAGATTGTTTACAAAGGATGGTGGGATAAGTCTACAGTGGAGGATGATCAGATATAACAGATGTGCTGACCACAGATGTAGCTCAACCATCCATGATCAGGATATCTAAAAATACAGCTCCAGATACTAACTATAGGCTGCAAACTGAACACTAGAACCAGGAGAGATAATGTTTTGGGAGACCCAGAGTGGTTATAAGACACATCTGGCCTGACAGTGATGATAGGCTGTCAGCAAGGGGCTCTAAGTACACACTGGACCAAGGAACTACCCCAAAGCTAGATTCACGGGAGGATATATGTGATCCTTATTAGTACCGCTGGTTTCTTTTAAATCCAAAGAGAGCAGCATCCAGAAGGATCCTCCTTTTATTGTGACTACAAACTTGGAAGATGACTTTGAATTATGAGGATTATTTTCTCTTTCTATTCTTCATGGATGGATTGTCACAGGAAAAGGAAGCATTAGAGGCTATGTTACCATTGTTCCTGGATTCATAATTGTGAGAAAGCTGATGGAGGTATTGTGTAGATATAGGATCTGCTGGAATTCACTTATTTCATCACACCATGGGAAGTTCTGATGACCATTAATAAAAGCAGTAACTATACACTATTCATGGACAGGCATTCATACAAAAGGAATGAATGGAAACAAACATCAGCCCCATATTAAATGTAACAAATCAGTGAAATACTAGATGTATTTTACTCATAAAAATGAGTCATTGATCCTCAGAAAAGTGTCCTTCAAGTGATAACATTTGCTTACAGCCTGGATTTGTCTTTCTTTTCTGTCCTTCCACTCAGATCATGTCCATCAAGTACTTTCTAAAAGAATACTGAAAAAACACTACATGGGGACTTAACATGTTCAAAGAAAAATTCTATCTTCTTTCCAATATTATGAAATAATTTCAATATTATTTCATGCATCCACAAAGTGTTTTAAAGCCCTTTGTATGTATATCATCTGGGAAGGTGGTGACTCCCTTCATTCCACCTCTCAGGCAGGGTGGGGTTTATTCTCATGGCCCTTGTCAAGGTAAAGGATCCAGTGGGATGCTGAGAGATTTGCCCAAAGCTGAGCCTCCAATTTTTGGTCCCATTTTCACAAAATTCTCTACTATGTATGTTGTCCCAATGTTCTTGGAAGTAGTGCTCAGCTAGAAGTTACGATGAAGAAAGAGTGTGTGCTTAGAAATGAGAAATGGACCTGAAAGCCTTTCTCAATTAAAGCAGGCCACTTATGAAATCAGAATGTTTCTTGTGGACCAGCCATTTCATTGACCTCGTGAAGAGGCCCCTGAATTCTTAACCACTGGCAGGCTACCACTGGGGAGGGAGGGCTGATTTCCCAT
>NW_022103964.1:285236-286742 GCF_000313985.2 Echinops telfairi | reverse complement strand
TGTGTGTGTGTGTTAGGACAATATTCCTATACCTACAAAGAAACCCAGTAAACATTAACATCATTGAAATGATGCTGCAAACATGAATGTCAAAGTGAAATAAATGGAAGCTTTTAGTAACTTTGTCATTCTGAAATTGATCAACCATGTAAATAGCATGTATTGAAAATTACTGGAAATTAGAATGTGAATTGGAAATAAATGGCTGTTGATGATTGGAAAACATCAAGCCAGAGATTGTATGAAAGAACTTTGCAAAACCAATTATTTATTCATTGTTAATTTCATTTTCTGTAGTTGAGTTATGATGGTGGTGAAAAGTATTGAAAATAGCCTATACTGCCAAATGAACAAACAGATATTTCTTGCAAGAGTTACAGCCTGTGACGTAAATTGGCGAGATCAACCACCCACTTTATTAATAATTAAAGCCTTTTTTAAACAGCTGGATTGAGAGAAGGTTAGAACCTGGAAACCTCTTGCTCCAGAACAAATGCATTCCAGGATATTTTTTACTTTAGAGTAGTGAGCTGGCTCAAGTGAAAGGATATTCTAGCTGTTACTTATCAGGTTGTCAAGGTAACAGTGTTGAGGGGAACAGAGCAACTGGAGGTACTAATTAAAGGTCTTATAAGACAGTGTACATTTCATGCTATTTGGGCAGGCAGAGTTTGGAGACTTCTTGAAGGAGGAGGAGAAAGGGGTGCTAACTGCTAGTGGGGGCTAAAGGCAGTATAAAACAAAATGGGGTTCAGAACAAAATGGAGTTCCTCATGTTAAGCAAGGTTACTTCACCTGCATTCTCCTTTGAGAGAAGGATGGCAAGACTTCGTCTAACATACTTTGGACGTATGGTCAGGAGAGACCATCCCCTGGAGAAGGACATCCTGTTTGGTAGAGGGACAGTCTAAAAGAGGAGGCCTTCCTCAAGATTAGATTTACACAGTGGCTGCAACAACGTGATCAAACATAGGAACAATTGTGAGGATGGTGCAGGATGGACCAGTGTTCTGTTCTGTTGGGTATAGAGCCGGTGTGAGTCAGGACAGACTCAACAGCACCAAATAACAAAATTGTAAGTGTTTTTCATTGTTTAATAGTGTTTATGCCTGGCATGAGATCACTTGAAACGTGTACCTATTTTTTTTCTCTGATGATTCCTATAGTCCTAGGACTTATATTTAGCTATTTAATTCATCTTGATTTCATTTTTGTACATGGGGTGAGGAATTGGCCTTATTCCTTTTTGGTGTGTGCAAGCGGAGATAAAATTATTCCAGCACCTTTTGTTAAACAAGATACCTCTGCCCTACATAATGTGTTTTAGTCTTTTGTCAACAATCAGGTATGGATAGGTCTTTGAGTGTATTTCTGGATTCTCTGTTTTAATTCATTGGGGTATATATCTATCATTGCACCAGTAGCAAGCTGTTTTAATTTCTGTAGTTGTATCTGGGCATTAAAGACTCCTTTTCATGATCACACATGTTGGTGTGCTGCTTCCAT
>NW_022103964.1:275330-284402 GCF_000313985.2 Echinops telfairi | reverse complement strand
ATGTTAATCTTGGGTTCCTTTCCACATAAGGCTAGAAATTTATCTTTAAATATGTTTGAAAAATAATCTGAGAATTGTATAGGAATTTCACTGAATTTATAGAGTGCTTTGGGTAATGTTGTTAGTTTTCCTATAGTAGGTCTTCCTATCCTTGAACATTTATCATTCTGTTTGTGTAACTCTGTTTTGGTGTCTTGTAGATTGGCTCTCTCTTCTTTTGATTTTTAAAAAATACATTGGACTTTTATTTGAATGCTCATGTAATTCCTAAAACAAACCCATAATATAGGAGTCATTAGTTTTTCAACAAACTTTTTAATAAATCTTTTTGAACAAAGTGCCAAATTATTATTAAAATATAATCCTTAATCAACTCGAAGAAATATCAAATGTGAGACTATGCAAATTATTATGGTAGCAATATATATTGAATATGTTAAGAGCTTCTGGAAGAATGAATATGTCAGTCTATTAGCAAGTACAGCCTAGATGATCCTTAGAAACCAGCATAATGAAACTTGACATGTTTGCTTAGGTCATACCATTCCCACAACCTTCCCCCCTCCGCCCAAAAAAAACCCCAACAAAACCTCATTGCTATTGAGTCCATGCTAACTTATAAAGTCCCTATAGGCCAGGGTAGAGCAGTGCCTCTGTGTTTTCAAGACCATAATTCATTATGGAAATAGGAAGTACCTTCTTTCTCCTGAGGAGACATGGAAAGTTTACAATTGCTGACCTTGCATTTAGTAGCCCAAAGCATTAACACTACACCACCAGGACTCCTAATGCTCTTGTCATTAGCCAGAAAAAATTGCTGTAAAAGGGCATTATGTGTTGCAAAAAAGAGGTTTAACAACAGAAAAAGGAGGCCCTTAATAAGATGGACTGATATAATAGTTGGAAACAGAGCTCACACATAGAAATGATTGAGCAGATGACACAGGAATGGGCAAGGTTGCTTTGTCTTCTGTTTTAGATTGGTCTTTTAGATTTGGGCTACCTTGACAGCACCTATAGCAAGGATAAGGTAACAAACACTGGGAATTCATTGAAAAAAGTATAAATGATTATTTACAAAGATGGGGAATAATATTTCTGGCACAATGTATAATGAAGGATTTATCTTGGAGGAAATTAAGTCAGATTAGAATGGAATAAACTTCGTTTGTCATGGGTTGCAAAGAAATAATTGCACTTGGTCACAGGCAGAGGGGAGAATCCAGTATATGATCAACATTAGCACTCAAAAAGTTAATTTCACCTCATTTCAATCATTACATCCTGTGTGTGTGTGAATTGTGTTACAGTTAGGTGAGAAACATCTGCCATTAACATTCAGAAAAGAAAGCATCAATGATAACTCATGAGGTGCTAGTCTAGGCATCCAAGGTCTTTATCATACCATTTTATTTATATCTGATTTTGACCAAGAATGAGACTTTACATGTAACCTATATATGGACCACAAGCACTCAATATAATTTAAATCTGGGGTTATCTCTCACACACTATTATTAAGCAGAGCTACTACAGTATCAATCACAAATAAGCCACTGAGCAGACTCTTTAAGACCAAATAATGGATTTTAATTCCCTGAGTCACACACACACATCATATAATTGAAATCAGAGGTTCTCTCACTGACATACTATCCAGGAGAACTACTGCATTACCAATTACTCATAAGATATTGATAACAAAGTCCTTTCACATGCACTGGGTAAGGACTCTCTCTCTCTTTTTATTTCTTACCACTTTAGGGCAGCTTGCCTAAGTAAGGTGGCCCCAGGACTTCCATAGGCTTCTATCATGACATGGGAATTAAAAGTAAAACACTCTGTATTGGGTTAGATTCTGTGAAGGTAATTCTGACTCAATTAGACCAAATGTTGCAAGTGTTTTGATTTTAAGCAGATGTCATATTAAACAAATTAATAAAAAGTATATTGGGTTTGGCCCAGCTGGAAGGTCTATGCAGGATCCAGAGTCCTCCAGAATCCAGAAGCCCTCCTTAAAGTTACACAAACAATGTTCAACTTGGATATAATAAAGGTCTTGTGTTAGTCTGGGTCAGCTAGAGAAACAAATTCAGATACACTCATTTGTGTGCAATAGAGAACTTTATATCAAAGAGTAATTGTATATTAAGAGAACATCCCAGCCCAGTCAAGATCAAGTCTGTAAGTCCAATATTAGCCCATATGTCCGATACCAGTCTTTAAATTCCTCTTCAGACTCACTCAACACATGCAATGATGCCAAATGCAGGAAAACCACAGGTCAGTGGGTGGTAAGTCTTGTGGGTCCAATTGTGGTGGAAGAATTTCTGCACTGGTATGGATCTCCACGTGGCTCCTCCAGCTCCAGGGCTCTGGTGCCATCAGGATAGCTCTATGTGGCTTGTCAGCAGGAACACAAAGCAAATAGAGAGTGGGTGTCCTGTCTCCAAGAATGAAGAAAGAAATTCCCAGAATCCTCAGTAGAAGGCCATGCCCACACAGAGGCATGATTGGCTATGACCTGATTGAGTCCACACTCCACCCCTATAACCTATTTAACAAGTTGTCATGAAAGTATGTAACTACCACAGGTGTCCAGCAGAAACTGACAAGAGGACCCTTTGTATCTTTGCCCCAGGGTCCTCAGGTTGCAGGCCCACAAAGACTTGCACCCTAATACACATGAATTTCTTGACCTAATATGTTTTAATGATAACAAAATTATTGAATTTCAATAACTTACCTCATATCAAAAAAAAAAAAAAATATATATATATATATATATATATGTAGTGTTCACCAGAGCAGAGTTGAATGGCAAAATAAAGAACTAAAGGTTATGAAAGAATAACTGACTTGTTCAGTAGAAAGGAACCAAATATTTGAAGGTTTAGGATTGCTAGACTCTGGTAGATGAAAAGAACCAAGTGGAAATGGTGATACCAAAATTTTGGGATGAATGAGACCAAACCAATTGAAAACAAAATAAAACCAGGATCTTAGAGGAGGATTCAAGACGCCTGAATATTCATTGTTGGACCGGAAAAGTTTGACCCCAATTATCTACTATTGGACAATGCTACTGCTACATGGCCACATATAGATTCAGCCTTTGGCCAAGAAAGTAAAACACACTTCAGACTTGGTAGGAAAGTGAAATATACATGGCTGATTTCTTGGTGACCCCTTGACTCAGATACACATGACCAAGTGTGTTTTAATACCAGAAATGGATTTGACATGATATAAGGAACTGTGGTTTCTAGGAATAGAGGCCACGTCTTTTACATGCAATATGAGAAATAATGTTACTTTCTGAAAAAAACAAACAAAAAACTCTTCTGTGTCCTGGTTTTAGATCAGGTTGACAGTGATGTCACTAGCACTTTGGATTTCTTCTACTTAATATTGCTGTAGACAACTTCATCACTTGAATATGAATGGGATTCTCTATGCAGTGATTCACCTACCTAATGCGCTCTGCTGGTACCACTGACAGCATCAGTCTTGGTTGCTCCGGAAAGGACTACCTGTTATTTCAGCACAAACTGCAGCGAAATATTACTGATGGGATCACTGAATTCAAAATTACCTTTAAAATATTTTGACTCATACCATATGACAGCCATATCCCTCTAAAGGACTTACAAAGATATTTTATTGAAAATGTTGGGAAATAGTGAGTAAAACATTTCAAAATTCTTATATATCTATGAGGTAGTAAACTACTATTTCAATACAACAGAAAATAATTCATAACAATTACGTGGTGTGTAAAGAAATCATTAGCTAAGAAAATAGAGTACAAATTAAAAACCTAGTACACTACTAAGAGTGATAGAGCTTTTTCATAATTCCTTAGACTTCTCTGCATGGTGGATCTTATACATAGAGAAGTTTCAGGATTTACCAAACCTGTCACCACATTCCTTAAATTAATAAGTCTTCATTCCACTGTGAGTTCTGATCAGTTTAATTAGCTGTGAGGAGTGACTAAATTATTTCTCACAGTCATTACATTCATAAGGTCTCTGCAGTGTGAGTTCTCATATGTCGAGTGAGGTTGGAGGATCGATTAAATGCTTTTCCACATTCCTCACATTCATAAGGTCTCTCTCCACTGTGAATTCTCATATGTTCATTGAAGATTGAGGATCGAGTAAATGCTTTTCCACATTCCTCACATTCATAAGGTCTCTCTCCACTGTGAATTCTCATATGTTGAGTGAGGTTTGACAATTGAATAAATGCTTTTCCACATTCCTCACAATCATAAGGTCTTTCTCCACTGTGAAGTCTCCTATGTCGATTGAGATTTGCGGACTGATTAAATGCTTTTCCACATTCCTCACATTCATAAGGTCTCCCTCCACTGTGAATTCTCAGATGTTTCTTGAGTATTGGGGTGCAAGTAAACGCTTTTCCACATTCCTCACATGCATAAGGTCTCTCTCCACTGTGAAGTCTCATATGCAGAGTGAGGTTTGAGGACTGATTAAACGCTTTTCCACATTCCTCACATTCATAAGGTCTCTCTCCACTGTGAATTCTCATATGTTCATTGAAGTTTGAAGATCGAGTAAATGCTTTTCCACATTCCCCACATTCATAAGGTTTCTCTCTAGTGTGAATTCTCATATGTCGATTGAGATTTGAGGATCGATTAAATGCTTTTCCACATTCCTCACATTCATAAGGTCTCTCACCACTGTGAATTCTCATATGTTTCTTGAGTATTGAGGCAAGAGTAAATGCTTTTCCACATTCCTCACATTCATAATGCCTCTCTCTGCTGTGAATTCTCATACGCAGGGTGAGTTGTAAGGATCCAATAAAGGTTCTCTTACATTCCTTACATTCATAAGACTTAGCTTCATTGGAGATTCCCAAATCATCTGTGAGTCTTGAAGGCTCTCTTACAATTTCTTTATATTCATAGAATTTGTATCTTGTTAGAAATTCTACTGGCATGTGCATATAATTTTTTCCACATTTCCTAAATTTGTCAGCATTGAATGGAGTGTGAAATTGTTTATTATGGTCTAGTGAAGAAAGACTCTTGTACTGAAAATATTCCATGGGATATAAATATCCTGGTCTTCGTAATGGAGGAAGAATTGAAATTTGACTGGAGATCCCATCAATCGTATTTTCCTCGTATCTTCTCCAGGAAGTCATTGGCAAATATCTTCTATTAATAAAAAGTTATTATTACTTTTAATTTTCTATATTTTCATCTTTACAATAAACAGTAAATACACACACACTCTCAATTGTCTAACAAATCATAAGATTAAAAATCTGAGTGTAATACAACCATAATTGTCAATGAGTTAGTAAAATATGATTAATGATATAACAGCATATAAGAGAAATGCTTCCAATATTGAAAATATAACTCACATAGGTTAAAAACATATAGTGGTAGTAAGATTAACACATATAATTACAGATACACAAACACCAATATATAGATATACAACAAAATATTTGTACTATTAAAGTAAATGTTGACAGTTTGAATTAATTGATTGGCACTTTTGAGCCATAATTGGATTAATCAAATTAACTTAAAATATTTATTGAAATATGTATAAATATTATTTATTACACATGTTTATATATTACATTGAAATATAAATATCGATATAAATATCCACTGCGAATGATTCCTTATATTCATAATGAGCCTTCAAGAGGGAATGGAAATGCTATTTTTATAAGAAAATAGTGTCATATTTCTCATTTGCTGTGGCTGATATGTTAGAACCACTGTCCTAATATTTAGTAACCAAATGCTTAATACATTTCCATAACATACAAACCTCCGTTTACATTCATTTACAAACACAAGAATGGGGCATCAATATTTTTGTGGAATATTCCATTTTTTTCCGGTACTATATGTCTCAAAATTCCCTTTAATTGGCTCAAATCTGACTTGTATTGACCCTATACGATCTTGTAGAAATGCCCCTGTAGTTTTCTGAGATTACAACTCTTTAAAAGTGGAGAAGGCATCCTCTTTCTCTCATGAAATGGCTGGTGGTTTAGAACTGAATACCTTGTGCATAGTATGGCAATAAGTAATCACCACAGCAAGTGAATTTGGTGCTGGGCTACTAAGTTATAGTGCTGTTAAAACAAATAAAGCTATTCTCCAGGAATAAGATGAGATTATCTACTTCCCATAGAGATTAATATCCTCAAACTCCTATGCAGTATTTCACTCTGCACTACATTGTACACTATGATTTCAACTGGATGAAGACCAATGGGTTAATATGGGCAGATGGTGTGTTGAAGTATACAAATTGTTGTTGTATATATCATATAAAATGGATATTTATATACGTATAAATATATATCAACCTCTTTCTCGCTCTCCTTTTCATCTTTAGTGTTATATCTGTCTTGATTCCACTACTTTTTAAATTTAATCTTCTATTTATGAGCCATATATGTTAGTTTTCCAGTTAGTCTTCAAGAATGAATTTACTTGTCAATTGCTGTTTAAACATTGTAAAAACATTGAATGAACAGAATGTAGAAAAATATTTGTCTCACAGCTTACTCTTGCCTATGCTTAATGCTCGCTCTCTCACTCTCTCTCTCCGACAGAGAGTGAGAGAGAGATGCTGTTATACGATAAGACAATTTTGGCTCATATCGACTTACCAATAATAAGAAGGAAATTATCAAAGTATTTCTTCCCCATAATCTCTGGATGGTTCAGAAATGCCACATTTTGTGTTATTATAAATGTGCTTAATCATCTGTATCACATATACTTAAAATGCCAAAATACTTGCCTCAGCGTCTTTATATATATGGCATAATATTCCCATTAAACGCTATCCTGGAGCATTGCTCACTCTCAAGTAAATTACACTCACCTCAAAAGTGGGGTTTGGTTGTTATCCCGCTTTTCATGGCCATGAAATTCACAGAGGTTTTGTAAGATGGAGGCACTTGTAACATTTCTCATGAATCTTCCCATTACATCTTCAGTGGGTAGATGTTCTTAGTCATCGACGTTTGAGAAGCAGAACCAATTGTGTATGTTGAAGTTCACAATATGAAATGAAAATGAAAAGTAAAGCATTAAGCACAGACAAGAGTAATCTGTGAGAGAAGACATACTTTTCCATGTTTTGTTCAATCAATGTTTATGCAATGTTCAAACAGTGAATGACAAGTAATTCATTCTTGAAGATTAACAGGAAAACTAACATATACAGTATAGCTAATGATTAGAAGATCAAATTTAAAAGGCAGTGGGCTCAAGACAGATATAACACTAAAGATGAAAAGGAGATATTTTTCCCTTCATTAACATAGGTGATATTTTTATGCCTCAAAGTATCAAACAAACAAGGATAGGCATTTGTGCAGAATATTTTTCTTAATCAAATGAAATTGTTCTGATTTATCGAGTGCAAATTCTTCAATGAAGAGCTGGTCAATACTTTATTAACATAACAGGCCTGGGTGAATGTTCTGTATAAACATGCTGCCCAGGCAGCAAAAGAAAGCCCAGTGAACGTTTCCTAAAAGTGATACAATACATTGATTTTCCAGATCTCTGCAAATAGGTATGTGTGAATTATTTGCAAAAGAATCTTTTTTTTTTCCCCTCAAAAGTTTGATCAACACAGAAAAGCACTGGCAGCATAGGTGTTACACATTATGCCATTAATGACAACATCAGTAATTTGATACCAACAATTCTGTTCTGTGGAAGAAAAAGGATGCTCTGAAAATCTTTTAACCATAGGTGTTCTTCTTCTGGTGCTTTATAAGCTAATACTCCATTATGAGTCATATATTTGTAAGAGGCTTATGTTGCGGAAGTGGAACACCTTTTCCGTACTACTAGTTTACTCAGTTTGCAAGTTCCACAGGCACATGTTCACCAAGAGTATGACTGCTAGTAATTGAAATACATGTAGGGGAACTTCCAGAATTGCAACATGCAAGTTTTGACAGTGTGATAAACTTAGCTGAATAATGGCAGAATGCAATATGTAGAGATTTGAAACAATGAGAAACCCAGGATGTAACTGGTCTAAAAAGCAAATTAGCTTAATTGTTTTATTTCACCAAGTATTACTATCATTAGCTCAGTTACTGGGGTGACAACTGTGTGCATTTAGCAAATAATGAATTAATTTTTAAAAATGAAGATATTCATACCTACTATAGCTAGGTTTGAGATGGTCTCCACCATCACGTCTCTGAAGAGTTGCTTCTGAGAAACATCCAGCAGTGTCCATTCTTCTGGGGTGAAATCCACAGACACATCTTCTACAGTCACTGAGACCTAAAATATCCCACAAATTACATATTATAATAAAATAGAATTTAATTGCTATTTAAATAATTGCTATAAATTATATTATTAAAGTATTATTTTAATTTGGTGCATCTAAGGATTAATAATTACAAATTGTGTGAAATAAAAGATTAGGTTCATAGTCCTGAGGAACCTTCATTTCATGGGGCGTGGTTTTATGTTCTATAAAGTCTGTCTTAGGGTTTTACCATTATTCTCATTCCCTTGTCATCTGGATTAACTTCTCCTAAGATTTTATCTCATAGACTTGGCAATATAAGAACCCTTCAAAATTTTTGTAAAAAACACCATTACCTGTATTTACATTTTCTATTAACTTTGAGACGTCTCAAGTTTATAACATAGGAAGCTAATGAGTTCCCAATTAGACTGTCTAATTCATGCCTACACCCAAACTTAAGAATTAATAATATTCAGGAACTCTCTAATATAAACACCGTATATTCAACATCACCTCTTCTGTTTGTGTGTTTTATGGGAGGAGTTGGCAACACCTTTCATAGAAACAAATAAAAAATATTTTTAAATACTTAAGGGAATGCTGAAATATTAACAATTAAGAAAATACTGTAGGATACCAGGAGGGAAGGGGGGTGTAGAAAGGGGGAATTGATCACAGAGAGCTACATATAACCTCCTCTCTGGGGGATGGGCAACAGAGGGGTAGGTGAAGGGAGACGCCGGGCAGTGTAATATAAGATATAATAATAATT
>NW_022103964.1:272281-275230 GCF_000313985.2 Echinops telfairi | reverse complement strand
ATGAGGGCAACAAATGTATAGATGTGTTTTATACAATTGATCTATGTATTGTGATGAATTTTATGAGCCCCAATAAATGATTTAAAAAAAAGAACTAGAAAAAAAAAAGAAAATACTGTAGAACAGGCAGCATTTTTGTGTCACTGTTTGTATGTTGCCTTTCACCAACCATTTCATGAGACAGCATGTGATCAAAACTGAACAAATTGAACATATAATTCAAATGTTCTGTGAAAGATTAGGGATTAAAAAGGTTTCAGTAATTGAATTAATATCAATGTTTATGTTTAATAAGCACATGCTTATTAAATGGTCTATGCTTCCAAATTTGGAAAACAAGTGCTTGTGCACAACTATTAGATATTCTTATTGATTTGAATTGCAAAAAGGAGATATTTAAATAGAACCTGCAATTTTTCAAACAGTATTATTACTATGACACAAATATAAATTTCTGCTGAAAATATTTTTAAAACAGCTGTGATTCTACATCAAAGGAATATCCAGAAACTCGAGATGGGTTGAGAAGAACTTCTGGAATGTGAACTTCTGATATTATTGGTGATATCAAATGGTTCGTGGATAAGATTTAGTAAGATAATACCTTTAAAATATTAGTCTGTTTTATTGTACTTATAAAAATCCTTACAGTAAAAAAAGAGGAAGCTATTCAAACAGAACAATGGGATGTGGTACAATTTATAATAAGGAAAGAGTATATGTTTAATTTTTAAACAAATACTCTGAAAAATTAGACAGATGGAAAGCATCATATCAAGATGGGAGAGATTAACTTTAATAATTTCTTATGTCCAAATATAGATATTTCTTGCTGAAAGCGAAGAGAATGAGAACAAATTACTAATGAAAGTCAAAGATAATAGCATTGAGTATTGATTAAAACACAGCAAGCAGAAAATAAAAATCCACATAACTGAAGCAAAAAGGAACATCCTAATAGGATAACCATAGTTTGAAATCAAGATTTGTATTATACTTGGATCCAAAATCAGTGTGCTTGTAAATAGCTGTCAAGAAATCAAAACATATTTTATTGAGCAAATACTCTGCAAAGGACCTACTTAATGTGTTAAAATCAAAACGTCACTTTGGTATTAAGGTAAGTTTGATTCAAATCGTCATCTTTTCATCAACCTATATGCATTTTTAATGGAAAATAACTAAGAAAAATGTAAATTAATTCATTTGAATTTTTTTGTATTGGTGCAGAATATTGAATATACCTTAGACAGCAAGAAGAATAAATAAGTCTATCTTGGAAGATGGAACATTGGTGGCACTGTGGGCTCCAAACTGCTAGGTCACTTTGAAACTACAGCCGCTCCACGGGAGAAAGTCGAGGGTTTCTATGTTCATATAAAGTTACAGTGTATGAAACGGGGAGTGTTCTACCCTCATCTTTAAGTCTGTGTGAGTTGGAATCATTTCTAAGGTAGTTTGTAGTTTTTCATCTCTTGAAAGAAGTACAGGATAAATGCTATTAAAAATCAGAGATGGCGAGCTATCATCCCATAAACATGGGATATGTTAGGAATAGAATTGTCCAGAGAAAAAAGGATATAATTGATTTTTTTTTAAGTCAACAAAAAATAGACCACTTTCAATGGCTGTCGTTTAACAATAGCACAAATGCAAGACTGAGCAGGATGTCCCTCTGTTGCACCAAGAGTCATTATTAGTGAGGAATGCTTCTACAGTGCTTACCATCACCATCAATAAAAATAATGAATTGGGAAATCCCACATATTGACCAACTGGAAATACTGTCATCAGACTCATTCCTTTGATGAGGCCATGAGAGGATTGTCTCCAAAGAGTGGAAGAGTTTGATCTACCATTTTTGGAACTTTCTACAAAAGTTTTCACTGCCTGAAGAGAATGAGAAAAACTGTATTGATGGAGCAAGGATGACCCTTGGCAACATGAGAATTCAAGTCTTCTGGTACAGATTCATATCTAGATCGTCTCCGGAATTTCTGTTGCGCATCACAGTGAATCAAGGCCCACTGGGATTTTGACACGTTATTTAACCAGCTCCAAGTCACATAAAGAACATAACAGTAACACAGAATTCAATATTGTTCCCCAGTATATCCTTCCATAAGAGTGATACCTAAGTTTAACTTTACCTCTTATAAGCAGATGGCTAATGCTATCTGGCTGGCAGCTTTAACTATAGGAGCAGACGTGCTATTGCTCTCTAGGTTCTGAAGATAGTCACTCACCGTTACCTATCCCCAGCATTGGTATTAGGCTACTCTTCCAATGAATTCATGGGCTTTGAAGGTTTAGGTACAGCCCACTTTGATATGTATGTGGTGACCTATATTTAGGATGGCTTAATGCCTCAAGAGTATAAAGGTTGTTGTTGGAAATAAAATCTCTCTCCCTGCATGAACCAGGCTCCTGAAGTCATGACAGTGTAGGTGAGCCCTAGCATGCTTTATGTTGTATGATGTCTCTTTATTTTCCCCTCAATTACACAACTCACTCTGAACCCATTCGGTTTGGGGGGCTGGTACCCCACAATTTGGTGCCCTGAAACAGAGGCCAAGGAAAGGTCTCCCCGGAGAAGCATTACCCCTTGAAATGGTTGTGTAACCCCATTGAACGCAAGAGTGAATCATGGAAATTATTTAAAGTGAGGATCCAGTTTGTGAATTAGCAGATAAATAACAATAGTAATAATAATAGAATACATATTTTAAATATAATGGGCCAAAATGGAAGTAAACCTAAAATGTTCTGTTACACTCACTCCCTTACTGAAAAAACAAGGGGTAGCAGCACTAATTAACAAAAAAAAAAAAAGATGCAAGTTTTTTTCCAAGCAGTGACAGAGTATAACCCATGGTTTCCCGAGGAAGGAACCTTTGCTCTAGAGATCTGGGAGAAGATTTCTCTAAACTTTTTTTTTTTTTTTAACAT
>NW_022103964.1:269380-270966 GCF_000313985.2 Echinops telfairi | reverse complement strand
AACCTCTACAGACAGAGCAGGAGAGGAAAGAGGAACATCAGTGTAAGGAAAAGTCTGAAATACAGAAGCAGGCAGAAGTTATCCAAAATGAGGATGAGATCATTGAAAAAGCATTTAGACAAAACTGAAGAAATTAAGACTAATTCCAAAGAGAGTCTCATGGCAAATGCCTCTGTACCATCTGAGGAGTGCAGCATAGAGAGGAACCTTAAATCATCAAAGGAAGCCAGCCTTACAGCAGATAAGGGCAAGATGAATACTAAGTCATCAAACCTTGGGGTACTTACATAATCTGGTGTCAATTGAGAGGATTCTAAGTGAAGGGGTGGAGTGTGGTCTGTGAATCAAGATATAACCAATGTGGGCACAGCCTTCTCCTGAGAATTCAGGGAACTCCTCTAATTTCTCCTTGAAGGCAGAAGACAATTCTTTCTCTATGCTCTCTGCATTGGAGACTTTCTACTGACAAGGCCCACTCCCTGGGAGATGATCAACTGACAAGACACATGGAACTATGCTAGTACCCTGAGCTGGAGAAGCCACATGGACTGACCCTGATACAACCAGACCTCTGGAGCTCAAGAAGCCACGTAGAGATCCCTTCCAGTGCTGAGATGCTTACAATACCACTGGCTCCACAAGATATCCAACACACTGCCCTGTGATCCTCCTGCACCATTGCATGTATTTCGTGATTCTGAAGAGGACGTTGTAGATTCGTATTAGAAATATGGACTAATATCGGATTTATAGATTTGATCTGTACTGGGTTGGGACGTATTCTTCATGTACAACTGCCTTTTATATAAAACTCCGTCTTATACATATATGAGAGTCTCTATGAATTTGTTTCTGTAGTCTACCTGGACTAACACAAACCTTAAATCATCAAAGGAAGCCAGCCTTACAGTAGATAAAGGCAAGATGGATACTAAATCATCAAACTTTAAATCATCAGAGGAAGTCAGCCTTACAGAAGGTAAGGGCAAGACAAATACTAAGCATAACAAAGTGCCTTTACTTTCAAAGATGGAGAGAGGAATTGCAGAGGAAGGAGATTTAGAGACCAGATTAGCTTACCCTGTTCCAGTAATTGAAAGACCACCAATGCAGACAGCCCACAGGACAAAAGGAACTCCGTTAGGGTCCCTTCCCCTTTATACTGCTAAAGTCCTCAAACAGACGGTCACAATTTAATGCCTGGACTCCCCTTTTGTGATTAGCATAATTAAATATCTCACTGAAACTTGAATGCCTCATTCTTGCAGCCTGGAACACCTTAAATATGGTTTGCCTCTCTCCTTCAGACTTCTTGCAGTACTGAATCTGGTGGACTGAAGGAGCTGAGACACAGGCTCACAGGAACACAGAACAGGGGATCCGCATAGGGATAGATCAGTTAATGGGGAATTGTAATTTCATCACAGGGGAGGCACAATTGCAGATTACCAAACAAGCATTCTCAAACTACAGGATATTTGTCTACAGCCTTGGAAAATGACAACGCCTTCAGAGGAGACAGAACCCAGGCACAGGGCCATTCGCCAGTGTAATGAAGAGTCATATATAGATTTTGTGTCCCAATT
>NW_022103964.1:267044-269124 GCF_000313985.2 Echinops telfairi | reverse complement strand
CTCCACTTTGACCAACTGCACCAAGCCTCAAGGGAAATGGTTCAGCTGTGGGAAAAGTCGTCATTTTCAGAGAGTTCCCACAGCATAGGCCAATCAGCCAAGCCAAGGGTCCTGAGCAGCAGCTTGCACCAGAACATGAGCAAGTACCGCCAAGGTCCGGTTTGAAAGAACCAGGATTTTGCCCCCCACCCCACTTCCCCCCACCTTCAGTAAGGGCACATACGTTTCAGGAATAAGGGAGTTCTATGAGCAAACGCTACCCAGCAGGGGAACAGGGACTGGAGCAAGCTCCAAACCCGCCCAGCAAAGCTTGGGAGATGCAGCTCAAACCTAACCCAACACACAGATCCTTAAACACAATCACAGGTATCACCTAGCCTGGCAGCAAGGGGCGCCCCCTAACCAAACTGGCAAAAGCCCAGTCTTTGTTCTCTTTGCTGCAAGTCTTAACTAGCCAAATAAAGGCTCAAGAGCTCTCACAGCAGTCTGTTAATTAATAACAAAAAGCAGGAGCCTTTGTGTGAAAGAGCAGTACAGATTTTATTAGGGGAATTTAATTGAATTGCATTCAAATTGGTACTGAATTTATTAATCAAAGTTATGAAGAAAAGCTAAAAACTTTAATTAAATGAGAAATAGTTAAAAGTGGTACTTGGGAATCACTACCTAAAAGAACTATACATCGTTTATCAGGAGGCTCCACCCTAAATTTTCAAGGTGTTCAGATTGCTACTGGAGTCATTGATCAAGACTATGAACTAGAAATTAGGGCAGTAGGTAAATATGAAGTACCGTGATTTATAAAGAAGAAAAATCATTTAAGCCACTTATTTTTGCTTCCTTATATTCTTAGAAGTAAAGCATACCTCTCAGGAAAGAGCACTTGAGAAATTTGACCCTTCTACGAATCAAGGGGTCTTTTGGAATGCTGTTATGGAGGAGCAACAGTGCCCCCCACATGGAATTAGAAATTTAAAGAAAAAATGTTTTTAAATTCTGGATATGGAGTCACACTCATATGACATCCACAAGGTCCTAAGGCCGGTCCACACATTTCCCCTATATCCAGTATGGAGGGAATAAGAGAAGTTAACGAAGAAACAATATCACAAAATGGGAAAATCCTACAGTGGAAAAGGCCTGAAGGGCAGTACGGCTTATTTATTTTATTTTTTGTATTTCATATGGGTTCTCAGAAGTTTTATTTTTATTTTTTAATCATTTTATTGGGGGCTCATACAGCTCACCACAATCCATACATGCATCCATTGTGTTGAGCACATTTGTACATACGTTGCCATCATCATTTTCCAAACATAGTACGGCTTAATTAAACCTGAAACCACACCTGTAACCTTATGGGGAACAGATTTGTCTTATAAGTTGGTTCAAACACAGCTGAACAAATTTATTAAGAATTTTTAGTCTTTCAATTTTTCCTAAATGTGTTAAGAAAATTCAGCACTTCCATCTGATGTCCATCTTTTGAAAGCTCTCTCTATAGCTAATAAACTCTCTGGATTCTCTGAGAGCAAGGAACTTAAATTTACATAACAGTGAATTCTATCTAACTAGTTTGACTTGTTTAAAAATCAAGCAAATTACCTGGGTTTACTTACAGTGCCTTAAAATATCCATTATTAAAACAGAGGGGGAGATAAAGAGAAATATTACGTGTGACAAATGTCATTTCATCTTTTTAACTAAATTTTTTTCTCCCTACTAAAAGTTTCTAACACAATTTGGGCAGATAAACACGTTTTCACATCTGCAGAAGAAACTGATCCTGAGAAGACCTGGAAGAATGACAATCAAGTTTGGGTTCTGGGTCTCTAATCTCCTGTAGGAAGGGCTATCCACTTTTGTTTTTGCAGTAGAAAGCAGATGAATTGCTCTTAGGAGGGTACAACCACATGTGGATAAAATGAACCCTATGAAAAAGATGAAGAAATCACCCAGTCTTGAGAAGGATTCTGTTTCCAGGTTGCTAACATACCAAAGGGAGGGGTTCCGTTTGTGTTTTCACAGGCAAAGGGGATAAGTGGATTTCTCTTCAGACAGCTTGGCCCACAAGAGAAAG
>NW_022103964.1:264201-266249 GCF_000313985.2 Echinops telfairi | reverse complement strand
ATTCTCATAATCAATATTGTTCCACACTATACCTTCCCATAATAGTGCTGTATAAAGTTACCTCTTACAAGCACGTGGCTGATTGCTATCTAGCCAGCAGCTTTAACTATAGGAGCAGACATGTGCTATTGCCCTCTAGGCTCTGAAGACACTCACTCTCCCTTACCTGTCCCAAACCCTGGTGTTAGGTTACTCCTCCAATGTACTTTAGGATTAGTGCACAGCCCACTTTGTTATGTAAGTGGTTCATTGTAATTGGTGGTGGGGGGGGGGAGCTTGCATTCCCGGAGAATATATAAGCTGTTGTTGGAAATATAATCTCTTTCTCCACATAGACCTGGGACCTGAAGTCATAACAGTGGAGTTGAGCCCCTGAATGCTTTATCTTGTCTGATGCCTCTTTAATTTACCCCTCAAATACGAAACTGCTCCCTTGGACCCATTCGGTTGTGGAGGCTAGTATCCCACAATCCCCTGTTCCACACACATTTCATAAGGGTAACATATGGAGGAACCTCAAATATTGGGCCATAATGTTCCTAATTTTTTAATCTGACCTCATTCTGTATAATGCAAATAACCGAGGTCTCTCTAGTACTCACCATTTTGTCGTTCCAGCCTCCTGAGGTCAAACCAAAGCACTCTGTAAATAAAAGAAGCAGAGTCACGAGGAAGTTTGGAGTCAGGTGAATGCACCTGGTTCACACACAAATATAAGTTGAAATCATCCCTTGTGATGAATAAATGGGCAAGGCAGTAGTAGTCCCAGGTTTCTAGCTCCCAAGACTTGACTATATTTTGCGTAGCAAATCTGTGATTTGAAGTGGAAGTGGATATAGCATTGAATAAGTCATGTCAGGTTCTTGACCTGAACTTCTTGCCATAACTAGTAAACATGGTGCCCCCTGGCTCAAGACCATACTCCATTGGGTGGCAGCCCAGTGTACACCACTACTCCACCAGGATCCAATACAGGACAGAAAAAGTAAAGATTTCACTGAACTTAATGGGAAGAATAAGATTCACAGAGAATGATTTCAACAGTCAACTTAAAACAAGATGAATTATCTTCAAAAACAAATTAAACAATGCAGAGCAATTCATAAAACACTTTAAGAGAAACAGAAAATTCAATAGCCATCATGACTAAAACCCAAAGCTGACCCTTGGAAAAACAAGTAGAAGTACAAAAATAAATTAGCTATGAAAGACGTTTGTGTAACTTTGTATGTTAGACATAAACCGGAAAGTGGTGAAAGCTATCAAATATCGTGATACCATGGGACTGATTGCATTTTAAATACATAGTATTTAGAAATAATCACCAGTGAATTTGAAACTCAATCTTAACCATCGTAGGTATTCCCATCTAGTTTCAGCTCTCACATTTTACCCCCTGCTATACCAGCAAACGGGAAAGAAAAAAATTGGGGCCAAATAAAACAAATAAGAAGTTGTCAATGTTATTTTCTACTTTGAATCTAATTCCTGTGTTATACAAGCTTTACAGTCGTGTTAGGAATACACACACACACACACATACACACACACACAATTCTCTTTATAAAAGTTTAAGCATAGCTTAAAGAGGCCTGGGTGGGGTGAAGGTCAATGATATACAGCTTATACTTAACAAAGAGCCCGGCAGTTAAAACTCAACCTGCATCACATAATTTAAAAATATGCTAACCTCATCTTACTAAGATAAGCAAGGAAATCTTATAACAGAATAAACACCCGGTAGAATACAGTAGCACTGCACCAGAGCATTATCTTTAAGGCTGTAACCTTTATGGAAACTGACTGTTCCATCTCTCTCTAGACATATATTTCTCCTATTTCTCCAAGAAACAGGAGCTTGAACTAATGACTTTTATTTTGCATCTTAGATCTTAATAATTGCATTTACTGATTCCATATGTATGAGAAGCAGAAAATTGAGACAAAATCAAACATGTCTATGTCACAAACAATCTGCATCATTGGATGCATTTATCCTCAGTAGGTGAATGTTAGAGAAAGTCAAATTAAAATCGAATTATGACTTG
>NW_022103964.1:260224-261106 GCF_000313985.2 Echinops telfairi | reverse complement strand
TCACCACAGGAATGCAAATCTCCCAACACAATTCCTAATGGGTTTGACCTACCCAGATTCCAATGTGAAAATCCTATCACAGTCTCTTATTTAGGTCTTTGTTATCTCCACCTGACTTCTAATTGAGCAACTCTTATGCCCCACCTAGTTATCATCTCAAAAACAGCAGTAGCAGAAAATTACCTGCAATTCCCTTCCCCCCTAAAACTTTAGAGAATTTTACTAGAAAATGAAACAAAACAAATATGAAGGCAAACCCAAAAATCTTAAAAGGAAGAATTTAATTAGAAAAAATTCTTTAAACCTCCAAAATAAAAACATCACCGTGTGTCATTTTTCTTCTTGAATAAAGTGAAATTCATGGTAATTTATTTAAACTTGGAATTACTAATCATGCAAACAGATAAAATGTTTAGCAGCTAACTTAGAAGATAGTTGGTTTCTCCTCAGAGACACTTTAAGAGGCAGGCCTAGTGACTTACTTTTGAAAAACCAACCTCTGAAAACACTATGAGGCACGGTTATACTCTGAAAAACACGGGCCTCCATAAATTAAAAACAACTGAATATCAAATGTTCTCTGAATACTCTTGAAACTGAGAGTATAAAGACAATTGTCTCTCACAAGCAAAAGATGTCCTGTGAGATTGTCACTAGAACAACCAGGGGCAGCGAAATGAAGCGCCAGGACTCCACCGTGACTGTCACTGTCTCTCTGTATCTCTGGGCAGCAGCTGCCATGAACAACAGTGGGGAAATTTCTATTCCAGAAAAGCCATGGGTGAAGCCTCATTTTGCAACAAACTCTGGAAAGCAAACTCCAAAGTCCTGGGTGGGTCGCTGAGCTCATTCTGATGAATCTGCTCCAAAAGGTATCCTGAA
>NW_022103964.1:258668-260124 GCF_000313985.2 Echinops telfairi | reverse complement strand
TTTTAAGAGAGCACTTGATATTCAGTTGGTTTTAACTTAGGGAGACTCGTTCTGTCAGAGAACCAAGCCTCATGTTGTTTTCAATGTTTGATTTTTCTAAAGGAGGTCACCAGGCCCGTCTCTCAATGAAGACAACTCTCCTGTTAGCTGCTGACCATATTAACTATTAACTTTTAAGGACTTCAATTTTAAAGAATTACTATAAATTTAGCTTTTAGCTGATAACCATATTAACAATTAACTTTTAAGGACTTCAAGTTCAAAGAATTACCATAAATTTTATATTTATTCATAGAAGAAAATGACACATTGTGATGTTTTTATATCTTTGGGCTTTGTAGCACTTTTACCTATTTAAATCATTCTTCTGAATAATTTTGGGCTTGTATTTATTTTGTTTTGCTTGGCTTTTGATAAAATTCTTAGCTTGTTGTTCCTGATGTTTCTGAGAGGGTGGCTAGGTATGACATAAGACCACATCAATTAGTAAGTGGATGGAGGTGATCTGGTAATAAATGGAAGATTGTAACAGGAATTTCATGGCAGAATCAGGGTGGGCCTAACCCCATAAGAATTGTGTTGGGAGATTTGCATTCCTATGTTGAGAATATTTCATTGAGATGTATGATTCATGAATTAAATTATATTTATGCATCCTAAAATGCCTTTCTTTGACATGATGTTTTAGGCTGGTGTTAACGGCCATGGAATCGGTTCTGACTCATACTCACCCTCATAGTCTGACTCAGAGTTGGCCTGTGTCAAAATGGAAAAAATACTGTCAGTTCATGGTCATCCTCACAATAGTTATTTTGGAGCTGATTGCTGGAGTTACCATGTCATTCCATCTCAATGAACGTCTTCCTCTATTTTCTCTGAACCTTGTATTTACCATGCCTGCTGTGCTCCAACGAGTGAGATTTTAGTCTAGTATATGGCAATACCAGTTCCTTGAGATTTTTTCCTTCAAATCATAAAATACTAAAATAATATCATTTCATTTCAGAAACCAAGTTTTTTTGGTGTGTATGTTTTCTCTAGGAAAAAGCTTTTAGTTTGATTTCAGATACTTTGTCTCTGAATGCAAGTCATAATTCGATTTTAATTTGACTTTCTCTAACATTCACCTACTGAGGATAAATGCATCCAATGATGCAGATTGTTTGTGACATAGACATGTTTGATTTTGTTTCAATTTTCTGCTTCTCTTACATATGGAATCAGGAAATGCAATTATTAAGATCTTAGATGCAAAATGAAAGTCATTGGTTCAAGCTCACCAGCTGTTTCTTGGAGAAACAGGAGAAAGATATGTCTAGAGAGAGATGGCACAGTCAGATTCCATAAAGATTACAGCCTTAAAGATAATGCTCCGGTGCAGTGCTACTGTATTCTACCGGGTGTTTATTCTGTTATAATATTTCCTTGCTTATCTTAGTAAAATGAGGTTAGCATA
>NW_022103964.1:257553-258568 GCF_000313985.2 Echinops telfairi | reverse complement strand
CAAAAGCAACATATATATAAGTTTGCTTGATATAATTGATTTATGGGTTGTTATAATATCTGTAAGAGGCCTCATTAAATGATTTTTTTAAGTAAAATATCTTACCGGTAACAGCAGTTGGCAGGTTCCAAATCTTTGAATCAGACATCAGAGGATTCGTGGGTCCAGAACTGGCACCCAGGAAAGGAAAGCCGACTGCAGGACCTAAAGTGATTAGAATCCAGATATAAAAACCTGGCTGGGCACAGCCTGATGCCACTCACTCTCAGTTACTTTATGAGGCAAATTTATGAGGTTTGCAATGGGGTGTGTTATGTAATCATTATATAATTATTTTCATGCAAATTTCACTGGATCTTGTACAAAACAACTCTAATTCTAAATCTAATCCTGTAAATGTGGAAGACAGAATCAGCAGTGCCTTTGAATTGTGCTACCAGCCAAGAATTGAGAGTACTATAAACTGCCAATAGAACATCGATGTCTTGAAAGAAGGAAGACCAGACTGCCCTTAGAGACAAGCAGAGCAAACATGGACATGCTGTCAGAAGAGAAGAGTGCCTGGAGAGCACATCATATGTGGTAGAGTTAAGGGCCTGGTAAAGAGTGAAAAGCCCACAACAAGACAGATTGCATGCACAACACGATGGATGGACACAGTGGCTGCCCAATGGAATCAAACAAAACAACAATTGTGAGGCTGGCACAGCATTAGTCTTGTTGTATCTGGGGTTACTCTGCATCAGAACCCACTCAATGGCACCTAGTAACAACACAAAGGAGCATCAAGGGCCAAACACAGAACTGTAAACATGTGGACAGGTAGGAGACAGTTTAGAGCCAAATTTCATGATTCCAGGAATTAGGCTGCGTAAAGTGAATTGGATATTTGAAGACCAAAATAACAAGTTGAATGATTATATCAATGGTTTCATAGCAGTGATTAGTATAAATAGTTCATTTAGCAGGATAGCCATGATAACTGTAGCAATCATCTCCAATATAACAATTGTGA
>NW_022103964.1:254557-256192 GCF_000313985.2 Echinops telfairi | reverse complement strand
ACCTGGCCAAAAGCTGCAGATAGAATTCACTTGAATTTATACTGGGGAAAACCACACCCAACAGGATAACACCTCCCACTCCTTGGCTGCTGACAGCAAATCTCTTCATGGAAGTGATGGCATTATAGCTAACACTTTCACCAAGGCTTAGTCGTAATTCCTAAACTTCTGAGAATCCTGGGCCAGCCAAGTTGACACAGAATCACAGCCATTAAACATTACCCACTGTGCCACCAACCCAAGTGATTTCAATACCAGAAAAATGTGAAAGGGAAGGAGGGATGAGCAATACCTTTCCAGAAACAGCTTCATCAAACTGGATCTCATATATGTCATATGGTTTTGATACTTTGAGTACTCATCTCTGGTTCTGGCCCTTAGCAGAAATTCACTACCATGATGTCTATTGCTGTTCAGAGCAGCTTTATAGAAAATAGGAGAAGTGCCCCTTTGACTTCCAGAAAAACCCTCAGACTCACTGCTATCCATTCAGTTCTCAATCCAGACAACCTTATAGGAGGAACAGATGCGTGGGATTCTGAGACTTTAACTCTTTACAGGCTTAGATAACACAGTCTTTCACCCTCAGAACAGCGGACTGTTTGGAGCTGTAGACCTCGGGGAACACAGCCCAACTGTTAACCCCTATGCCACCAGGGCAACCATTGGTCTTATGATATTGTAAATCATTCCAGGAGTAGACGACCCCATATCTCATCCTTGGGTGTTGGCTGGGAAATTCAAAGCACTGACCTTGTGATTAGCAGCCCAATACCTAATCAACTCTGCCTTGGCTGGGTATTAGCAGCCCAATGCCTAATCAACAGAGCTCCATCTCTCTATAGTACAGTAACAGTTACTTCACCCAACCAGATATGTTTAGATTATTGATCTCTGGAGAAGATTTCAGCACAAATTCTTAGTTCTTAAGTGTGTTTATGAGGGAAGCATCATTAATTGGGGTTTCTCCATTCAAAATTTATTTTATTATAGATTAGGTAGGTAGATTTGCGCGTTTTATGTTACATATCCTATCAGTCAAAGGATAAGGCTCTCTTATCCTGTTGCGTCTGGGCAATGTCCTTGTCTGCTTGCAACATCTGTGGGTTTAACCTGCCCTAGACAGCACCGTGTATGTATGCTTCAGCATTACCTTGGATCTGGGAGGTTCACTGGATAGAGACTGTTAATCCACAGAAGAACTCTAATCCAGGTCTCCTTCCTTGCTGTAGTCAGATCCTGCTTCTCTCTTCTCAATTATCTATAATGTTTCCAGAGATGAAAGGTTGTGGAGCCACATCTCAGCAAAAGGCCCTTACATCTAGCTAATAAAGATTGCGAAGGGATAAAGGATTTACTATCAGAGCCTGCATCCTTTTACCATGGAATGTCTTCATTCATGATCCCATCACACCTGATGCATTCTCTGAAGCCACATTATATCATAAACATAAAATAAACCAAACCCAGTAATATTGTCTCCATTCCCTCTCGTAGCCAACCTATGGACAGATTAAAATTGCTCCCTAGGTCCCTCAGTGCTGTCAATCATAGGCTCCCAAGCTTACTGGCCCTTCTGCATGCCCTTTGCAGGAAAACAGAAAAATCACCCACATTCTTGCTGGCAATTGAAAA
>NW_022103964.1:253270-254457 GCF_000313985.2 Echinops telfairi | reverse complement strand
TTGGTAAATACAAGGTTCAGTGAAAATAGAGGAAGACGTTCATTGAGATGGAATGACATGGTAACTGCAGCAATCAGCTCCAAATTAACTATTGTGAGGATGACCATGAATTGACAGTATTTTTTCCATTTTGACACAGGTCAACTATGAGTAAGACTATGAGGGTGAGTATGAGTCAGGACCGATTACATGGCTGTTAACACCAGCCTAAAATATCATGTCAAAGCCATTTTAGGATCCATAAGTATAATTTAATTTATGAATCATACATCTCAATGAAATATTCTTAACATACGAATGCAAATCTCCCAACACAATTCTTATGTGGTTAGGCCCACCCTGATTATGCCATGAAATTCTTGTTACAATCTCCCATTTATTACCAGATCACCTCCATCCACTTACTAATTGATGTGGCCTTATTCCATACCTAGCCACCCTCTCAGAAACATCAGGAACAATAAGCTAAGAATTTTATCAAAAGCCAAGCAAAACGAAATAAATACAAGCCCAAACTTATTCAGAAGAATGATTTAAATAGGTAAAAGTGCTACAAAGCCCAAAGATATAAAAACATCACAATGTGTCATTTTCTTCTGTGAGTAAATATTAAATTTATAGTAATTCTCTGAACTTGAAGTACTTAAAAGTTAATAGTTAATATGATCAGCAGCTAAAAGCTAAATTTATAGTAATTCTTTGAACTTGAAGTCCTTAAAAGTTAATAGTTAATATGGTCAGCTGCTAGTAGGACAGCTGTCTTCATTGAGAGATGGGCCTAGTGACCTCCTTTAGAAAAATAAAACGTTGAAAACCCTATGAGGCTTGGTTCTTCTCTGACAGAGTCTCCCTAAGTAAAAACCAACTGAATATCAAGTACTCTCTTAAAACGCTTCAGACTGTCACTCACAAGGTAAAGTTACAAGTAACTGTCACTCATAAGGTAAAGTTACAGTGAAGTCAATCTATTTCTGTCCACCAAGCAATATCTTGATTCCACAGGGGATTTTTCAATGCCAGAGAGTGTTTCCTGATATCCCCTAATGAAGCCCCACAACTTTAGGCTTCAGATTTCATACTCTGACAGTATTCTAACCCCATCAACACCCATGTAGTAGGAAACATTGTTTAATAGAAACTGGATATGTTTTCCAGTGCGACTAGTCTTGAAATAGAACATCTTGCTA
>NW_022103964.1:252192-253170 GCF_000313985.2 Echinops telfairi | reverse complement strand
CTCATCATTCTCAAAACATTTGCTCTCCACCTAAGCCCCTGGCATTAGGTCCTCATATTTTCCCTTCCCTCCCCGCTACCACTTCCCTCATGAGCCCTTGATAATTTATAAATTGTTATTTTGCCATATCTTTCCCTGTCCGACGTCTCCCTTCACCCACTTTTCTGTTGTCACATGCAGATCCTTGTCATTGGTTCCCTCTTTCCCTCCACTGCCTCTTCCATCTGCGTTTCAGAAATGAGTTATTGCATCATGGAGCAGAGCCCAGCGAGCTACATCAAAAACGCAGCAGGAAAACCACCTACTCTTCAATGTGGCACCACATGACCTCATCTGCTCAGAATGCCCCTTTGGGTTAAGCACTGTCTCCCTGGTCCTAATACTCTTGAACACACCAGGGACTGGACTCAGAGGTCACCTATTCCTTCTCTTCTTCTGTATAAGACCCTGTAGTGAGTCAAGAATGCTGTTGAAGTCTGGACAAGGCCAAATCAAATCCTGACACCTCCTCAGACTCCACCAACACAAAGTCTCTTAGCCCGTCCACACCGTCATGAGAAATGTTTGTCAAAGATTTTGTCTTGCTTGGATCCACAATCAATGCTCATGGAACCAGCAGTTGAAAGATCAAAATATATATGACATTAGGTAAATATTCTGTACAAGTTCTCTTCAGAGCATTGAAGAGCAAGGGTCTCACTTTAAGGGCTTAGGTGCACTTGATCCCTCCAAAATAGAATAAAATAATAAACTCAGCATTACATTGAAGTTGAAGTACACTTGATAATTCTTCACATACCGCCAGTGAATGTTATTCATGGTGAACGTAAGACACACCTTCCACTTAGATGTGGGTGGTCTGTAGGGAGTCCTTAGGATACTTGAAGCAAAGGAACCCACCTAGCCTCAGGTACAGAGGACAGGATAATTACTCCTATTAATGCTTTCTCATTGAAACTCATGGTTAACCTGTCAGAT
>NW_022103964.1:247069-251184 GCF_000313985.2 Echinops telfairi | reverse complement strand
TATGCTTTATGAACAACTTTATGTAAAACAATCCATCAATGTCAAAGAAGGAGTAAATATCTTGGAAGACAATGATAAGGATAATAATGTTCACCAACAAGAAACAGATAACAGAGCCATCTATCATCGTGTTCACATGAGGAGTAACCACCTGTGCATGTACACTGAGAAGGAAGGATAATTTCTGAACGCTCATGTGACAGAGGTTCTCTTTTATGTGTAATAGTGTTTATAAATTTAAGACATAATTAAACATTGATAGCTTTTAACTAGAGCAGCAGTAGTGCTTCTATACCATGTCTATAAGCATTCTTTATAAAAACCTCCATTCTCCAGTGAAGGTGCTTCTGTTTCTTGGGTCCGAAGAGGAAATCCAACACAGGAAAACCACTCCTCTGCTTTTAAGTGGAGGGCAACATCCAAATATAGCTCTCTCTCTCTGTGCCAATAAAACCTGTGCTGCTCCTTTCCTGGGAGTTCTGGGCAGGAATCCCCAATACATAGGGTCTCTGCTCTTTCCATTTTCAGCTAACTCAAAAGACACATCCTGAATTTTGGACTGAGTTGTGTTTACATTTTGACCATTCTATGTGTGGTTGTATGTAGAATTGTGGGTGTATGGGGGGAGGGCAGTGATCTTACCACAATGTCTCGTTGTTTACAGGTGTCCGGTGTGAAGTGAAGCTAGTGGAATCTGGAGGCAACCTAAGAAAGCCTGGAGGTTCTCTGAGACTCTTCTCTGCAAATTCTGGATTCATTTTCAGTTACTGCTATATTAGTTGGATCAGGCAGTTTTCAGGGCAGAGACTGGAGTGTGTTGGCTTTATTAGAAATGCAGCCAATGGCAAACAACAGAATATGCTTCTGTGAAAGGCAAATTCACCATTTCAAGAGATAATGCCAAAAGCATCGCCCATTTGCAAATGAATGTACTGAAACAAAAGGACACAGCTGTGTATTACTGTGACAGATACACAGTGAAGTCTGTTCAGTGTAAGCCCAGACACAAACCTCACTTACAGTGAAGGATGGGGCAACAGGGGGTGCTCATGCCCCACTAGACCATCCTCAGGAGTAGACACAGGTGTGGTGAGGTATTTCCTGCCAGGGGCTGTGGTTTTCCTCCCACTTGAGCTGAAGAATTGCTAAGTTTTGTGCATTCAAGACCATAAGCAGTGTAGGTGTGATATTTCACTCTTGTTTCTTTGTGAAACAGATTTTGATGGTTACTAAAGCTGGGAAGGACATACAGGGAAAGGAAAGCAACAGGCTGGGAGGCAGACAGGTGTTATCTTGAGTGAGGGAGGGATGATATTCTACAAGTTGAAGAAGAGAAAAATCAGGCTGGGTCAGGGCAAATTATGGGAGGGTTTGGTAAGTTGTATAAGTTATTGAATCCAAAAAAGATTATCTGGAACATTAACCGACCCTTAATGAACAATAAACTATTAATAAACAAATGACTTATTATGAGTTTGCTGAAGTGTTAAAGTGTAGATCATCAGTTTACATTCAATAATTCACACACAGTTTAAGTTCATGTCATTACTTGTAATGTTCTCACTGTAACCTTACTTATCCTACACCTCCCTGCACTTTTCACTTCAAGTGGCGCCACGTCAGCAAATGAAAGTCACATCTTTAAGGTTGACTCTACTTTGAGAAGGAAGTCATCCCTCAGACTCATATTGAATGGCTTTAATCTTCTGGAACTAATCATACAATGTGGCAGCTATTCATAATTTTCCCGAGGTTAATTCTTCAGTTGAGGGCCATCTTTTTCTTCTTCCTAACATAGAAGCTTTGCTGAAATTTGTACACCATGGATGGATGACTTGAAACACCAAGTACAAATCTGTCAGAAGCAAAACAAGCAAAAAAAGGATGTACAAATTATATGTGTGTATATATATTCACTGCACTGATAAGCAGTAGTCCTGGTGGCTTAGTGGTTTTGATTTGGGCTGCTAATAACAATGCCAGAAGTTCAAACCATCCTCTGTTCAAAAAAGGATCTTCTAATGAGTAGCATACATGGATAATGGGTAAGGCTATATGTCTGTGCACAATTAGAGTGATCTCTGTGGTGGTTTTGTCAGAGCACCACATCATTTTTAATTTGTTGTGTACGACCAATACAAGTTTTCTACATCATCTCATTGACTATGCCCATTCCTCAAGAACATAATTTATCAAAATCTCACTGATGCAAGAACGCTAGGATGAGGGTTAAAAACTGTGTCATGGGTTTCTTACTATCCCCATGGAGCCAGACATTGCAAACACAAGGTGACACTCTCAGTTGGGTAGAGTAGGTCACCAATGAACCAATCACAGAGGGAATAGTAAAATGACTTTTTAATAGAAAGTAATTCCATTTTGACTATGAGATTTAATTTTTGTGTCTAAGACATTTGGAAATGATCAATACAGGTAGAATCTTACTCCATACTAAAACGAACAAGCAACACATGTCCCGCAACCATGCTTCAAGAATAAAACCCTGGATTTTGAGAAGGATGTCTATCTTTGAAGAACTATCCCCTGTGTATTATCCTTATAAAATAATAAAATCTCCATAAACTGGATATCTGGATAAGAATTTTATCTCCAATTTATTGTTACCCCCAAACCCTCACAGTTTGCTGTTTTTAATTGATCTGAATTCCTTCTGTGTCCCAGGCAGTTTCATGAAGCCTGGGACTACTTGTCTGTGCCCTGTGCCTAAGTAAAGAGTATTTTCCCCACTGTCTTCTCAATCAGTAGCCATAACCCTGAGCACAGCTATGAAACCCTGATTTCTTTAGTAGCAGATTCTGTGGTGAATGCTGGCGACTGTGAGGGGTCTCCTGTCATGATTTGAATAACGAGTATCTCATTTGTAGGATGAATCCTTGAAGACAAGGAAGGGATATTTATTAGATGATCTGCCTCATCGAACCCCAGCTCAGCTACAGACACCGAGTTTCCAGAATTTATCTTCAGGATCTCCATTTATCCATCTAGCCTCTGTTTTTGTACTTATGTCTGTCAGGACCAGACCTACTACTGCGCTGTTCCTAGAGCCCAAGTTCTCAAAGTTTTGGAGGTAAAAGTATTCTTAATGAGTTGTCTGACCAAGGAAATACCTTACCTGATCCCATTGAGTACACCTGCGCCCCTAGGATGTTATTTCCCAACCCTCACTGGCCCTCCTGAGGGCAAGCAAGCAAGGATGCATCCAGGAAGGTGGCTTCCTGGTTTGTTTACCATCAGTATGGAGGCAGCTGCTGGAAAAGCAGAGTGAGGCTCTCAATGTGTGGCATGAGTGGCCAATGAGCCAATCACAGAGAAAATTATTTAAAGGATCACTTCCAGACTCACTTAATATAAGTTTACATAAGTTCCCAAACATATTATCCCTGTGTACACCTGCAAATTCCACACCTTGTCCAATGAACAAAGCCAGAGGACATGTTTAAATTTACACATACAGCATGCACTGCTCATTATTAAACTATAGTTTATTTTCTGAGTTCTGTCTGTTGAGTGATTTCCATGTATGTTTCTAACCACCAGGTTGGCAGTTCACATCAACTGGTCTCTTCTCTGGAGAAAGATGAGGCTTTCTGCTCTTTTAAGAATTTACTGTTCAAGTAACCCACAGGTCTACAAGAAAGGATAGAAAAAAAAAACCTTTGAAACTCTTATTTATTTAAATTTATTTATAGAGTTCAGGTGATTTGGGAACCCTGACCCAAGGCAAACCACTAACAAAACAAAGAAGGGAGTGAGAGCACAAATATTCATTGAATACTAGTAGCCAAGGAGGACACAGTTCATCTTGTCCATCAAAATCTGTCTCCCTCTGCAACATGTCACGGGGTACTTTACACACAGTGTTGGAGCGTGATGATGCTCTTGAGCAATCCAACATGAAATAGGTCACTTATTTCCAGATTTTTCTCTTTGTAGGGGTATATATACATCCGCTTAAAATTATTAACTACTCTGTTCTTCAACTAGAACTGTGCTTATTTATTTATTTAAATTCCAAGGAGAAAAAGCAATGGTTTGTCAACACACCATGTACTCTAACAGAATTTTAAATTTGAAACACTAAAAAGGAAAGTAGA
>NW_022103964.1:243936-246011 GCF_000313985.2 Echinops telfairi | reverse complement strand
GGGGAAAAGCCAAATCAGTGAACGTGTAAACATCTCAGCTCTGGCAGGGGTCTCCACATGGTTGCTGCATCACCCAGAACTGCATTGAGGTAGGTCCATTTGGCTTCTCCTCAGGGATGTCTTGCAGGAAATGATCCTTGCCAGCTGAAGTAGGGAGCTGGCTAAGGCAGTTTCACCCTGGTCCCACCATCACAAAGCAAGTGACCCGAGAACTCAAAAGGCGAGGCTCACTGAGTCATTTATCTCTGTGCCGTTCAATTAACTCCGCATGTGTTTATTGGCCAGGTTGGCACAATAAACATTCACTATCACAGTCCACCAAGCAGTTCTCCCTGCAGCTGATCTCAATGACACTGAGGGCACAACTGTCCATTACTGTGAGAGAGAAACAGTGAGAGGACTCAGTGTCACCACAAACACAATCTTCCCTGCAATAATGGCATTGGTCGACAGGGATAACGTGGGTTGTAGAAAGCACAGGGGCAAGACTTCTGGGGCCAGGGCAATGCTAGAGGCATGGAAGCAAGGAGCTTCCTTTTAGTTTCTAGGGTTTCCGTTCCCTCCAAAATATTTCCTCCAAGTAACCCCTCTACTTAATGTTTATTGTAAAAACCCACAAATATTGCAATGTTCATTCATTTGTAGGTTTTACACATACACAAAATTGTATGTGTGCATATATATCTGCTATATATATGCTCCTTTAAATATCTAATAGTTATGGCATGTACTTAGTGAGTTTTATATTCTGGAAGACTGTATTGGACTGAATGAAAATGAAAGCACAACAGAACAAACCGGGATTCCAATGAAGACAACCTAGTGGGCTATTTGGAGCAACAAACAGCTGAATCGTGTAGAAATAAAACTCTGCAATTATTTACCTCTGTTTCTGTCTAAAAGAACTAGAAAAATTAGTCTGTCATATCATAGGTTAGTAGGGGGGAAATAAATAAAGGAACTCAAATAAATGAAATGGCAGGAACAAAGTAAGTAAGCCAATTATATGAAAACTGGCTGTTTTGGACGATTCAGTCAGGTGATGTATATTAAGATTTCCTGATCATGACAAAAGAAGGAGGACCAGAATCACCCAAACAGAAACCAGTGAGGAGACACTATTCCACATGTTTCTGAACATATTTTATGATCAACTTCATGCCTACTGCTTAAAAATATCACTGAAATGCGCGAGTTCCTTGGAGAGCCAAAAATAAATAAATAAAAATAACAATGTTCTGACACACGGAACAGGTAATGCTCCATTCATTATTATCCTGTGTATCTACCTCGTGACATGGAAAAGGGAGGATGTACATTATTGTGTATGTAATATAAATTTTTAAAGTGTAAACTACCTTAAAAAAGATAGTATGTAACAAGTAAAGCAATGCTTAATAAAGAACCTGTTTAAGTAAGAGCTCTGTGTTCCTTTGAGAGGGCATGTGTTTCTGAGTCTGAGGGAGAACTCTTGCCCGGATTCTCATCCAAATATCAGGGGACATGCAAATGCAGCTCTCTGCCTGCTGATGAACTGGCAGCAGCACCTAGTGGAGGAGATCTCAGAGACAGTCCTAGTCTCTGCTGTTTCCATTTTGTGCCCAGGAACTAGTCCACAGGACACATCATGAATTTTACACCAACCTTGGCTTTCATTTTGGCCATTTTACAGGGTAATTTTTGTAGACCCTGCTGTGTGTCAGTATAACTCTGCGTGCATTTGTTTGTATGTGTGTCATCTAACCACGGTGCCTCTATATTTGCAGGTGTCCAGTGTGAGGTTCAGCTGGTGAAGTTTGGGGGAGATCTGAGAAAGCCTTGGGGGGTCTCTAAGACTCTGCTGTGCAGCCTATAGATTAACTTTCAGTGACTATGATATAAGCTGAATACGCCAGGTTCCAGGGAAGGGCCTGCAGTGGGTTGCATACATTAATGGTGATAGTAGTTACATAGAGTACACTGATTCCGTGAAGGGCCGATTCACTATCTCCAGAGACAACTCCAAGAACACACTCTATCTTCATATGAACTGTCTGAAAGCCAAGGACACGGCCATGCATTACTGTGCAAGTGAC
>NW_022103964.1:242380-243836 GCF_000313985.2 Echinops telfairi | reverse complement strand
TCACAGTCTCTTATTTAGGTCTTTGTTATCTCCACCTGATTCTAATTGATCCACTCTTATGCCCCACCTAGTTGTCATCTCAAAAACAGCAGTAGCAGAAAATTACCTGCAATTCCCTTTGCCCCCTAAAACTTTAGAGAATTTTACTAGAAAATGAAACAAAACAAATATGAAGGCAAACCCAAAAATCTTAAAAGGAAGAACTTAATTAGAAAAAAAATTCTTTAAACTTCCAAAATAAAAACATCACCACGTTTCATTTTTCTTCTTGAATAAAGTGAAATTCATGGTAACTTCTTTAAACTTGGAACTACTAATCATTCAAACAGATAAAATGTTTAGCAGTTAACTTAGAAGATAGTTAGTTTCTCCTCAGGGACACTTTAAGAGGCAGGCCTGGTGACTTTTGAAAAACCAACCTCTGAATATGCTATGAGGCACAGTTATACTCTAAAAAACACGGGCCTCCCGTAAATTAAAAACAACTGAATATCAAATGTTCTCTAAATACTCTTGAAACTGAGAATATAAAGACAATTGTCTCTCACAAGCAAAAGCTGTCCTGTGAGATTGTCACTAGAACAACCAGGGGCAGCGAGATGAAGGCCAGGACTCCACCGTGAGTTTCACTGTGTCTGTATCTCTGGACAGCAGCTGCCATGAAAAACGGTGGGGAAATTTCTATTCTAGAGAGGCCATGGGTGAAGCCTCATTTTGCAACAAACTCTGGAAAGCAAACTTCAAAATCCTGGGTGGGTCGCTGAGCTCATTCTGATGAATCTGCTCCAAAAGGTATCCTGAACTCTGAATGGTAAGTTGTCTGCTCAGACCTCAGGGAGAGCCCAGCCCTCTACAATCTTGGCCCCGGAACCCTTACTCACTGGGAGACATGGAGTCAATGCTGACTCATAGAGACCCTATAGGAAAGGGGAGAACTCCCCCTGTGGAGTTTCCAAGACTTTACCCTTGACTACAATTAGAAAGCCTAGTTTTCCTTGAATCCTGCCACCCTGTATCAGAAATAGTTAGGAAACATTCTAGTCACACCGCTCACCTTTTCAATTCACAGTTGTAGAGGCTGGCAAGGCTCAGATATCAGTCTGGACCCTTCTCTTGACTCAAGTAGGTCGAATGTCTCATGAATCTAAGACGGGAAGGTCAGGTGATAGGCTGCTTCCTCACAGACTGCGCAGATGGATGAATCCAAGCTTTATATGAAATATGTCAAGATGCTCTCTCACATCTGGAGAGCCACAAGTCTGGGAAGTCCCCAGACCTGGCCAAAAGCTGCAGATAGAATTCATTTGAATTTATACTTGGGGGAACCACACCCAACAGGATAACACCTCCCACTCCTTGGCTGCTGACAGCAAATCTCTTCATGGAAGTGATGGCATTAGGCTTAGTCACCTAGGCTTAGTCGTAATTCCTAAACTTCTGAGAATCCTGGCCCAGC
>NW_022103964.1:240253-241630 GCF_000313985.2 Echinops telfairi | reverse complement strand
AGTATTGATTTCTGGAGAAGAGTCCAGCACATTTTCTCAGTTCTTAAGAGTGTTTAAGAAGAAAGCATCATTAATTGGAGGGGGGGGCTCCATTCAAAATTTATTTTCTTATAGATTAGGTGGGTAGAATTGTGTTTCTTATGTTACATATCCTATCAACCGTAGGATATGGCTCTCTTATTCTGTTGGTTCTGGGCAAGGTCCTTGTCTGCTTACAAGATATGTGGTCTTAACCTGCCATAGACAGCACCGTGTATGTGTGCTTCTGCATTACCTTGGATCTGGGAGGTTCACTGGGTAGGGACTGCTAGTCCACAGAAGAACTCTGATCCAGGTCTCCTTTCTTGCTGTAGTCAGATGCTGCTTCCCTCTTCCCAATTATCTATACTGTTTTCAGAGATGAAAGGTTGTGGAGCCATACTTCAAGAAAATCCTCTTACATCTAGCTCAGAAAGATTATGAAGGGTTAAAGGATTTACTATCACAGCCTAAATCCTTTTACCACGGAATGTCTTCATTCATGATCCCATCACACCTGATCCGTTCTCCGAGGCCACACTTTATCATAAACATAAAATAAACACAAACCCAGTGACATTGTGTCCATTCCCCTCATAGCCAACCTATGGACAGATTAGAACTGCTCCCTAGTTCCCTCAGTGCCGTCAATCATGGGCTTCCAAACTTATTGGCCCTTTTGCATGCCTCCTTCGCAGGAAAATGGAAAAATTACCCACATCTTTGCTGGCAGTTGAAAACGTTTGTGTTATAGCCCATAATACAGGGTAAAATATTTTTTAAAAATCTCACTGCCCCTTGTTGTAGCAGACTAATAGCAACTATTTTGGACAGAGTAGAACTGCCCTTTGGGTTTCTAAGTTTGTAACTCCTTATAGGAGCCACATATTTCTCCCATAAAATGCACGTGGACCATTCCATTTCCCCTCAAGGGGCAGTATCAGATACTTTGGTAAATACTGCAATATGTCCTTATGGGAGTAGACTTATCTTTCTCAATTGGAGACGTGCTGAATTTGAAGCTGTCAACTCTGGATTAATAGACCAACTCTGCTCACTACTTGATCAGACTCCAAAATTAACATAATTACAAAACTGCCACACTACTGGGAATTATGATCCCAGCAAGTTGTTACAGTTAATGAACCTCTGCACATAGGTAAGATATTAAAACACACAGAAGCCTCTGAAAAGGTACTGAAGTGTGAGTTAGAGGGTGAAAAGTATACCCAAATCTGTTTGCCCTGTTTATATTGAATAGAGCAATTAAATCCATATCTTCAAAATACAATATAGAATACACTCAATTCACCCAAAAAGTAGACTTGCATGTCTTATGTTAGTTATTCTCATTATACA
>NW_022103964.1:238659-239497 GCF_000313985.2 Echinops telfairi | reverse complement strand
AGTTTTTGCATGACTTACACCAACTGCTGTCTCCCTTCACCCACTTTTCTATTGTTAGTCCTTCTGGGAGGGGGTTATATGTAGATCATTGTGATCAGCTCCTCCTTTCTACCCCCATCTTCCCTTTACCCTCCTGGTATAGCTACTCTCATTATGGGTCCTGAGGGGTTTATCTCCTGGATCCCTGTGTTTCCAGTTATCTGTACCCATGTACATGCTCTAGTCTAGTTGGATGTGTAAGGTAGATTTGGGGTCATGATAGTGGTGGTGGTGGTGGTGGGGAAGCATTGAATAACTAGAGGAAAGTAGTATGTTTCATCTGTGCTCTATTGCCCTCTGATTGGCTCATCTCTTCCTTGTGACCCTTCTGTGAGGGGGTGTCAAATTGTCTACAGATGGCTTTGTGTCTCCATTATGACCTCCCCTTCATTCATATTGATATGATTTTTTGTTCTGGGTCTTTGATGCCTGAAACCTTATCCCACTGGCACCACATGATCACACAGGCTGGAGTGCTTCTTTCATGTGGGCTTTGTTGCTTCTCAGGTAGATGGCGGCTTTTAAAAAATTTTTCAAGCCCTTATGACCCCAGATGCTATATCTTTTGATAGCCGGGCAGCACCAGCTTTCTTCATCACATTTGCTTATGTACCTATTTTGCCTTCAGTGAATGAGCTGAGAAGGTGAGCATCAAAGAAGGTGAGCAAGAACAAAGTGTTCTTACATTGAGGGAGTACTTGAATAGAGGCTCAATGTCCGCCTGCTACCTTAATACGTAACATATAAATATATATACATAGATCAATTTACTTATCGATATATATATATGTGTGTGTGT
>NW_022103964.1:237429-238559 GCF_000313985.2 Echinops telfairi | reverse complement strand
ACATTTGGAAATGATCAATACAGGTAGAATCCTACTCCATACTAAAACGAACAAGCAACACATATCCCGCAACCATGCTTCAAGAATAAAACCCTGGATTTTGAGAAGGATGTCTATCTTTGAAGAACTATCCCTTGTGGATTATCCTGATAAAATAATAAAATCTCCATAAACTGGATATCTGGATAAGAATTTTATCTCCAATTTATTGTTACCCCCAAACCCTCACAGTTTGCTGCTTTTAATTGATCTGAATTCCTTCTATGTCCCAGGCAGTGTCATGAAGCCTGGGACTAGTTGTCTGTGCCCTGAGCCTAAGTAAAGTGTATTTTCCCCACTGTCTTCTCAATCAATATCCATATCTCTTAGCACAGCTACGAAACCCTGATTTCTTTAGTAGCAGATTCCGTGGTGAATGCTGGCGGCTGTTAGGGGTCTCCTGTCATGATTTGAATAACGAATATCCCATTTGTAGGATGAATCCTTGAAGACAAGGAAGGGATATTTATTAGATGATCTGCCTCATCGAACCCCAGCTCAGCTAGAGACACAGAGTCTCCAGAATTTATCTTCAGCATCTCCATGTATCCATGTAGCCTCTGTTTTTGTACTTATGTCTGTCAGGACCAGACCTACTACTGCGCTGTTCCTAGAGCCCAAGTTCTCAAAGTTTTGGAGGTAAAAGTATTCTTAATCAGTTATCTGGCCAAGGAAACACCTTGCCTGATCCCATTGAGTACACCTGCGCCCCTAGGATGTTATTTCCCAACCCTCACTGGCCCTCCTGAGGGCAGGCAAGCAAGGTTGCATCCAGGAAGGTGGCTTCCTGTATTGTTTACCATCAGCTGCTGGAAAAGCAGAGTGAGGCTCTCAATGTGTGGCATGAGTGGCCAATGAGCCAATCACAGAAAAAATTATTTAAAAGATCACTTCCAGACTCACTTAATATAAATTTAGATAAGTTCCCAAACATATTATCCCTGTGTACACCTGTACATTCCACAGCTTGTCCAATGAACAAAGCCAGAGGACATGTTTAAATTTACACATACAACACGCACTGCTTATTATTAAACTATAGTTTATTTTCTGAGTTCTGTCTGTTGAGTGATTTCCATGTATGTTTCTAA
>NW_022103964.1:235174-236412 GCF_000313985.2 Echinops telfairi | reverse complement strand
TATGAGTCGGAATTTACTCGATGGCAGTGTGTTTGGTGTTGGTGTTATCACAAAGAAGATGATGGTTACAGACTTTCCCTTTTCAGTTTCTGAGAAGGCTGGAAACTTCTCTACTTTATTCCTGGGGCTTCTAATATGCAGAACGCCTCAACAATTTCCAAGTAAAATCTCAAACCTAGGGGAAAACATTACATAATGGACAGGGATCTCTAGGACCCTCAGACCTTGTCCATAAGTCATGGATTTCCTGTGGAGATTCATCTTCCCTGAGGTTACTTCTCGCTAGTGTCAAGACTCCAAAAACTGGTCGACATAGTGGAATTTCCAATACTTGTCATCAGTGATTATTTCATCTGTTCGTAGTTATCCAATATTTGGGCCCAGGAGTGCTGAACCCCCCACGGAGCCTCTCCCTAAGTTTTGCTGTCTCTGGTGACTTCATATTTCTGGATCTGGATCTACCAAAACCTGCAGTAGAGATTGGATAAATTGTTATCAATATCTTTATGTAGCAGAAAACAATTAACCATCTCAATTGAGTTGACTCTTAAGTTCCAGAAGAATGTCCACTGTGTTAGTCTGGGTACTTTAAAGAAACAAATCCACAGAAACGCGTATGTTTAAGAGAGAGTTTTACATAGAGGGTAAGTGTGCATCAAGAAAACATCCCAACCCAGTGCTGTCTAAGCTCACACATCAAACATCAACCCATATGTCCAACGCCAATCCACAAAGTCCTCCTCCATTTCACAAAACACACGCAATGATGCTGACTCCAGGAGAAAAGCCAACTCAGTGAACATGTAAGCATCTAAGCACTGGCAGGGGTCTCCACATGACTGCTGCATCACCCTGAGTTTCATCGAGGTAGGACCATTCGGCTTCTCCTCAGGGATGTCTTGCAGGAAATGATCCTTGCCAGCCGAAGTAGGGAGCTGGCTAAGGCAGTTTCACCCTGGTCCCACCATCACAAAGTAAGAGCCCTGAGAATTCAAAAGGCAAGGTTCACTGAGTCATTTATCTCTCCGCCATTCAATTAACCCCGCATGTGTTTATCGGCCAGGTTGGCATAATAAACATTAACTATTTCAGTCCACCAAGCAGTTCTCCCTGCAGCTGAGCTCAATGACACTGAGGGCACAACTGTCCATTACTGTGTAAGAGAAACAGTGAGAGGACTCAGTGCCATAACAAACACAATCTTCCCTGCAATAATGGCATTGGTCGACAGGGATAAG
>NW_022103964.1:232310-233456 GCF_000313985.2 Echinops telfairi | reverse complement strand
ATAGAGTACACTGATTCTGTGAAGGGCCGATTCACTATCTCCAGAGACAACTCCAAGAACACAGTCTATCTCCATATGAACTGTCTGAAAGCCAAGGACACGGCCACGCATTAATGCGCAAGTGACACACAGTGTGGGGAAGTCAGTGAGAGCCCAGACACAAACCTCCCCTGCAGGGAGGAGACTGGTCCCCAGGGGGCGCTCAGAACCCACAGAGCACAGGACTCTGACCCAGGAGCAGGTGCAGCTGGAGCTTCCAGGCTGATTTCCTGTGGTGATCTGTGGATTCTTCTGAATCTCACAGTTTCCCTAGGGAATCTCTCTGTAAATTAAAAATAATACTTCTGTGCCTACTTTTGGTACCTGTGAATTCAAAAGTTTTACTGTAACAGGAGAATACAATCTGTCCTACAGCAACAAACAGCCTGTCCTAGTAGGACAAGAAATGACCTCCAGGCATCCCTGCATCAAGTTTTCATGAAGTTCAGATAAATACTCTTCCATAAGACTTTCTTTTCTGCAATCCCATCTGCAAACACATATACTCATAAATTGCATTTTATTATTTGGGTGCTAATATTTTGTATGTGTCTATACTTTAGAACCTTCAGCTCATGATGGTCAAGACAGACACTAACTTATCGATGCAAATTCAGGAATCAGGGAGATCTCTAGGGCCAAAGGAGGTCATTCAGTTCTTCATGTCAGGTGTTGTATGTTCACCTTCACAATCCCACAGAATGTGTCTGTGTCTGGTTTCAGCTAGAGGGTTGACTTTGTCCTGTAAATCAACTCACCCTACTGACGGTGCCTTTGCTATTAATTTATTGTAGGATATCATCAACATTCCCAGTATCTAGGGACACACAACCGTAAGTAAGAAATTTCACTATAAATTTTTGTAAAAAAATATTATTAGGTATAAATAACATTATGTATAATGACTTTTTGTATAAGAAATATCTTCCCTTGTCAAAGGTAAATTACTTTAGGGTGACATGTACTCTTTCTACACTACAATGACTCGGGTCGACATAGCAGTGTAGTTCTTGAAGAAAAGCTGTCCCCTTTTAGTGACTTAAAATAGCCATTCTTATTTACAGCAAACATTGAATTTGAGACACTTTGGGTTAATTCAATGAGATT
>NW_022103964.1:229663-231003 GCF_000313985.2 Echinops telfairi | reverse complement strand
TCCCTTGTGGACTGATTATGGCCTAATTCCCGCTAGAGTTTTATGGTCAAAGTTTATGAAAATATTGCGAAGCAGCTCCGTATGTACTTAACTATATGCAGTGTCCATCACAGGTAAAATTGGTTTTTACTAAAAATACCAAAGGTCTCAACTTCCTCTATAAAACCTCATTTTTAATTTTATGTTAAGTTTTGTCTTCATTTGCACTCTCCCTGGAGAGAGGATCTCGATTTTTAACTTCCCTGATGTTACCCTGATGTTATTTTTACTTGATGATGGTCACTATCATGGCAGAGATTGGGTCACGGGGCATTTCTCTGGTCTTTTGACTCAGCCTCATTCTTAGGCAGGCATCGTGAACCTGGATCAGAAATACGGCTTTCTAATGGTTCCTTTCCTCCTGAAAACGTACTGGGCTAATTGCTGTGCCTGCCCTTTCCCATGGGAGAGGTACCTTTCCTTCCAAGTTGTTCATTCCCTTGCTGCAGAAGGTTTTCACCAGTACCTTCAGCTAAAAAATTTTATGTTCTTCCTTTTCATATTGAAGACTTCATGCCTAACAAAGCAAAGAGAGGTAGTTCTGGGCATAATTTCAAACTTGTTCTGACTTGTGCCATTTAGGTATAGGTTTTTAATGAATTTATACCTTGCTTTCAGTTATTTTGTTCTGCTTAGGGCCAGGAGAGGTCAGTTTGCATGCATTTGGGCAGTGGCTACTCTCCTGCTACTCTAGCCACCATCAAGGGAAGAGAAGGAAATCTATTATTGTTTATTATCTACATCTTCAGGAAATGTTCTTCCATAAAACAAATATTATCTAAATTCTGTGATCCTGGGAGATCCTATTCATTTTAGCACAGGAAACTTTAAATTATTTATTGAATGTTTCAGACTAACCTTTATACAGCTTAAATGTCATCCAAGACATCTACTCCAGGGAAGTTAAGACCTTTATCCTTTTCCTTCTTAATGGCAATTCTCTCTCTCAAAATATGATGTTTTCTGTGGTTCTTTTTAATGTTACCAAGTTTACAATTGTGTTCAAGACAAATTTACAGAATGGCCATGTGTGTTATTGTGATTTTTGATAATAAGAATATGAATGCCATTTTTCTCCTCTCTTTTTCTTTTCCATCCTGAATAGTAGTTTTCATAATAAAAACCAGAAACTAGAAACAACCTAAATGTACAAAAAATGGATACATAAATGAATTGTGGTACACACATGTTCATACTCCAAGATGTTGAGCATTAAAATCAAAGCATGCTGGCTAGATATACATTTATTGGACTATTCCCACATAAATCTGTTGAGTGAAACAAGCTCAGCAAATAAGCAT
>NW_022103964.1:215144-217210 GCF_000313985.2 Echinops telfairi | reverse complement strand
TTTCTTCATCACACTTTGCTCTAATGCCTTTATCTTCAGTGATCTCTTCATGAAGGTGAGTATTGTGCAGAGCCATGTTATAAGATCCTGTACCCAGAATATGATCACCTAGAGAACCGATCTAGCTAAATCTTTTCACAAACCATGGGCACTTCTACCTAGTACCTGAGACTCCACAGCCATGGAGGCAGATGAGAAGGAGGAAATGAGAAGAGAAGTGGGTTCCCCCTCTTCTTTTCTGTACTTTAATTTTTATTTGTATTTTTATGACATTATTATTTTTCTTTCTGTTTCATTTTGTCTTTGTTTGGTTTTGCCTCTGTTATTGTCTCCTGTTTGGAAGCACAGAAGAAGTGGATACATAGAGACTGAGGCAGTGGTTTATCGGGAATTGAGAGGGGGGATTGGGGAGTGATCAGTGAATGTGGGAGGGGAAGCAGGAGAGAGCATTAGAGCTTATTGTGAGGATGCATATGGAACTCTTTATAGAAGTGGTTTAACTGTGGAAGTGTGAAAATTATATTCATAAAATTACTTAAACAAGCTTGATCTATAGTTACCATGGGTGAAGGAGGAAGTGTTTTTGCTTAGAATGAATTCATTTTAATGGTGGTGGTACAATTTGCAGAGGGATAAAAACAATGGTTGTATAACATGGAAAGAATAGTCAATGGCACTGAATTATAAATGTAGAAGTCGTTGAATTGGTGAATGTTTTGTTATGCATATTTTGGCAAAAATGTGAAAAATATTACATGAATAATGTTCTAAAATTGACTGTGGTAAAGATTATACAACTCTTCTTGATATGGTTGAATTATTGAATTGTATGATATATGGAAAAAGTGCCAATAAAAAGTGTTTAGTTTTTTTAAAAGAGAAGTGGATGCTCCGAAATGTTCATCATTTTAACCAATAGCTTATACATCTCATGGGCTACACTTGTCCTAAGGGTAGGACTGCGCTGCCCAGAAAGAAAGTGGAACATACCAAGGAAATGGCATCCCCAGGAATTCCCTTCATTGTGGCTCACACCTCAGACCAACCTCATGCATTTCTAACAACCTGCCCATGGTTTTCAGGGAGGACTTTTTGTCCACAGTAAGTGCAAATGATGAAGGGGAGAAATTGACCTCGCAGAACACAGGTCAGGAAAATCCCCGCTAGGGGCCATTTCTCAGCTGCTCCTACTCAGAGCCATCCTCCTTCTTCTTCCACAAACACAGCACAAGTGAATCACCTGCAGTAAAACATGGCAGCAGAGCTCCACGCCACACGTGAAGGCCAGGCTTCCTTAGGCCTTCATCCTTCCTATGTTGGTCAGAGAGGCCTGTGGAGGTGACACTCTACTGAATTCTTCTTGGTATCATAGATGTCCTACCCTGTGAGCACCTTCAATGTCAAAACGGTGCTTTTCATCTTTTAAATTAGATTTCTCCTCTTATTTCTAGGTGTGATAATGCAGGCAGAGCTGCTAAAGGCAGTCATGGGCTGGGAATACTTTCTCACAGTGTTATATCTAAATTTCATATCTGTAGAGATCAAGTTTCTAGATCTATCAGGCTCTGGGAGACAAAAGCTGTATTATGTGGCAAAAAAGCCTAGTGATGACAGACATAATGTCAACCCAGTCTTCACATAGCAACACACTGCAACCATGATAGCTCAATAGCTGAGTATGCTTTAACTGAACAATCTGAAACCTGAGGACTCCGGCATGTACCAGGAGACACAGTGATGGGGAAGTGGTCAAACATCTCAAGTATCAGGAGACAAAGAGGGCAGCAGAGGGAGCTCAGGGTACACGGGAGAGTTTTTGTGACAGGAGCAGGTGCAGGGGATGATGAGTTATTGTCTCCTCCTGTGACTAGAGTTTCCTAAATCACCCAAGTCAAGAGCCTCTCCAGGGACTCCTCAGCATCTATAGTTTTCACATCTGTTACTTTCCTGCAGGGAAGATCCTGACAATGAAAAGCCCTGGTTCTTCCTGAGAAGACAGGGGAGAAACAAATCAAATGGGATAAGTTGACGTCCAATCTCAGAAGGACCAGTGATCTCTCTGTGCT
>NW_022103964.1:201630-214674 GCF_000313985.2 Echinops telfairi | reverse complement strand
TCTCACAAAACAGATGCAATGATGCTGAGGGCAGGAGGAAAGCCGAGTCAGTGAATGTGTAAGCATCTCAGCACTGGCAGGGGTCTCCACATGGCTACTCCAGCACCCAGGGCTGCATCGGGGTAGGTCCATGTGGCTTCTCCTTGGGGATGTCTTATAGAAAATGAGCTTTGCCAGTTGAAGCAGGAAACTGGCTAAGTCAGCTGCACCCTGGTCTGACCATCACAAAGCAAGAGACCCGAGAACTAGAAAGGCAAGGCTCACTGAACCATTTATCCCTCCGCCCTTCAATTAACCCCGCGTGTGTTTATCCGCCAGGTTGCCACAATAAACTAACTACCTCATATTATATGCCATAATACCTAAAATTTGAGAATGCAATTACCTGCTCAAACATGGGAGACTTCCTTCTAGTTTATGGAAGACTTCCTGGAAACTTCCCAGTGTGTTATGCAAATTCACAAACTGAATTGGCTTCTCTGGAGAATGCAGAGACCTTTAGCACCTATAGAACTTCTAAGGTTAACTCTGTACCTTCAAATGCTTGGTGTGCAGAGACCTTGTGGAGGGAAGGAAGCTTGAGTTAAGGCACAACATACCTGGAGGGAATGAGCGAGACTTGGGAGCCACTGTCATATCCAACTCAAGGGAACAATTAAGGGCAGGTCCAGAGGGGGCTGGGGAGGGTTTTCCTCTTAGCATATGAATTTACTTTTCCAAAAGAGAACTTAAAACAGTATTATACAAGGGAAGTTGTGTCAGATTAAATATATATTTCTATGGGGAATATTTAACTGCATCGATAAAAGAATAAACACCACATTTAAGGGGTGGAGAGGAGGGGGGAACATTTCTAGGAAGTGTCTCTAATTGTAGGTTGGCATTTCCATTGTCAATTCTTTCTCATAACAACCATATAGGACAGAGTAGGACTTCCCTTGTAGGCTTCTGAGTCTGTAAACCTTCATGGGAGTGGCAAGCACTATCTTTCTCCTGCAGAGCCACTGGCGATTTAGAATGACTGACCTTGCATTTATCAGCCTATGGTGTAATTGAACCACACACACAGGGCTCTCGAAGGTACCTAGAACATTCTTATCTAGTCTTGGAGTGACCCTCTTAGAAGTCATTCCATATCACTTATGGCTAAATAGGCAGAGGCATGCAAATAGACCCTCCCTCTGCTGATAAAAAAATATCCCAGTCCCAATTCTGAAGCTCATGGAGAGATGCCCCAGCTCTTGAATTCCCAGGTGCCCCCACTCAGGACTGAACACATCAAGTCACCATGGAGTCTGTTTTGAACTCAATTTTCCCTTTTAAAAGGAGCTTTGATGGAGAGCAAGTGTGTATGAGTGGGCATGAATGAAAGGCAGTGACTATGTTATGATTTTCATGATCAGGATGTCTGTGTGTTTGCAGGTGTGCAGTGTGAGGTGGAGCTATGGAATCTGAGGGAGACTTGAGGCAGCCTGAGGCTTCGCTGAGACTCCTCTGCAGTCTCTGCATTCACTGTCTGTATTTATAATATGCACTGGGTCTGCCTAGCTCCAGATTAGGGACTGCAGTGGGTTTCATACATTGATACTGTTGGTTGAACATCCCACATAGACTCTCCAAGGGCCAATTCACCATCTCCAGAGACAATGGTAAGAACGTACTATAACTTCAAAGGCACAACCTGAAATTTGAGGACACAGCAGCATATTTCTGCGCAAAAGATGCACAGTGAGGGGAAGTCAGAGTTAACCCAGACACTAATGTCCCCTAGTGGAAGAGGTTAGGCTTCAGGGGTCTCTCAGGACCCACAGAGCACAGGCTCAGTCCCAGGAGCAGGTGCAGGTGAAGCTTCACCACTGGCTTCCTGTTGTGTCTGGGGATTCTTTCCCATCTCAGTATCCCTCAGGGAAACAGTGCATCTCCTCACTTCTTTCAGAAACACTCACCCAATCTCCCTGTGGTGATAGGATGATTTTGAACTTAGCTTCTGTTCTGTTTTCCCCTTTAATTCCCCCCAAACTCCCCATATTAATTGGTAATTCCTACATCCAGGATGAATTCTCTTCACATCATCTGCTTCCTCAAATATTTTATCCCTTGTTTTCAATACCCCTCCTGTTTTCCCTCCTACCTCGGGACAACAGTCCCTGCTGTGCACAGGATCTCAATTTATTATCTTTTTTATTTACATATATATTTTTTCAGACAAAATACTATAAGAACTGATCACCAGTAGGCTGATCCTAGATCAAGCCACCTGTCTCCATTCATTCAATCAGAGGTTTTCTTATTTGAGCTCATTCATTTTATTAATTCACAGCTCCTGTCTGCCCTTGTCCACCACAGACTAATTTGAGAGTCAGTTTTGTATCCAAAGGCTGTTTGTTTAATTTAGTAGCTGTGAATATTGATACAAGAGTGGAAAAAGAGAAACAAGACACTTTTTATGCTTTGTCTCAATATGCCTCCCCAGAACTCACCTTCCTTCCTGCCCTGTGTCTCCTTGTCCATGGGCTATACATGTACTATTCTGTTCAGGGCACACACATACAGGTTCCCTAAAAGTTCTGTGTATGCCTCCAAATATTATTGAGATCAGAATATCCTTCTCTAGAGACATGCCCAAGGATTGATTTTCCGTCAATTAGCACTGTGACTGCTGTAGTTGTGATCACATATTTCTGAGTCAGACCCACACAGAGGGAAAGGCAGTGGGAACACAGACACAAACACCCATGCAGGGAGAGGGCGGGGCTCAGGGGTCACTCAAAGCTCACAGATAACAGGGGCCCTCAGGGGAGAAAAGCAGAGGAGCCTAAAAACGATTAGTTAAATTAGGTACCTATTTCCTCTACCTGCAGAGAAAATGTCTCTGCCACAGACCTCCACATTCTTGTAGCTCAGTGTGTGTATGTTCTTGTATGTATTTTATATCTTTGTTTTGTGTGTGCTAATAATACACATAAACTATTCTTTGCCTTAATATATTATACTATGTGATAGAACTTGTGGTCTGCTCTGAATTCATTTTATTATTTTTATTCTAGTATATTTTAGTGTGTGTCCTTGTGTTTTTCTTTCTTATGTAAATGCATGTGTATTTATTAATCTGAGTGAGTATTGTATGAAGGTTTGTCAGTTATAGTATATGTGCTAATTTGTTCAGAGTATGCATGTGTATGTTAATATGATTGTTAGAATAACAGTGTCATTATGTGAGTTTCCTGATAATGTGTGTTCACATTTCACATGTATGTGATTATGTATTTGATAATATGTATGCATTAATATGTGTATATTTTACTACAGGTATCGTACCCACTCAAACAGGATGATTCTGGAAAAGACAGAAAGGTGCAGGGGTTACAACTTTAGGCTCAAATATAAGAACCATTGTGACACTGCCTCAGGACGGGGTGGTGTTTCATTCTGTTGTTGTCTTTAGGATCTCTAGAAGTCAGAACTGACTCACAGCTAACATCAGTATTTTATCCCATGTGTTCCCTGGGGAAATTAATAAAGAAAGGACCTTAGTTTTACAATTGATTTTACAGTTCAGAATGGAAATCTGAGGGTATAATAATCTGTTTGGTAGCTCTGTGTTCAAGCTTTATTATTTCAATAATCACTCCGTAATATTTGACACATGTAATGCACAGAAGTTCATGAGTAAGCCATAGTTAATCCTCACTGTGTGTGCACACCTGTGTGCCCCACACAATTGAACACAGAGCCCTCATCCGTGTTTGACCACTCTACACACTCTCTCCCAATCCTGATTCCCAGGGAGATCAGCTAGGTCTTCATTTGGTATGGGCATTAAGCAAATGGAAAGTAGGGTGGTCTCACCACAATTTATTTTCTAACAACTAGAACACTGTCCATATATGGATGATAAGAATGAGCACCACCCGGGCGAACCTGTGAGTATCTCCTCTGATGCTCCATTTGTTAACTTGTGAGCAAAAAGATCTACATATAGCCTCCTCCCTGGGGGATGGACAACAGAAAAGTGGGTGAAGGGAGACATCAGACAGTGTAAGATATGATAAAATAATTTATAAATTATCAAGGGTACATGATGGAGAGGGGAGCAGGGAGGGGAAAAAAGAGGAGCTGATATCAAGGGCTCAAATAGAAAGCAAATGTTTTGAGAATGTTGAGAGGAACAAATGTACAAATCTGCTTGACATACAATGGATGCATGTATGGATTGTGATAAGAGTTGTATGAGCCCCCAATAAAATGAGTTAATAACAAAGAGAACGTAAATGAGGATAGAAACAATAACTAAACCACTATTTTGTTGTGACTGAAGTGTGTGTGCTGGCGGTATTGACAGTACTGTCAAGTCCAGTTTTACAGACTATGTCCATGGAAACTACAAACACTAATGACCCCTTTTGCCGTGACCTCAGACACATTATCAGTAACATGCCACCAGTTGTGCATTTCATTCTAGGTAACCTGTTCCCAGGTGACAGCAGGATTGAGTCCTTTTTTTGATATCATGAACATTTTGATTCACTTCTTCAATGAACAGGGAGTAGCATAGAGTGGTCCCTGAAGGTGAGTTGATCATAGGAGAAAATCACATACTAGCAGGATGACAGCAGAATCTGCTAGCACAGCCCTGGCTACATGCACAGTGGGTTTCCTTTCGTTAACACAAAACACTTTGCCTCTTTGGCAGAACAGTGGCTTACAGCCTTAACTGAGCCACAAACTACAGTTGAATGTTTATTTCCTCTATGCAGCCTCTTGCTGGATTTAATTGGTGATATGGGACTCCATTTCGACCAATGTAATGCAATTAAAAATATAAAACCAAACTTATACATCTAATGTAAAGTGATATTTTAAAAGAGGGAAAATTCATCCAGTGAAGGGTTTCGTCAATAAACAGATGTGGAAGAAGTAGATTGCTATGTTCAGAAGAACTGATCAAACTCTGTGCCACAACAACAACTCAAAAGCAAGCAAGATCCGCTGTGAACAATGAAGCCATAACACTTTTTAAAGGAAATAGAAGGGTGTGAACTGAGAATGCACTTTGAAACCTGGAATGATCATATATGAAAACAGAGTGTGAACCATAAAAGACAAATTATTCATAGGTTTTTATCATCTGAAACCTAGTTTGTTACTCAAGACAAGAGGCATATGTATGCTTAAGAAAAATTCCTAAAATATCTTTCCTAAATATTTGCTTCTTAATATATGTCATCCGAAACAATTCCAGGACCAACAAAAGGGGTTGTAATTGGGTTATTATTGTTGGGTGCCTTTGAGTCCTTTCAGGCTCATAGAGCCTTTGTGCAAGAGAAGCAAACGCTGTTCAGTCCTTTGCCATCCTCACAAGTACTCTTCTGTATGGGCCCATGGGATCAGCCACTGTATCAATCTATCTCTTGAAGGTCCCCATCCCCCTTTTTATTTTGCTGTCCAACATTAACAATAAGAATGTCCTTCTCCAGAGCCTGTTCCATCATGATGACATGTTCAACATACATGAGGATAAGGCTCATCATTCTTGCTTCTAAGTATCTCTCTGGTTGTCCTTCTTCTAAGGTAGGTTTGTTTTTCTTCCGAAAAGTCAGGTTATTTTCAACAATCTTTACCAGAAGCATAATTTGAATGCACCAATTCTTATTTTTGAGTTTCTTAACTGTTCTACTTTCATACATATGAGGAAACTGAAAATACCATGGCATGGATCGGGCACACCTGAATCTTACATAGTCTCTCTCTTCTGAGTCCCAAAGTGTATCCACGGAACTCCATGCCCTTACTGCCTTGGCATCCTTTGTGTGGACACCTCTTGTACTCGGTGCATTCACAGAACTCACTACAGGCTTTATTGCAGGACAGGCTGCAAACATCATCCCAAAGAAGACTTTTATTCTCAATGGTTCTTTCCAGAAACCAGTTTTCCCTGCAGTGAGATCTGTGAGTTGTGAGCTTATGACCTTGTACTATATTGGAAGGGGAATGTCTTGAGAACTCAGACAAATATACAGCTTAGCAAGGTTGTTAAGTGGGCTTCAGGGGCAATGGGAAGCCACTGTAGTCACAAGGTGCATAGGGAGTCTGAGGAAGGATTTCTTTTTTTTTTCTTTTTTTTTGAGGAAGGATTTCTAAATTTAATTTATTTCCTTTTCCTGCACAGAAAACATCTTTCCCATGAAACATTCATGCTCTCTTTTACATATCTAACACACACCAAACATGCATTTGCCTAAAAAAATTCCCATACTTAATGAAATATAAATCTATCCATCTGGCATTTTTTCACATCTTTTAATCCGATGTTTGTATCATGATGTTTTCTTACAATAATTATTTCCAAAGAGATATTAACTATGGAGCTTCATTCTTTCTAAGATGACGCATTTGGGAAACATTTCCTTGTATATGAATTTTTAAAGAATTTTATAATGAGTCATTATAAATAAACTGATTACACAACATTGACAACGAACCAAGTATACCAATATAAATAACTACAAATGTAAGATAATGAAAAATGTATCTTTTATCCACTTGTTAATAAATCTTTAAAAAGCATTACCTCTTTTCTCTTTATCATTGGCGAATAAAAGAGGAAATATCATCATCACATTATTTCATAACAGAAAAGTCATTGCAATTTTCATTCCTCTAGTTTTTCATGCTGAATCAATACTTAGACATTAGCTTTGATTTTCCAGCCAGTCTATATAAACTCAAAAGCAAAACAAGAATTGGGAAGAAATGGCTATGGGGAAATAATGAGGAAGAGTCCATATGTGTGTGATGTTTGTGACACCACCTGTGACCACTGGTAGCTCCATGAGTGTCTCCCTCCATGCTTCAGTTTCATACACAGAGTAAGACTCGATAGACTACTGTTGTGAAAGTTGCTGCACTCACACCTCCCACCATGTGCCCAAGGCACTTTTCTAACCAGAGATTCGTTCTTTGTTTGACAGTGGAATCAAATAACTCTTGACAGAGAGGGAGGGGCATGCAAACAGGGGCCCATCCTCATTGTATAAGCCTACGTGCAGAACCTGTCCTTGAAGTACTCAGCAAGGAGTTCTGCGGCCAGTTCTGCGCTGTTTTCAAGACTCCTTGACCCCAAAGCCCCGGAATGAAGCTCAAATTGCTCTGGGGAATCCTTTTCATCATTCAACAAGGTTAGGGAATAATAAGAGCTGATGTGTGTGGTATGTGCAAAATTGTTTGGAAAGACGGGGTTTCCTGAATCCAATGTGTATGTTTGCAGGTGTCCATTGTGAGTTGCAGCTGGTGGAGTCTGGAGGAGACCTGAGAAAACCTGGGGGTTCCCTGAGACTCTCCTGTGTAGGCACTGGTTTCACCTTCAGCAGTTATGGCATTCACTGGATCCGCCAGGCTCCAGAGAAGGCACTAGAGTGGGTGGCAGTTATATGGCATGATGGAAGTAAGACAGTATATGCAGACTCCGTGAAGGACCGGTTCATCATCTCCAGAGATAACTCCAAAAGCACAGCGTATCTACAAATGAATAGCCTGAGAACTGAGGACACAGCCATGTATTACTGTGCACGTGCCACAGTGAAGGAAGTCTATAGGAGATCACACACAAAACCGCCACAGGAAGGAAGCTCTTATACCAGAGACATGGGCCTGATCACCTCCCAGACCAAGTGCAGAAAAGGCTGGGAGGGTTATTGTGTCATCTTGAATTACCTCGCAGAATCTGAGTTTACTCTATACCACATGATTTGTTTTCTGATCCATATATTTAAAATTCTGGGACATCATGAAAATTAAAATGCAGGGAAATACAGTGAGCAGCTGTGATTAAAAACTAAGATTGTTTACAAAGGATGGTGGGATAAGTCTACAGTGGAGGATGATCAGATATAACAGATGTTATATCTGCTGATGTAGCTCAACCACCCATGATCAGGATATCTAAAAATACAGCTCTAGATACTAACTATAGGCTGCAAACTGAACACTAGAACCAGGAAAGATAATGTTTTCGGAGACACAGAGTGGTTATAAGACACATCTGGCCTGACAGTGATGATAGGCTGTCAGCAAGGGGCTCTCAGTACACACTGGACCAAGGAACTACCCCAAAGCTAGATTCACGGGAGGATAAATGTGATCATTATCAGTACTTCTGGTTTCTTTCCACAAAGAACAATATCCAGAATGTTTCTCCTTATATTGTGACTACAAACTTAGATGTCTTTGAATTATGATGATTTTTTCCTCTCTCTATTCTTCATGAACGTATTGTCACAGGAAAGAGAAGCATTAGAGTCTATGTTACCATTGTTCCTGGATTCATAATTGTGAGAAAGCTGATGAGGGATTGTCTAGATATAGGATCTGTGGGAATTCAATTATTTCATCTCCCAATGGGAAGTACTAATGGTCATTTAAAAAGCAGTAACTATACACTATTCATGGACAGGTATTTATCCAAAGGAATGAATGCAAACAAATATCAGCCCATATTAAATTTTAAAAGTCAGTGAAATATTAGATGTATTTTATTAATAAAAATTCATCATTTATCCTCAGCAAAGTGCCCTTAGAGTGATAGCATTTGCTTACAGCCTGGATTTGTCTTCCTTTTCTGCCCTTCCACTCAGATCATGTCCATTATGGAATTTTTGGAAGAATGTCCTCTTAATATACCTGACTTGACACAACATTCCCACTTAAGATGTTATTTAGGAGAGATTATGTGAGAAGGATGGTCCATACACTTGGTATCATAACCCTTCCTGTGTCATAAGCCCCAAAGATTTCTGGGTGTGGTGACAAGCTTGAAATCTCAGTTACCTGTTTAGAGGAGTAGATAGTATGCTCACTGCAGTTTGATTTCTTCTAGAAATGTGGACTACCAGTGACGGTGTGGGGAAAGGAGCATTGTAAACACTTTAAACACTCAATCAGCTGAAATATTATTTCTTCATGAACTCTCTAACTCTAAATTTTCTCACCTTTCCAAACACACATGCACAAAACTATTTCTTGGCTTAAGGCATTAACAATACAGATTGTTATACTGAAGACAACTACATGGGGGCTTAGCATGTTCATGGAAAAATTCAATCTTCTTTCAAAGATTATGATATAATTTCAATAGTATTCAATTTATCCACAAAGTTTTTTTAAATCCCTTGGTATGTAAATCATCTGGGAAGGTGGTGACTCCCTTCATTCCACCTCTCATCCAGGCTGGGGGTTATTCTCCTGGTCATTTTCGAGGTAAAGAATCCAGTGGGATGCTGAGAGGTTTGCCCAAGGTTGAGCCTCCAATTTGTGGTCCCCTTTAAACAAAATTCTCTACTATATGTGTTGTCCCAATGTTCCTGGAAGTAGTGCTAACCTAGAAGTTAGGACAAAGACAGCGTGTGTGCTTAGAAATGAGAAAGGGGGCCAGAAAGTCTTTCTTAATTAAAGCAGGCTTCTTTTTTTAAATCATTTTATTGGGGGCTCATACAACTCTTATCACAATCCATACATCTATTGAAGCAGGCATGTTAGTACATATGTTGCCTTCATTCTTTTCTAGACATTTACTTTCTATTGAGCCCTTGGTATCAGCTCTTTTTTCCTACCACCTACCCCCCTCATTATACATTGTTATTTTCATGTCTCACACCAACCACTGTCTCCCTGTCCCCATGTTTTCTGTTGTTTTTCTCCCTGTAGAGGGGTGTATGGTTATGTCTCAATCATTGCAATCGGTTCCCCATTTCACCCCTCCTCTCCCCCATACCCTTCTGGTATCACTCTTCCCACATAGGTTCCTGGATTCTGTGTGTTGGGAGTTCCCATCCCTTTCTATACCTTTGTGCATGTTCCAGTCTAGTCTAAATTGGGAAGCAGCACTGGGGTCATGGTAGTGGGGGTTGAAAAAGCCTCAAGGAACCAGAGGAATATAGTGTGTTTCATCGATGCTTTACTGCACCCTGGTGACTCATCCCCTCCCTGTGTGCCCTCTGTGGGGAGATTGTTCCACTGTCTATAGGGATTTGGATCTCTGCTCCAACCCCTTTCATTCTCAACAATATGTTTTTGTTTGTTATGTGTCTGCTGATGCCTACTACCGGGTCCCTATGGCTCTTCATGATTGCACCGGCGGTATGCTTCTACCATATGGGCTTGTTGCCTCACTGATGAATGGTGGCTTGTGTAACTTCAAGCTTTTAATACCCCAGGCGCTATATCTTTTAATAGCCGGGCACCGTCCGCCCTCTTCTCCACATTTGTTTATGCACTCATTTTGTCTTCAGTGATTGTGTCCAGAGGGTGAATATCTCAGACTGCCGATTGGTTAGAACAAAGTGTTCTTGTATTGAGGGAGGGTATGCGCAGAGGCCCAAAGTCCATCCCCTACCACAGTGTATCACTGTATAACAATACCTCCATTTTTGTGGATTAATGTACTTACATATGTACACCACTATGTTTATACCTCTATCCATTGCTTTGCTTCCTTGATCCTTCTTCTGTTTCCTCTTACCTCCCTCCTGCCCCACTGTCACTTTCCCCTTATTTCTGCCTCTTGGTACCTCCTCTTAGCTAGGTTGCTGTTGCTCCAACACCCTTCACCTTGGATCCCTACCTTCTCTGTATTATTAACTTCAACACCTCCATTGTTCCTCATCCATGGTGCAGCCTGCTCACCACCCCCTTCCCCCACCACTTTACCTCCCAGGTCTCCCTGGGACCTTTGGTCCTGCTGCTCTTGCCTCGGGCATGCCTCATGTGCCTATCCTATATAGGTAGGTACACCGACTATGAATAGCCCAAACTGATTTTTTAAATGCAAATAGTAAATAAATAAGGGGTAGGGGATGGACTTTAGGCCTCTGCGAATATACAGAAGAAATATACAAAAATCCTAGGTCTGTTCACTGGCCTTCAAGACTGTCCAGCAGCTGCCTTCCCGGCCTGGAGCGCCCCTTGGAGGCTCCTCAGTGGCTCCATCGTTCTGCCTTGCTCCAGCTGCTGATCTGGTATGTTCCCTTCTTGATTCGTTCTGGTTTGGGGGGCTCAGACTATGCTGCTTACCCACTTGTGACCCCAGAAATGTCCTCTGTCGCAGTCTGCTCCAGTAAGGGGACAGCGTGACACATGCTGTTGTCAGTTGCCCAGTCCCCTCTGTGTCTCATTAGCTCCCCTGAGGGACTTCATCCTCCAAGCCTTGTGTGCCAGCGTGGGGTCCAGTCTGGCTCTCTCTTTCTCTTCCTCCCTCCTTGCCTGCCTCCGTGTGGGTGTGGCATGCTGGCCTCTCTCCCCAACCCGTAGGTTCAGTTCTGCTCTCCGCCAAACCCACTTTCCGGGAGGGGGTCAGTTTGACTGTGAGTGGTGCTAGCCCAGTAGTTCTCTCTTTTCATGCATCCTTCCATGTGGCCACGTTGTCCTCATGGTTTGGTGCATCGTGGTAGGGGATGCATGTCCACTTGCAATTCTCAGGGACAGCGCTGTCTTTGTAGCCCAGCCATTGTAATTATGTCCTACAGGAGGCCCCTGAGTTCTTAACAACTAGAGGTTTAGCATTGGGGAGGGAGGGCTGATTTTCCATCTAGTTTCTGACACAAAATGGAAGGTAGTCCTGACACTTGCCTAGTTTACATGTGGGGTTTTAACATGTAGATGACCTTCCAGATTGCATTTTAAAACTTAGTGAGACTCTTCAAGCTTCGAGCTCTGGTCAAGATTGTCTAGGAACCACAGACCTTGTCCAGAAACCAAGATTTTCCTCTGAGTGTTCTCCTTGTGAGTGTCAAGAGATTCTCAAAATATGTGGACATGCATGAGGCATCTATTATTTGTCATCAATTACTATTTTCCCTGTCTCTAGTGATCCTGTCCTCAGTAAAGCAATAGGAGACTGGCCAAGGAAGTTTAAGTTCATCACAAGTTATTTCCCTCACCTGTGCTTTTTACAGTGATGCTATAACTAGGTAATATTGCCAGAGCTGGATCTGCTTGGACTTTCTGAAGGAGTCAGGATATCTATTAACAGTAAGCATTGGTAGCATAACATATAGAGGTAGTTACAAAATCTGCTGCCAATATGAGAGTTTTAAGATTGAAGGGGTGGATTTTAGTGTGTTATTCAGCTGTTTCTTATACACATGAATTTGTTTCTCTAGTCTATCTGGACTAACACACATACTATGCATCATCTCTAAGTGTCATCTCAAGTTGACAGGAGCTCTAGAAGCAAGTCCACATAATGCTTCTCCTGGTAGTTGAACTGTATGGCCACTGAGAACAAGTCACTTTTACAATATTGGAGACACAGTAAGGGGACACAAACTTCACATAAGACTAGAGCTAGTTGGCATGGGTTATTTAGGATGGGCATACACAGATGTCAAACCTCTGGTTAAGTGCAGTGAGGGAGAAGGGAGGACAAAATTGTTGCTGTTATCATTCTTCCCATGTGAATCATAGTATTTCATCTAAGTACACTTTCCACATTATTTTAAAACACCTTAGGTCCTGTAAAAAGCACTCCTTTATGAATTTTATACACATGATAACTTGGAAACATATGCATAAATTGATATACAATGTTTTACCATGTATTGTTTTTTGTTTTGTTTTTTATCATTTTATTGCGGCTCATAAACTCTTATCACAATCCACACATACATCAATTGTGTAAAGCACACTTATACATTATTTGCCCTCATCATTCACAAAATTCTCGCTTTCTGCGTGGGCTCCTGGAATCAACGGCCATTTTTCTTTTTTTCCCCTCCTTCCCCAGCATCTCTCTTCACCCACTTTTCTGTTGCCCATCCTCCAGGGAGGAGGTTATATGTGGATACTTGTAATCAGTTTCCCCTTTCCACCACCCATCCCTTCCCTCTTCCCTCCCGGTATCACCACTGGTCCTGAGGGGTTCATCTGTGCTGGATTCCCTGTGTTTCCAGTTCCCATCTGCACCACTGTGCATCCTCTGGTCTAACCAGGTTTGCAAGGTAGAATTGGGATTATGATAGTTGGGGGGAGGAAGCGTTTAAGAACTAGAGG
>NW_022103964.1:183996-200999 GCF_000313985.2 Echinops telfairi | reverse complement strand
TATCATGAAATGACCGTTTAGCTGAGCAAGGTGCTCTTGTATTAAGGGAATGAGCGAGTGGAGGCCCAATGTCCACCTGCTACCCTACCACTAAGCCTATAAATATATGCACATAGATCTATTTCCCCCATAATCATAAATATATTTACATATGTACATGCCTGTATTTAGGCCTCTATGTATGCCATTTGCCTCCTACTTCATTCCTCTATTTCCTTATGCTTTCCTCCAGTCCCACTACATGTTCAGCCTTCATTCAGGTTTCAGTTACTCCTCTCTGTTACACTGTCCTTCGTCACTCCCTACCACTCTACCCATCCCCTCCCTGCCCCTGGTTTTGAACCGCTCGTTGTTCCCTTGTCCATGGGTTGGCCAACACCTCCTCCCTTGCCCCACCTCCCACTCTCTCATGTCCCCCCGGGACCGTTGGTCCCATTGTTTCCTTCTCCACAATGTTTATCCAGCCTATCTTATCTAGATAGACCTGCAGAGATAATAATATGCTCATAGAATTGTGCATGGCCTCGAGAGCACCAAACAAAGTGGCACATGTGAACATGGCGATGAAGGCAGCAACACCGACAAACTAACAAACTAAAAAGCCACTGACATACAAAATCTAAAAGAAGAAGAAAAAAGAGAAAGAAAAATTCTGTTTGTTGACTTTTAGGAGTCTTTTCTGGATGAGTCTGATGGGGTGCCATGCTCTGGCCCCAAAGTCCAGCCTTGATACTCCCTCAGGAGCTCCTTGCTCTGCTTCCCCTGCCGCTCTATTGCACAACCCCAGTGTTTTGCCTCAGTGTGTTGGGGTCAGCTCGGTGACACATCCCACACTGTGTCTCCAGTGCTGTCCCATATAGGGCCTTCGATCAGGGCAGGACGTCACATCTCGCAGTGGGGCCAGCTATATGGTCCTCTCTGTGCATTGGCCATTCTTAGCTGGGATATTGTCCTCTGAACTCGGTGGGCTCTGGTGTGCTCCACTCCCTTCTTCCCCCTTCCTTTGCTTCAGCTTCCTTTTGGGCATGGCAGGTCAGTTCCTTTCCCTCACCAGATGATCTATTTTCATTTTCTGTGGCACTCCCTTCCATGGTGGTTGTCAGGCTGATTGGGGTTGGGACTGGACATATAGTCCAGTCTTTTTGTGGGTTCCTCCACGCGTTACGTTGGCTTCCTGGCTTGGAATGTCATGGTGGGGTCTGTATGCACATTCAAGTTCTGTGGGGACACAACCAATACTCTCCCGCTGGGTGGATTAGTGCCCTGTTCACCCTGTGTCATCAACTTAGTTTCTCCCCATCTCGATTCTCCCTCCTCCTGCGCCCCTTCCCCTTTCTCTATGTTGAACTCCCGTGTACCTCCCTGGGTGTGGTCTGACCTCCCCACAACTTTCTATACTTCCACCCTTTTATTGCCAGATAAGTGTCTATTCTTCTTTTCCTGCCGTGCTGATTGTACTTACCTCAGGGGACTCATGTTATACCTGTCCTTTTGAGATTGGCTTACCTTGCTTAACATGATTCCTTCCAGCTCTTCCCAAGAAACGATGTGTTTCAAGTGATCATTCATGCTTTTCAGTGCTCCATAGTACTCCATTGTGTGCATGTGCCAAAGTTTACTAATCCACTTGTCTATCAATGGAAACTTGGGCTGTTTCCAAGTCTTTGCAATTGTGAATTGTGCCCAATAAACATTGGAGTGCAGATGATTGGTCATGTTTTTTTTTTGTTACCCCCTCTGGGTATAAGCTCAGTAGAGGGATAACAGGGTCATACGGTAGATCAATTTCATTTTCTTTAAGTACCTCTGGATTGCTTTCCACAGTGTCTGTACAAATCTACATGACCACCAGCAGTCGAGGAAGGTTCCTACTTCACCACAACCCCTCCAAAACTTGTTGCTCTCTGATTTACTGATTTGGGCTAGCCTGAGGGGTGTTAGGAGGTATCTCATGGTTGTTTTAATTTGCATTTCTGTTATGGCTAATGACCAGAAACACTTTCTCATATGCTTCTTGGCCATATGGGTCTCCTCCCTAGAGAAAGTTCTTTTCAGTTCTTTTGCCCATTTCCTTAGGGGGCTAACTGTTTTCCTCTTTTCGCAGGCCATGAGAGTGTTATAGATTTTAGTAATGAGCCTTTGTCCGATGTGTCATTACTAAATCCTCTCCCAGTCTGTCATACTCTTGGTGAAATATTTCGAATTGCACAGGTGCTTAAGTCTTATTAAATCTCACTTGTTGATTTCAAGTTCACCTGTGTGTGTACCCTTCCCTATTTCAGTGAGCCTATGAACTCCCTGGGCCAGTGCTCTCAGGTTTGTCCCAATTACCTCCTTGATGGTCCTGATGGTTTGGGGTTTAACTTCTAGGTCTGTGATCCACCTTGAGTTTATTCTTGTGCATGGGGTGAGGTAAATGGTAAATGTATTTTTTTCATTTTTCTACATGTGGATATCCATTGTTTCTAGCACCACTTGGTAAAAAGGGCATCCACTTCCCAATTGATGGTTTGGGGACCCTTGTCGAAGATCAGTTGTCTATATGCTGATGGTTTTATTCCTGGGCTTTCTATTCTTTTACACTGGTCCAAGTGTCTGTCTTTATGCCAGTACCATGCAGTTTTGACCACTGTATCTGTGTAATAGTCATTAAAATCGGGTAAGGCGAGTCCTCCAACTTTGTCCTTCTTCTTGAGGAGTTCTCTGCTAATTCTGGGTTTCTTTCCTCTCCATATGAAATTGGTGATCAGTTTTATCCAATTCTTTGAAGAAGGTTGATGGTATTTGAATTGGTATAGCATTGAACTTGTAAAGTGCTTTAAGTAATATTGTCATCGTTACTATGTTAAGCCTTCCAATCCGCAAGCAGGGGATGTTCTTCCATTTGTGGAGGTCACTTTTGGTTTCTTGTAGTAGGGTCTTACAGTTGTATAGGTCTTTAGTATTTTTTGTTATTGTATTTTAGTTTGTTCTTAGCTACTGTGAAGCGTAATTCCTTCTTAATCTCTTTCCGATGTGTATAGAAAACCTACCACTTCTGTTTATTGATCTTGTATCCTGCCACTCTTCCATATTCCTCTATCACTATAAGTACTCCTGTTGTGGAGATTTGGGGGTTTTCAATGTACAAGACCATGTCATCTGCAAATAGCGATAGTTTCACCTCCTCCTCTCCCATTTGGATCCCTTTGATGTCCTTCCGCTGTCTTATGTTCTTAGCCAGAACCTCCAGAAAGATATTGAATAGAAGTGAAGACAGGCGGCATCCTTGTCTTGTACCCTTTTTCAGTGGGATTGTTTTTGTCCTTTCTCCATTAACTTATTATGTTGGCTGTTGGCATTTCATAGATAGCTTGTATCAGCTTGAGGAATTTACTTTCCAATTCTATCTCCATGAGTGTCTTAATTTGGAATGGGTGTTGGATGTTGTCAAATGCTTTTTCTGCATCTATGGATATTATTATATCGGTTTTATCCTTTTTCTTCACAATAATGTGTATAATATTGATCGATTTTCAGATGTTAAAACATCCCTGCATCCCTGGGATGAATTTTACCTGGTCGTGGTGGATAATATGTTTTGTATACTTTTGTATTCTATTGGCCTATATTTTTTAAAATATTTTTACATCTAAGTTCATTAGATATATCGGTCTGTAATCCTCTATACATATGGGGTCTTTGCCCTGTTTTGGTATCAAAGTTATGCTGGCTTCTTAGAATGAGTTTGGCAGTTTGTCATCCTTTTCTATGCTATGGAATACTTTGTGAGGATCGGTGTCAACTCTTCCCTGAATGCTTGGTAGAATTCTGCTGTGAACTGACCTGGCCAGGGGCCTTTTTTTGTTGGTAGGTTCTTGATGACCATCTCTATTTCTTTTTTCGCTATGTGTTTGTTGATGTTCTTGACCTCTGTCTGAGGTAATCTAGGGAGAGACTGTTTTTCCAAGTATTTATCCATCTTCCATGTTTCTGAATTCATTAGAATACACAGGCCTTCATATTACTTTGTGATTATCCTTTTAATCTCATTGGGGTCTATTTTAATTGCCCCTGGTTCAACCCTCATCCTGACTATAGATGTTTGCTCCTTTCTATCCTTGGTAAGATTTGCCAGTGGGATATCTATTTTGTTGATCCTTTCATAGAACCAGCTTTTAGCTGTGTTTATCTTTTGCATTGTTTTCTTCTCTTCCCACTGGTTAACTCTGCCCTGATTTTTATTTTTTATTTTCTCTTGCTTTTGAAGGGGTTGTTCTGCTGACTCTGTTCTAGTTGTTGGAGGTTTTGTATTAAAGTATCTGTCATAAGCCTCTCTTCTTTTCTCATATATGCATTTAATGATATCAAGCTACCTCTGATAACTGCCTTAGCAGAATCCCATAAGGTTTGATAACGTTGTATTCTCGTTCTCATTAGTTTCTAGAAGCTTCCTAATATCCTCTCTAATCTGAGCCTTTACTGATTGATGTTGCAGGAGAATGTTGTTCATCCTCCAATTGGTTGCCCTTGATTTTCTGGATGTCCTCTTATTAATCTCCAGCTTTATGGAATGGTGATCTGAGAAAGACGTCTGGATAATATCTATGTGTTTGAATTGACTCAGACATTACTTGTGTCCCAGCATATGGTCTATTTTTGAAAATAACCCATGTGGGATTGAGAAGAATTGGAATTTTTTTGCACCTGGATGGAAAGCTCTATAAATGTCTTTCAGGCCCCATTGCCTAATTACATTGTTTAGCTATATGGCCTCTTTGCTGAGCTTCTTTCCCAGTGATATGTCTTTCTCTGATAGCAGAGTGTTGAAATCACCTACTATGATTGTTGAATCTGTTATTTCTTTTTAAACCTTTTTAATAGTTTGATGAAATTCACTACGTCATTATTGGATGTGTAAATATTCAATATGGTAATTGGTTCTTGGTTTACTGAACCTTTGAGCATTATGTACTGTCCCTTCTTGTCTCTTTTTACGGTTTGGGCCTTGAGGTTCATTTTGTCAGAGATTAAGATAGCCACCCTTCATTTTTTTAAGAAGCCATTTGCTTGGTATACTTTCCGTCAGCCTATTATTCTTAGCATATTTTTGTCTATGCACTTAAGATGTGTCTCTTTCAGGCAACAGATTGCTGGATTATGTTTTCTAAGCCAGTCCTCCAGCCCTTTTCTTTTAAAGTATGAATTGAGTCCATTGATATTCAGTGTTATTAGCACAATCTGTGAATTCATAATTGTCATACCCTGTCTTGTATTTTGGGTGTTTACCTATCTCCCTTCATATTAGTGTGCTGTGATTGAGTGGAGAGTTTCTAGCTTGTCTTCTCTTCCCTCTGAGACCCTGTTGTCCTGGTAATTGTTGCTGGCATATTGGCTTCTAGATGGAGATGGACAATATGGTGGTCTCCTGTTTGTTCTTGGTGGAGATTGATCCTCTGGCCATAATGAGTCAGCCAGTATTTTCTGCAGGATCAGGTGTCTTGCAGCATATTCTTTGAGTCTTTCCTTGTCTTGGAAGACCCTTATCTCACCATTACCTTAATGAATAACTTGGCAGGATAACGGATTCTGGGGGAGGCATTTTTCTTTCAGCTCTTGGAAGATATTGTTCCACTCTCTCCTTCATTTCATGGTATCTGCTGATAGGTCTGAGCATACTCTTACCTGCGCTCCTTTGTATGTAACTGTCTTCCTTTCTCTTGATGCTCTCAAAATTTTCTCATTTCCCCCGAAGTTGGATATTTTTACTATTATATGTCTTGGCGTGTTCTTCTTTGGGTCTAGGATAGCTGGCATCCTTTCTGATTCCTGTATGAGCGCCTTGTTCTCACTCATTAGGATGGGAAAGTTTTCTTCCAGAAATTCCTTTACTATCTTGGCTGTCAACTTGTGTGGTGTGTTGTCCTCCAGTAAACCAGTTATTCAAATATTATTCCTCTTCATAGCATCTGTGATTAATCTCAAGTTATCTTCTGCTTCGTTAATTTTCCTGACTGTCTTTCCCTCTGTTTGAGTGTCCTCGATATCACTTATATGATTCTCTGCCTCCTGAAGCCTAATCATAAATTCTGTGACCTTGTGGGTGGCTTCTGATACCTCCTCTATTAGCTGCTGTAGTTCCATTTGGTGGGTGGATTTCATCCCCTCTATTGTGGACTTCATCTCCTCTATAATTGCATGCTTATTCTGGGTTGCTTCCCTCAGCTACTGTATTACTGCAAGCAGACTTTTGATGATTTCCATCTGTGAAGATCTGTATCTGATTCTTCTATGAGAGATGTTAGCTTTGCTACTGTGTTTTGTCTCTCTGTTTTTTGTTGGAAGTTATGTGGTCCGTTGATTTTTCCTTGATTCTTTCATAGGCCCCATTTTTCTGGGAGACCAGGAAGCCCTTGTCTGTGTTAATATTAAGGATGCTTTAAGGGGTTGCCTATGACCTCCTATAGAGATGAGTCAGACTGCCGTGTACGCAGAGTTCTGGGATGGTTTATTGGCCAGCAGTGGTGAGACGTTTCAGTGACTGGAGTGGGGGCTGGAGCCTCAGTGAGTGCCCTGAGGCTGCTTTGACCTGGTATGTCAGGGCACCCTTAGCTGCCCTTTTTTGTTTAATAAAAAAAATTTTAAATTAGAAAATAATTTTTTAAGAAGAAAAATGGAGAGAAAAAAGAAAAAGTTATAATAGAGGAGAAAAAAGAAGTGATAGTAATAGTGAAAGAGGAAAAATAGAAAAGGAGAGAGAGAATAGGAAAACCTATAAAAGAGGGGCAGTCAAGAACTAATAGTAATCATTGAAAAGTAGGAAGCAGGAAGAAAGAAAAAAAGATAGAAGAGAAAATGTCTGGCCAGATCGATATCAGGCCACAGTGATTGACTTCTAAACCTCGCCCCTCCCCCTTGTGGAGCTGACTAGAGCTGGCTGATGCAATTCTCTCTTGATCTTGCACTTCTCTCCCACCCCCTTGCAGAGCTGACTATAGCTGACTGATGCAACTCTCTCTTGATCTTACATTTAACACCATGTGAGTGCAGAACACCCAGAACCAGGAAGATACCTCTGCTTGGCCAGAAACCCAGCCCTGCCTGTGTCCTCCAATCCCTGACTGCTTTACATGATATGGGCTCAAAGCAGCTCAGCTACATGTCCCCCAGCAATACAAGCACCACCCCTATAGCCTGGGCCGTGACTCTGTCATCCCGGATGCTGTGGACTGTGGGACCTCGCCCAGGCTGAGATTTTCTCCCTAATAAAGCCTGCTTACTTAAAATTCTACTTATTTGGTATTTGGTGCTTCTCAACCACCTTACATTGGTGCTGAAATCCAGGAGGAGACCCTCTCAGTTGTCAGGTGCACTGGCTCACCCCAAGGGACTCCTCTACAATCTAACCTAAGCGGTCAAAAATGCTTGATCGGTTTTGGAGTCAAATAAGTCCTGCCCTACCACCTCTCCGTTGGAGCCCTTCTTGTCCTGTGCCGCGGCCACATCAGGGACATTTTTCTGCTCATGTTTGGGACCCTGCGACCTGGGAGACGTCTTACTAGCAGGGGGCATCTACGTTTACTCTAAAGTCTCCTCTAACACCGGGGATGCCTTGTCTTTGGGGATGACTCTCCAGGGTGTCGGGTATCATGGGAAATACCGAGTCCTAAGATCCCCTTGGGCTGTCTCCTAATACATTTCTCAAAACTGGGATTTTCCCAAAACCTCTGCAAAAAACGCTTAGTTTTCCTTGTACAACCGAGTGGTCTCAATACCTCTTAGACAACCAATCTAGGTGGCCTTCCGACGGTACCTTCAATTTTGGAATTCTTACTGACTTGGACAATTTTTTGCTGCCATTCATGAAAATGGTTGGAGGTCCTGTACGTTCAGGCTTTCTCGGATCTCTGAGCCCGCCCATCTCTATGCATCCAGTGTTCCACCTCGCAGGTTCTTTTAGCTAAATCGAGCAAAAGGACCATGGTGGTGAAATCGAAACTTGAAAACAACCCTGACTCTTCCTATCCTACCTTAACGCCATCCTCTGCACTTACTGAAGGGCCAGACACTCTTAGTCTCCCACCTTGACCGATTCCTAATTCTCGTTTTCCCTCCCAGCCTCCACCGTCGTATGCACAGCCACTCCCCATCCCTCTGCTGCCATCTTCGCCCTCTGCTGCTGTACAGCCCCAACCCTCTGCTCTTGTCCTGTCAATCTCGCCACCCTCTGTCTCCCCTATCTGCTCTCCTGTGTTGGCACATACCCGTTCCCAATTCTGCCTCTTAGGGAGGTATCAGGGGCTGAGGGTGTGATGTAGGTCCATGTTCCGTTTTCTCTTCAAAACCTGTCCCAAATTGAGAAGCGCCTAGGTTCATTCTCTGCTAATTCTCGTAATTATGTTAAGGAATTTCTATATTAACTCAGGCATATAATCTAACCTGGCATGATATATATGTCATCCTATCCTCCACCTTAACACCTGATGAGAAGGAAAGAGTCTACCTTTCAGCAAGGCAGTATGCAGATCAGACCCACCTGGTGGACAATACTGTGCTGGTGGGCCAAACGGCCATTCCTGCCGAGGACTCGAGATGGGATTACCAGCCTGGGGCAGGGGTGGTCACCACCACGACCTGCTATTACGGTGCCTGGTACAAGGGATGGAAACGGCGTCTAACAAGGTGGTTAATTTTGAAAATCTGAAAGAGGTAACACAGTGGAAGGATGAAAATCCTGCCCTTTTCTAAACTGGCTCCAGGAGGCCCTTGCCTTGTTTACAATACTGGACCACAAGACCCCTGCTGGGGCAACTGTTTCGGCCTCCTGTTTTATCTCTCAGTCAGCTCTGGATATAAAAAAAGAAATTAAAGAAGACAGAGGAGGAACCACAAACCCCATTACAGGTCCTGGTAAAAACAGCCTTTAAAGTCTTCAATGCCCAGGAGGAAGTGGCAGAGTCGACTCAGAAATCCAGGCTGTAAGAGAAGGTGGACCTGCAAATCCAGGCTCTGGTAGCTGCCCTGAGGCCGGCAGGGGAGGGGCCAAAGGACCGTCCCACAAAACAGGATACAGCCCCGCCATGGGTTTGTTTTAAGTGTGGTAAGGACGGATATTGGGCTCGCTAATGCCTCAAAAGCAGGCAGTTCCAGAGTAGATTGCCAGGGGATCACAGACAAACATATGCTGTTGTCTCCCCCACTGAGGTGGTTGAAGCAGCCCCGTTGGCCCCTGGAACCACGTCCCAAAAGGCTGAGCTGGTGGCACTCACCCAAGCTTTAAAGTTGGCCCAGGGTCACACCGTTAATATCTATACAGCTAAATACACATTCTTGATAACTCACTTCTACTCAGCCATATGGGAATAGCATGGGTTCCTTCTACTTGCGGTTCTCCAATAGTGAATGGTCTTTACATCAGACAGCTCCTAAAGGCTTTACCCTTGCCGTCTAAAGTCGCCATCATGCACTGTGAAAGTCATTAGACCCCTAAAAAATCCCATCTCTCTGGGAAATGCCCAAGCAGATGCCATAGCCTACCAGCACACTTTTCTCACAGGACCTGTCACCATAGCTCCAGCACTGATCCCTTCGCTTCCTCCTTTAAGTAAATGGTAGCCGGCATACTCAGAGTCCGAAATGCAGCTGCATAAAGGGATGAGAGCCATTAGGGCCTCTGATCAGTGGATGTACTTAAATATGAGACTTATTCTACCACAAGCCCAGAAGCACTCCTTCCTCAGGGAAGTTCACAATACCTTACATATAGGACCCAAGGCCTTGTTCCACTTCTTGCAACCTCTTATAGACCCAGTGGGCCTCTGCACAGCTATCGAGCAGGTACACTCAACTTGCACTTTTTTTGCCGCTGCTAACTCCCAGAGAAATAGTCAGCCTCCAAGACACCTCCATCAATTCCGTGGGCACCTCCCCAGTGAGGACTGGGCAATTGCCTTTATGCACATGCCTAGATGTAAACATCTTAAGTATTTATTAACTCTGGTAGATACCTTTCCAGGGTGGATTGAAGCATTCCCTCCCAGCCAGGAAACAGCAGATGTTGTCACTCAGACTCTCCTGGAATCTATAATCCCTAGGTTTGGCCTTCCACTCTCTATCCAGTCTGACAATGGCCCAGCCTTCATTTCATAGATGTCCCAACAGGTCTCAGCCTCCCTGGGAGTGGATTGGAAACTACATATTCCTTATCGCCCCCAGTCTTCAGGCAAGGTTGAGCATGCCAACGGACTTATAAAGTCTCAGTTAACTAAACTCTCCTTAGAAGTCTGCCTCTGTTGACCATATCTCCTTCCTGTTGCCTTAGGCCACCTCTGGGCTTACCCCAGGGAGCCCATGGGTCTCAGCCCATTTGAAATTCTATACGTCTGTCCATTTGTCCTAAATTATGGTCTGCCTTAGAATGAAACTCCGCTTTCAGTTTACTTACCCATTCTATCTTTGCTGCGCAGTTTGCTCAGGTCCTACGCCGACCAACACCTTCCAGATGTGGAAAATGCCTCTTCTGGTCATCCAAACCCTAACCTCTCCCCAGGAGACCAGGTCCTAGTGAAGACTCATACTACACCTGGCCCTGGACTCAAGCCACAGTGGGAAGGACCCTGCACCGTAATACTCACCACCTCATCTGCAAACTGGTAGGACTGATGGGGTGGTATCATCTGACGTGGGTCAAGCGAGCACCTCTGGAACCCAAAACCACTAAATACACGTGGACTTCCAACCTCATTGACTCAACTTCACTTCGCCTAACTAAAACCTTCCCCTAAATGATTTCGGCATGCCTCCTCTTCTTTCTATATTTTATCCCCTTATTATGTGTTTTAGGAATAGGCCTTCGACGACTGCTGTGGCCGAAGAGGCCACGGGTCAAAAGGCTTGTTTGGGGCTCAGTTATGTTGTGGTTTGTTCCTTTTTTTCCCTCTTCGGGTGCTGGCTTCTGTAAACACAACAAAACCGCTACCCAGCTACCAATGGCAGTTCATAGTTATTGAAACCTGGGCTGACAGTTCTGGACCCATTCGCAGGTTATTGGCAAGGAGTATTGTCAGCCTCAAAGCTGCCAATCTCTTGTGTTGGTGCCTGTACAATGCTTTCACTGCACTTCCTCAATGTTTTCTCATCCCCTCCTGTTTCCTATATGATCAAACCAAATCTAGCGGTTGCAGCACTAACTGGGTAAAAGAAAATGGAGGTTGCCCCTGGAATTCCTGCATAATGCACAGATACCAATGGGATCGGACCAGACCGTTTAAAATAAGTCTCACTGGTAACCATAAAAATGTTACCTTTTGGGTTAACATCCCTGACCCATGGGACACTCGCTGGCAAATGCTGTCCCAGGAAAAATTTATCAGCATTCTGGTTCCTCATACCCTCATTAGTCTATATATATCTATCATACTTTCATGCGCACTAACCTTGCCAACCAAGCCTGGCTAATCCAGCAAGCCGAAGAGGAACTTCAGGAACAGGTTACAGGACAGGAGTCCAAGGGAAAACCATTCTCTTGGCTCACCGTGATCCAGGAAGGGGCAGCTCTTCTTAATAATAATGATCGAATTAACCTTTCCTCTTGTTTCCTTTGTGCTACCCTCCATAGGTCTCCTCTGGCAGCAGTACCTCTACCTCAACCGTTCAACTACACTGAAAAAAACAGGCCTCTTTCCGCTGGTAGTTGGAGCCCTTCTGTTACATAATCCACTTATGCAAAAATGACTGTTTTGCTACTCCGACCCAGAACAAAGTTGTAATGGCACCGCAAGTAACCTTACATTCCCCTTTAAAGCCTCCCCCAAGAGGATTTTTTTGGTGCAATGGCACCCTGACAAAAACCCTTTCCACTCCTTCCACATCCCATTTGTGTATGCCGGTCACTAGTTCCCCAGCTAACTATGTATGCAGTCCCTGAAGTGACCGCTCTACAAAATCCCTCCTATGGCACGACCAGACAAAAATGGGCAGTGTTCCTCCCTGTCATGGTCGGTTTACTGGTAGTTTCTTTCCTGGTTGGCTCAGGAATGGAAGCAGCAGCCCTGACCACTCTCTGAGCTCTTTACTGAGCTGGTCCTCAAAACTGCAAGAGGCAATTGAAGACACTGCATTATCTTTAAATCAACTACAACACCAAATAATATCCCTAGCCCGGGTAGCGTTACAGAATAGAAGGGGCTTAGACCTCTTGATGGCTGATAAAGGGGGAACCTGCATGTATTTAAATGAAGAATTCTGTTACTATGTCAACAAATCAGGGTTTGTAGAAACCAGTATTACCAGACCGTGAACTGGGAAAGAAAATCGGTGGCCAAAACCCTGGCTTGCAACAGAGCGGCTGGTGGTTCAACCCACTTAACAACTGGGTAGCCCCACTAGTAACTCCTCCAATTACTATTTGTGTCCTCCTACTCCTGGCTCTGTGCTTGTTAAATTTTTTGTGCAACCGGATGCAAGAAATTTCTCGTATTGCTGTTAACCAAATGTTACTGCACTCTTACAGTCCCCTCCCTCAGGAGCCAGACATTCCCAACCCTTTAAGCCCCTCCCACATTGCCCCAATATCAGCAGGAAGTAGCCCAAAGAGTCGGCACCCCTATTAGCAAAAAGTTGGGAGCACCCCTATTAGCAAACAGTTGGGAATGTCTGGCAGATCAATATCAGGCTGGTTCCTAGCAGGCACCGTGATTGACCTCTGAATCTCCCCCTACCCCCTTGCAGAGCTGACCAGAGCTGGCTGAAGCAACTCTCTCCTGATCTTACATTTAACACCACGTGAGCACAGACTACCCAGAACAAGGAAGACACCTCTGCCGGGGCATAAACCCAGACATGCCTGTATCCTCAATCCCTGCCTACTTTACCTTATACAGGCTCAAAGCAGCTTAGCTACATGTTCCCCAGCTGACTTATAAGCACCACCCCTATAGCCTGGGGCATGACTCCCTCAGCCCGGACGCTGTGAACTATGGGACACAGTCTGGGGTTTTCTCCCTAATAAAAGCTGCTTACTTAAAATTCGACTGATTTGGTATCTGGCGCCTCTCAACCACCTTACAGAAAACAAAAGAAAGAAAACCCAGCACACACACACAAATATGTATATAAATTTCTCCCCTCCTTTTCCCTCCAAATTCTAGAGATGCCTAATAGAAGGCAGATATGGGTGGAGGCTTCACTGTCACAGGAAGTTGTGCTGATCTGGGGCTCCAGAGCCAGGCTACGTGAGGGGAAAATGCTCTTCAGATCAGCATGCACTCCCCCAACTGTAGAGTTAAGCCGGTGGGCAGAGGCTATGCAGGCAGGAGAAGCACCACAGCAGTGAGCCTCCTGCGTGGTCTGGAAAAGGCTGAGGCCACAAGGGGTGCTGTGGGAGACACCGGCCATGCCAGCAGGAAATGGCTGGGGTTGCAAAAGGTGCTGAGGGAGATGCCATCCGCAGCATCCACTTCCTATGCCAGCATGAAAGGGCTGGGGTGGCAAAGTGTGATGAGGGAGACGCTGGCTGCAGTGCATGCCTCCTATGACAGCTGCAAAGGGCTGGGGCAGGCTTGCTTAGAAGCTTGCGCTGGGGACCCTGCAGGGCACCACAGTGGTGAGAGCTGGCCAGAGCAGACGGACGGCTCCAGTGGGGACCACAAAGGTGTGTCCTAGGCTCCCTAGTAGGCAGGATGCTTATCCCCTGATCCGCCAACCCTGTAAATGGGGCAGGCTCCACAGCGAGGAGGGCCAAGCCAGAATGGACAGTGGTGGCTCTGGCAGGAAACAGAGAGCAATGGCGCCTGCTCTGTGCACAGAGAGTGACATGCAGTGGCAGGCAGGGTCCGTGCTTAGAGCTGCTGGCGCTGGAAACCCTGCAGTGCACCAGAGTGGACAAAAAGCTGGCTCCAGTGGGAACACAAAGCCATGTTGATCGCCCTTCCAGTAGGCAGGAGTGCTCACTGTTCGACCAGGCACTTTGAAAGGCGCAGGGTCCGAGCTTGGCACCTGCTCTCTGCACTGGGAGGAATGCGCTGCACCAGGCAGGCTTAGTGCTCTGGGATGCCGGCGCTGGGTATCCCACAGTGCACGGGGTGAACAAAGTGAAGGACGCACTGGGGAGGGCAGGTTTAGCGCTCCAGGCTGTGGGAACAAGGCTCCGCAGTGACACAGGCCAGCCTGAAGTGGCTCTGGGGGAAATTCAGTGTAGTGGATAGAAGCAGGATGGACTCTCGCCAGGGGCTCCTGCCTGCGGAAACTGCACAGCGTAGCTTCCTGGCCGGGAGTGGAACGGGAGCTAAGCTGATGGGGTCGGGTGAGCCGGCAAACGGCGTGCTGGTGAAGAGGTCCTAGGCAGCAATGGGGGTGGATCTCCCTCATGGAGGTCGCCCAGGGAGCCACTGGTTGATTGCAGGTCAGTTGCGGGGCTCTGAGTGAATGGAGGGAGGGATCCGGGCCCAATGGCAGATCGCTGCCACATTGGGAGAGGAGAACTGCAGGAAAGGGAAACTTCTAGTGGGGTCCCTTGAGTGGCCAACTGCTGTAGGGGTCCTGCCACCACTGCATGTGTCTTGGCAGGGCAGCCAAGTGACTCTGGCTGCGGGTGCCTGGTCTAGGGGTGCAGTGGGGCTATACCTGGCCGTGGCTTCAGTGGTGTGGCCTAATGGCCTGAGATGTCCCAAGAATCGGTTATTGGATCACGGAGGCCCAGGCTCAGGACAAATGCGTGGGGTGGGGGTGGGGTGCTGTCCCGGGGGCATATTTCACTCACCAGACTCCTTCTACTCAGCTACCTGAACACCAAACCCGCCTTGTTCGAAAGAGCTCTCAGAGTATGTGGCTCACCTGCTCTGCCATCTTCTCTCTCTCCCAGGTGAGTCTTACATATGGCAATGCAGGCATTCTGGACACAGGCAGCAAACAGAAGGGCAGGTCATCAACACTCAGCAAGACGATAGGATCTGACAGTCCCAAGCTCAAGTGAGGTTTACACCAGCAGCATGACAAAGCAGTTCTCAAAGGAACCTCCAGCTCGAGCCACATGATCCACAGGCTGGCAGTCCAACAGTTAGTGTAGCTCACAAGTTGGGGCAGAGAACTAGCAGGCATACACTGACCTGCTAGTGTATGAAAGGCAAGAAAGAGAGAGGCAGGGTTTGCCCAGCCATTTATCTCGTTGCCCTCCAATCAAACTGCAATATTATTAATACTACATTCCTATTGGCCAGGTTGGCACCATAAACCTACCTATCAGAAAGGGTCACAAAGAAGAGATGAGCCAGTCAGGGTGCAGTATACCACTGATGAAACATACAACTTTTCTCTAGTTCTTTAATGCTTCCCCCCCCCCTCCACCCCCACTATTATGACCCCAAATCAACCATACAAATCTGGCTAGACCAGAATATGTAGACGGGTACAGATAAGAGCTGGAAACACAGGGAATCATGGGCAAATAAAAACCATCAGGACCAATAAAGAGAGCAGCAATACCAGGAGGGTAAGGGGTAGGTGGGGGTGAAGGGGTAAATGATCTACATATAACCCCTTCTCAGGGTGATGGACAAAAGAAAAGTGAGTGAAGGGAGACATTGGTCAGTATAAGACACGAAAAAATAATAACAATTTATAAATTATCAAGGCTACATGAGTGAGGAAAACAAATGAGGAGCTAATACCAAGGGCTCAAGTAGAAAGAAAATGTTTTGAAAATGATGATGGCAATATATGTAAAAATGTGCTTGACACAATGGATGGATGCATGGATTATAATAAGAGCTGTACAAGCCCCTAATAAAATGTTTACTTAATTAATTAATTAACAAAAGAAACCCATGCATTCATCCTCAATTGTGAGGATGGCATAGGAGAGTGCAGTGTTTTGTTCTGTTGTGCAGTGGGTCCCTGTGAGATGGAATTGACACAATGATAGCTGACATGAAAACAGTCTCAGAAACCACAAATATACACCCAGCATAAACACAAAGACATATTAGTGGGTTGGTAGTTATATTTACAAAAGATATTACTTCTCTCATTAAAAAAGGGAAGAGGTTTATTCAGTTAAAAATATTAGAACAAACGAGGTGACAACAAAATCACTGAGGAATTTCTACCCCTCATTAATCCATTCTTTTGGAGGTAAGCTGAAGGCAATTACCTAAGGTCCTCACAGCATGCCATATGGCAGAATACTTTCATGAACATGGGCTCTAGTCTAAGGGGAGCAGAGTCACTAAGTTGTGAGCACCTATTTGTCTTTCTAGGGAACTGTAAATCATGTAGTCCTGTACACTGAGGGGTCAGCCGGAAGATCAGAAGATACAGCAGAGCAAGGGACTGACAATAGCTACTCACTGGATTTCAGGATGCTTAGAAGGTCTACAATCAATTGAATCAAAACAAAATGCCACGAGAAACTTCGAGCCTAACTGTAAGATAGATGAAAACTAAAAGTTCTGGCAGCTAGAGTATTCACATAGGACGGATAAACACTTTTTTACTGTTTTGTTGTTTAAGTTCAACTTATTGGGTTCCAACATAACAATAGTTTTGAGACAGCACTTAGTTACACCTTGTATGAGACCAGAAATAACCTGATACCAATGTCAGATAACGATACTTTAAGAAAACTGTACACCAGTGCTGATAATGAATCTGAATGAAAAAGTTATTTTTAAAATTGGAAACTGAGCCAGACAATATATTAAAATAAGTAAATATCAAGACTAATTCTAATTCATCCCAGAATTGATTTAACACAAGAAAATAAACACTCAAGCATGCCTACTGAGGGAAAAAAAGAGTCAATTATGTAAATAGACACAGAAAAAAAATAGACACAGAATACCTACTAAACAAAGTTAAAAGCTTTTCTTTTCTTTTTTTTAATCATTTTATTAGGGGCTCATACAACTCTTATCACAATCCGTACACACATCCATTGTGTAAAGCGCATTTGTACATTCATTGTCCTCATCATTCTCAAAACATTTCCTCTCCACTTAAACCCCTGGCATTAGGTCCTCATTTTTCCC
>NW_022103964.1:173826-180670 GCF_000313985.2 Echinops telfairi | reverse complement strand
GGTGTTAGGTGGTACCTCATTGTTGTTTTAATTTGCATTTCTCTTATGGCTAAAGATCGGGAACATTTTCTCATATGTTTTTGGCCACTCAGATTTCTGCCTCTGTGAAACTTCTGTTCAAGTCCTTTGCCCACCTCTCAAGTGGGCAATTCATTTTTTTTCTTTTTGGAAGCTAGCAGAGTATTGTAGATTTTAGTAATAAGGCCTTTGTTTGATGTGTCATTGCTAAAGATGTTTTCCCAGTCTGTCAGCTCTCTTATTACTTTCTTGGTGAATTCTTTCGATGTATACAGGTGTTTTATCTTCCGTATGTCCCATTTGTCAATTTGTGCCTCCTCTGTGTTTGTGTCCTTCCCTATTTCTGATAGCCTATGTATTCCCTGTGCCAAAGCTCCCAAGTTGGTCCCAATTCCCTCATTGATGGCCCTAATCATTTGGGGCTTAACTTCAAGGTCTGAGTCAAAAGCTTTTCATGTTAAAACAAAACAAATACAAGCCTAACATGAAATAGGTCAAACACAATATGCTAAAATACGTTCATGGAAGGAAAAAAAATTGCAGATGTCACATGCAGGAGAAAGAGAAAAAAAATCTCCTCACCTCAGAATCAGGACAAATATACATGTCCATTTTCACCACTCTTTTAAAAAATTGAACTAGCTAGACTAATCAGAAAAAAAGAATTAATAAAAGGAAGACAAACAACTTCCAAAAAGAAGAAATGTAAATTCCATATTCATCATAAATTAATGATTTCATATAAAAATGATTCCAAAAAGGTCATAAATACTATAGCTAGTAAATGTAAAAGTGTTGTAGGTTACATTTAAACACACAAAAATAACTTGGTACTTAAATCCCTAACAATTAACTGCTAATCTGCAACACTCAAACCATTAACCATTACAGATGAACATGCGGAGCATCTTTCCAATACACCGATACTGTCCTAAAACACTAAAGAAGGAGGAGGTGATGCTGTTTGCCAGAGAGCAGCGAGAACTGGCCCGCCTGCCTGCAGGGCTAAAACGAGCAGATGCAGTACTAGCAGACTTAAACACACACATGGCAAGTAACACAGTTTGACTGAACAGGACTACTGGTTGACCTCCTTAGTGGTTATTCAAAAGGATACTACAAAAACGTGTGTATGGTTCACACACATGCATGTATGTACACACCAAGATCACATAAGTAAAATAATGAAATGTGAAAATAGATTTTTTTGTGAAACAATGATAAGATCTGAGAAAATAAAATGGAATCCAACTCATAACTATGCAAAAGTACGTGAGAACAAGAGGGAGAGCCTGTGGACCCACAGGGTGGGAGAGAACTGACAGTAGGCCAGGGCTCCAACAGGCAGGCACTGACACACAAGCGCACATGTGAGCGTCTCCAACCCGTTGTCCTAATAGGACCTCCTAGTTGACCTTCTAAGTAGCGGAGAGAAAAGTAACTAAGTCCCCACTCAGTGACTGGTCTACCCACCTTGTCAGGCATGGGGTGGCCTGGGGCTCCAGGCTAAGGGCCATCAGGGAATGTGGAGGCCACTCCAGTCTCTCCCTCTCTCCTCTTTCCCCTCTCCTCTGTCCTCCCTCCCCTCTCCTCTATAGGACACCTCACCCCCCAACCCCCATCTTGCCAGGAAGATCAGATTAGATCATTCCAACACTGAAGGATTAAAAAATGATGTCGTTATGAACGCTTGAGCACCACAAGCCAGTTATCCCTGTGCTAACTTTTCCATCACCTCCTGCTTAAATCCCAAAAGGTCAGAAGGATCATGAGGTCCCACTTTCACGGTCTGTATTCTTACAGAAAATCAAGATCCAGAGAGCTTTAGCGCATCTGTGCCATGGGAGGTTTCTGTCCTCCCTGAGCTCACCTTAGGACACCTGTGTTACCTTTGGTAGATAGACCATCCAGTCAAACAACTCATCTGACCCTGCAAAGTCCCTGCATGCCCTGGGGAGGAGCCTCAAGGAGGTTGAAGTTAAGGCTCAGAGGAAGCACAGCAAGAAATGCCAGTGAAGCAGCAAGGAGACCTTGCTCAAGTAGGTACACCCGGACTCCAGCATCTCGTCCAGGGTCATGGGCATCGTGAACTCGTTGATCAATGACACCTTCGTGCAAGTCGCCCACCAGGCATCTCAACTGGCACATTCCAAACTCCTCAAGCATAACGGCCTGGGACATCCAATCAGCTGTGCGCCTGCTGCTGCCTGGACAGCTGGCCAAGCGTGACATGGCCAAGGGCACCAAGGCTGTCGCCCACAACAGCTCCAAGTAAATTGTCCTTCAGGCTCACAGCGCTCAAAACCCAAAGACCCTTTTCAGGGTAACTTCCATTTTCATCCCCCAAATAGAGGTAGAATACTTTAACATTACCTTGTTTTGGGGTTCTTTGTTTTGGTTTGGTTTTTTATTCTTCTGTGCATAGTTTAGTTAGATGGTTTTCTTTTTAGTTAGCTTGTTCTCGTGATGGAGATTTTTTTAACACTGTTTGGGGCATTTAATCCACATAGCCCACATAATCCCACAATCCCATAGTTCAACAAGAATCTCAAGAAGAATTGCACAATCATTACCACAATCTATTTCACATTGTCTATTTTCCCACCATGATTAAATCGCCTTTTAAAAGATTTGAGTTAATCACCTTCAATTCTAGTGCTCCGTCCCCTCCATCCTTCTTTACTCCCCAAGTCCCCTCACCCTCCCCAACTCAGCCAGAGCCTCCCACCCTACCCCACCAAGACATCCCTACAAACCCTGCATGTTACTTCATCTCTAGGCATCCACCCCTTCTGTGTTCCACAAACTGGTAAACCCAACAGAAACAATAAAGAATAGAAAGGAAATGAAGTGGGAATGATTTTAAAAACCATAGTAATATATAGATAAAATATAAACAAGGAGTTAAAAGGGGGGGGGGCTCCACCAATATTTTAAAAGCCAGGGACGACGTTTCTGTCATGGTCCCAGCAAGAGATTCTTGCACCTAGAACGGACTCTTGTCGGGTCCAGAGGAAGGTCAGCGGAAGCCACAGACCAGGGGCTCACCTTTGAGCTGAGGAGGTGCAAGGAGTCTCAGGGAGGAGGCACCACTGTATACAAGGAAACAATGGAGGAGGGTTAGGAGACCTCCAAAGGGACGAATCTGGGAACCCCAAGGCCAAAACTCCATTCGGGATCCCCCTTTCTGCAACAAGGATTCCCATCATAAAACACAATCAATCCTAAAGCAGGGAAATAGGACCGGCCTCAGGGACACCCGCCCACCTCTCACCAAGAGAAGCGCTGGCAGGGGTTCCTGGGGAAAAGAAAGGGCGCTTGCCCCCCCAGCTAGACTGCTATGTGCAGCAGGGTCACCCTAAAATGGCCTCTGCCCACACACAAGTCCCGGAGCCCAGCGCCTCCCACCTAGGAGCACCAGCAACATGTTGCTCAGGCTGTGGGCGCTTCTCTGGCACCTCCAGCAGAGCACAGGACAGTGGGATCCTAATTATGAGCTGCAGTTCTGCCTGAGACACCGCCACTTCCGGCCTTGTCTGGGCGTGACACAGTGTGGGAGGAGCTGGCGGGATCAGGGAGGAGTAGGGTCTCTGCCTTCACTTCCTCTCGACAGCTCTCGCCCCGCCCATTTCTGCTGCTGCACCAAAACAGGTGCCTGGTGAGGGGGTGGGCGGACCTGGAGGGCCTGGGGCGAGGCTCGGGGAGGAGCCAGGGAGAGGCAGTCTGCGCCAAAGGGCCCACAGCTGCAGCTGAGGCTGCAGCTGCAAAGACTCCGATAACAATGACTGAGACACCAGTACTTTCCCCCTGTGCAGAGAGCGTGCATGGGTGACATTGGTGAAATAGAACCATGTACGTCGATGTGTAAGCCTGTGATCAGATTCCCTGGATGTGCATCCTCCTAACTAACTCGAAACACCTAACCATCCAATCCTGCCAAGGTGTTAATATAGCTGAAGCAAGAACGAAGAGTTCTTGCTTAACCTTTGTGGAGATGGTCCATTCTGCGACCTAAAGCACTATCGTGTATGACTGATTTTTAGGAAAAGAGAAGTACCTAGTGTGCACGTCTAGGTACATTATATGTCAGTTTAACAAAATTTAAAAAGAAAACTTAAGCAGCAGCACTGAAAAGGGAATGGAGGAAGGTGGGCAGGAGAACGGTTGCTAATCTTCCCTGTCCTTAGAGTTGGAATTTGTACTATCTTCTTGTTTGATTTCACCGGAAAGCTTTGGGGACAGTTAAACATGAGAGTTATATTATTCGATGATGCTTATCATGATTTATGCACTCTGATAATTTAATTTATCACTCACTCGAGGTTCGATCAGTCCAAGGGGTCAAGCATATGGACAGTGTTTGGGGAGACTTTTCCAAGTTGAGAAATCTAAAATTTAAATTTGCTTCCTGCAAGTAACTCTTGGCTGCCAGGACTCTCAGAACAAGTGTTTATGAGAAAGATCAAAGTGAAGTATTTCCCAATTAGCTTGCTTCCATAAGGATTGTGCTTCTTTTATGCCTGTTGTACTTGGGAATACCATTATGAAAGTTCAAGTCAGATTTCAATGTTGTTGGCTGAAAATGGAGATAGGAGAATTGTAATACTCTGTTACATTTCCGAATATGGTCACATATTTCCCAAGACTGTACAGAAAACTGTCACCTGATTTTATCAGGAATCGATAAAAGTCACTTATTAGCAAATATTTACTGAATTAAACTGATTTATGTTCCCAGTTCTGATGGAGCCACCTTATCCTTAAATCTTTGGAAACTTAGCCTATATTTTGCAATTAAAGGGCGACTTCTCTGGAAATACCTGCTGTGTTATACTGGGTAGACTAGATAAACAAGTCCAGGGACATTCAAATATGTGTAAGAAAGAGATTTGTATCAAAGACTAATGGATAACAAGAAAACACTACAGCCCAGTCCAGATCAGGTCTAAAAGTTAGATATTAGCCCACATGTCTGATACTAGTCCATAATTTCCTCTTCAGACTCACACAGCACATGCAATGATGCTGAATGCAGGAAGACCACAGGTCAGTGGTGAAAAGTCTTGTGTATCCAACGGAGGTAGAAGCATCTTAGTGCTGGCGTGGGTCTCCATGTGGCTCTTCCAGTTCTCTGAGTGACTCAATAGCAGGAAGGTGAAACAGAGAGAGAGGGTAGCTCAGCTCCAGGGAGAAAGAGTGGAAGTTCCCAGAATCCTCATGAGAAGGTCATGCCCACCAGGAGGCATCATCAGGTTGTAACCTGATTAACAGGCTAATCTCCAGCCCTTAGACAAGTTGAAATGAAATTATGTAGATACTACACCTGATTTCATATGAGGTTTTCTGTTTCCATGGATAAATCGTTAATTGCCCCTTCCCCACCAAAAAAATCTCATAGTCATCATGTCAATGCAGATTTAGAGTGACACTATAGTACAAGGTAGAATTTCCCTGGTGAGTTTCCAAGATTGTAAATCTTTGCTGGAGCAGAACCCTCCACCACTCTCCTGTGGCATTCTAGGTGGTTCCAAACTGCTAGTCTTACAGTTAGCAGCCCAACTTATACCCATTACACAAACAGGGGGTTGTTCATTCATTGTAGATTCACCCACACTAGCATTCAAGTAGAGTCCAAAATGTTCCCTCAGTTATACAGCTACTTTCCATTGGGTTGCTAACCTAAAGTTAGTGATTGATCAGCAGAACAAGATGTGCCCAGCCTCCAGTACCAAGTGCTCCAAAAGGAATCCCATTAGAAGGTCCAGGATAGAGTGGGAAGAAAATGTGGACCCAAACTCAAAATCACAAAAGAGACCCTTAAGGCAATGGCCTTTAGTCACCTTCATGTCTGGAACTAAACTCACCTCCTGCTAGGCTAACCAGTCATGTAAGTAAGAGCAAAAGGAGAGCATTTACCCAAGGACAGAATTTCACTGATGGGGAAGAGTGGAAACAGGAAAGTCTTGGAGAAAGTGGGGTGGGTGAAAGTGTGTTGTTGTTGTTGTTGTTGTTGTTGTTGTTAGTTGCCCTCAAGTAGGTTCCTGCTCGTAGAGACTCTAGGTACAATAGGATGAAACACTACCAAGTCCTGCTCCATCTCAGAGTGGTTTTTATGTTTGAGCCCATTGCTGCAGCCAATGTTTCAGTCCCTCACAAGGGTCTTCCTCTTTTCAATTGCCCTTTTACTTTACCAGGCATGAAATCATTTTCCCAGGATGCATCTCTCCTGATAACATATTCAAAGTACATGAGACAACATGTCACCATCCTCACTTCTCAGGAATATTAGCATGTGTGATCAATGCTATTGTTAGTCTTGTTAACTCCTGCACAAATCTGCTTGAAACAATGGATGAATGTATGGCTTGTGATAGGAGATGTAAGAGCCCCCAATAAAAGTATTTACTAAAAAAATAAAATAAATAAAATTCCATGAGCCACTTCCAGCCTAATTGTAAGACTTTTAAAAGTGCAGATTCTGGCAGCTATGAATAAATACCATTTTACTATATTATAATTTAAGTTCAAGTTAATTAGGAACTGAGTCAGACAACATCTTAAAGGTTGTCTGACTCAGTTACCAATATTTTAAAGAACTTTTTCATGTAGCTCCATTATCAATATTGGTCTATAGTTTTCTTGAAGTATCATTATCTGACACTGGTATCAGAATATTACTGGTCTCATAGAATGTGTTATTAAGTGTTCTTTCACAACCATTGTTACATGTTGGGAGGTACTCTGAAAGGAGAGGTCTGTTTGTTCAAATGTGGACGTGCAGACATAGCTCTCAAAGGGTCAGATTGTCTCTCTCACGGTCAGATTG
>NW_022103964.1:171924-173053 GCF_000313985.2 Echinops telfairi | reverse complement strand
TCTCCAGAACCATTGGTCCAGTTGCTTCTCATGCTTATATGGGTAGGCAAAAGAACAAAAAACCAGACAAAACAAAAAGAAAACAAAAGATTGTATTAAAAGAAGGGGGGAAAAAACTAGCCCCCTCCAAATCCCCCAAAACAAAAAAGCATACATAATCCCAGGCCCGTCTGCTGACCTTTATGACCATCTCCCCATCGGTCCTGGGGGTTCCAGGAACTGCCCCTCCTAGCCTGAAGTCTATTTTTGTGACTTCTTAGGGGCTTTATGGCTTGACTTTGCTCCCGTTGCTGACCTGTTCTGTTCCCTTATTTGTTTACCCCACCGTGGATGGAGGTGGGGGTCAGACCAGGCTCACTACCCACAATGTGTCCCCAGTATTGTCCTCTGTCGATGTACTCTCCAGCGAAGGGACAGAATGCCTCAAACTGTTCTGGGCTCTACAGTCTTCTCTGTGTGCCCAGGCAGATTTTTGCAAATAATGGTGAATAAAAAACTTACCATTCCTTGTTATTCCCATTCATTCTAATATCTCCAAATAAGAAACACATGTCTTTTTAGACATAATTAAGCTAAACAATCTTTATAATTCATTAATTTGCTTTCATTGGTAATTATGCCCTGTGGCGATGGTATAGTGCCCTCTTAGTATTCATGAATTACAAATGTGAAAAAATTTAAGCAGTCCACACTGAAAGGAGAAATATATAGAGAGAGGTGAGAGAGAGAGAATATGTAAAACATAAGGGGTGGTTACAGTTGAACAATGCAGAATGAAGTTTGACAAGAGTTCATTTACTGACGAACAAACCTTGTCTGATAATTGAGATTAACGGGGAAAAAAGTGTCATCAAGTATTACATTTTATAATGCAACAAACATGCAGATCACGATGCTAAGCTCTGGGTTTTGGGTGAGCCCTTATTTTATGTTAAATATTATACATGTCTTTTACTTTCACTTGGCTTTTGAATTCTCTCTGCGTACATTTTAGGTTCTTGTTTGTTAATATTTTCATTTGTTTGCCTGTGTGCATGTGTATCTGTGTGTGCAAGGTGTTCCTAGGGCTGCCAACTGTTTACGAAGAATACCTCCCACAGCAACTTCCCCCAAACCACCTCAGGTTTAT
>NW_022103964.1:169285-170592 GCF_000313985.2 Echinops telfairi | reverse complement strand
CCAGGGTAGTAGACATTGTTATCAGCATCTTGCACGGAAGATCAGCGGCGTCTTGCAAGGAAGTCAGAGCGGTTCGTCTATTTGCTTCTTGCAAGGAAGATCAGAACAGATTGGTCCTCTATCCGGGTCTTGCAAGGAAGGTCCTTCTGGTGTGGCCTTTGGGGAATGCCATGTTCCCTGTAAGGCCAGTGTTTATCGTATCAGAGTGCTCAGTCCATGGCAGGTTCACAGAGGTTTGGATGGAAACTTCTCAAAGGGTCTTCCTAGAAACACAGAATCGAGTTTTATCTCCCCTTACCGTCCCTGAAATGACTGTTTAGCATCCCTTCTTTAGGTGAGCTTGCTCTTCGTCATTTACCCACCAACGGAAATATCAGCAGCTCCTCTAAAGTGTAGATGCTCCCTTCCCCTGGTCTTAACTTGAGTTTTCAGTAAGGTTCTCCTCTCAGTCCTGTGGCGTGTCTGCTGATATTTTGCAGTCTTGTCTCAGTGTTGTATGACACGGAGTGGGTGGTCTTCTCCCTTTTCCCTCTTCTGAAAAGAGTGCCCCAGCCTATGTTAGGCCTCCTCTTTCCAGGTGGTGCTTTTGAAATGCATATAAGGGGGGTGAAGTATGGTTCATAGTCTGTAGGCAGACTTTCTACCCCTTTGTTTAGGAATTGGTCTCTAATAATTGTTTAATTGATATAGATGAAATAATTTGTGATGCATCCACTGCCTCAACAACTTTATCTTGCGCTTTATATACCCCTCCAATACGCCCTCCCACCTTTGGGCATCAGTCTCTGCTGCCCCTTGTCCACGGGATCTCACTTTTGGTCAAGCCAACTTATCTCCTTTCATGCAATCAGTGGTTTTCTTTTCTGAGTTTATCCATTGTATTAATTCAAATCACCTACGTACCCCTGTTCATCAGAGACTGATTTTCAACTCAGCGGGTTCTTTCAATTTTAAGTTTGTTTTAATTAGTAGTTGCGAGTATTGATACAAGAATATGGAGAGACAGTACACCCTTAATTTTTTGTCATAGACTCAAAGTGCACCCACAGAATACACCACCTTTCCTGCCCTGTGTCCACTTGCCTCTGGTCTATACGTGTCCTCTTCTGTCCAGGACACCTACATGTTCTCCACAAGTTCACTGCTTGGCTACACTTCCAACCAGTACTTTAGAGAACGATTTCCTTCTCTAGAGATATGTCCAATGAGTCATTTTCCCTCATCTGTGTTTTATGACTGCTGAGGACATGATTGCATATTTCTGTGCCAGACACACCCCGAGGGAAAGGCAGGGGATCACAATCACA
>NW_022103964.1:167967-169185 GCF_000313985.2 Echinops telfairi | reverse complement strand
TTTTTATTTGTATTTTTATGATATTATTATTTTTCTTTCTGTTTCATTTTGTCTTTGTTTGGTTTTGTCTTTGTTATTGTCTCCTGTTTGGAAGCACAGAAGAAGTGGATACATAAAGACTGAGGCAGTGGTTTATCTGGAATTGAGAGAAGGGATTGGGGAGTGATCAGTGAATGTGGGAGGGGAGGCAGGAGAGAGCATTAGAGCTTATTGTGAGGATGCATATGGAACTCTTTGTAGAAGTGGTTTAACTATGGAAGTGTGAATATTATATTCATAAAATTACTTAAACAAGCTTGATCTATAGTTACCATGGGTGAAAGAGGAAGTGTTTTTGCTTAGAATGAATTAATTTTAATGGTGGTACAATTTGCAGAGGGATAAAAACAATGGTTGTATACCATGGAAAGAATAGTCAATGGCACTGAAGTATAAATGTAGAAGTCGTTGAATTGGTGAATGTTTTGTTGTGCATATTTTGGCAAATATGTGAAAAATATTATATGAATAATGTTCTAAAATTGACTATGGTAAAGATTATACAACTCTTCTTGACATGGTTGAATTATTTAATTGTATGATATATGGAAAAAGTGCCAATAAAAAGTGTTTAGTTTTTTTTAAAGAGAAGTGGATGCTCCGAAATGTTCATCACTTTAACTCCCACTTTAACCCAATAGCTTATACATCTCATGGGCTATCCTTGTCCTAAGGGTAGGACTGGGCTGCCCAGAAAGAAAGTGGAACATACCAAGGAAATAGCATCCCCAAGAATTCCCCTCATTGTGGCTCACACCTCAGGCCAAACTCATGCATTTCTACCAACCTGCCCATGGTTTTCAGGGAGGACATTTTTGTCCACAGTCAGTGCAAATTATGAAGGGGAGAAATTGACCTCGCAGAACACAGGTCAGGAAAATCCCCTCTAGGGGCCATTTCTCAGCTGCTCCTACTCAGAGCCATCCTCCTGCTTCTACAAACACAGCACATGGGAATCACCTGCAGTAAAACATGGCAGCAGAGCTCCACGCCACACGTGAAGGCCAGGCTTCCTTAGGCCTTCATCCTTCCTATGTTGATCAGAGAGGCCTGTGGAGGTGACACTCTACTGAATTCTTCTTGGGGTCATAGATATCCTACCCTGTGAGCACCTTCAATGTCAAAACAGTGCTTTTCATCTTTTAAATTAGATTTCCCCTATTATTTGTAGGTGTGATA
>NW_022103964.1:165604-166492 GCF_000313985.2 Echinops telfairi | reverse complement strand
CTCTAACATGGGAGACTTCCTTCTAGTTTATGGAAGACTTCCTGGAAACTTCCAAATGTGTTATGCAAATTCACAAACTGAATTGGCTTCTCTGGAGGAAGTAGAGAACTTTAGCATCTATAGAACTTCTAAGGTTAACTCTGTCCCTTCAAATTCTTGGTGTGCAGAGGCCTTGTGGAGGGAAGTAAGCTTGAGTTAAGGGACAATGTACTTGCAGGGAATGAGCGAGACTTGGGAGCCACTGTCATATCCAACTCAAGGGAACAATTAAGGGCCGGTCCAGAGGGGGCTGGGGAGGGTTTTCCTTTTAGCATATGAATTTACTTTTCCAAAAGAGAATTTAAAACAGAATTAGACAAGGGAAGTTGTGTCAGATTAAATATATATTTCTATGGGGAATATTTAACTACATCAATAAAAGAATAAACACCACATTTAAGGGGTGGAGAGGAGGGGGGAACATTTCTAGGAAGTGTCTCGAAGTGCAGGTTGACATTTCCATTGTCAATTATTTCTCATAGCAACCATATAGGACAGAGTAGGACTGCCCTTGTAGGCTTCTGAGTCTGTAAACCTTCACGGGAGTGGCGAGCACTATCTTTCTCCTGTAGAGCCACTGGCGATTTAGAATGACTGACCTTGCATTTATCAGCCTATGGTGTAATTGAACCACACGCACAGGGCTCTCGAAGATACCTAGAATATTCTTATCTAGACTTGGAGTGACCCTCTAGAAGCCATTCTGTATCACTTATGGCTAAATAGGCAGAGGCATGCAAATAGACCCTCCCTCTGCTGATAAAAAATATCCCAGTCCCAATTCTGAAGCTCATGGAGAGATGCCCCAGCTCTTGAATTCCCAGGTGCCCCCACTCAGGACTGAACACA
>NW_022103964.1:163483-165504 GCF_000313985.2 Echinops telfairi | reverse complement strand
GTCTTTTTTCCAGGTACTGCTCTCTCCTGATAGCATGACCAAAGTGTGTGAGGTGAAGTACCTCCATCCTTGCTTCTAGGACATTCTGTGGCTGTATTTCCTCTAAGATCAATTTATTTTCACAGCACCGCATGTATTTTAAAAATTCTTCTCCAGAACCATCATCATTCAAAGTCCGTGAAAGTATTCTCCAGCCTTCTTTACCCATTGCCCAGCATTCACTTGTATGTAATGTGATTGAAAACTCTGACCCGTGGCTATTTTCATGCACTCCTTCATCCTCATTGTGACATCATAATGCCCTATAATATGTTAGACCCCTTAGGGAAGAGGTATGAAGAGGTGAGTGACACGTTGAGGTTACGTATCTGGTTATTAAATGAAAGCTCAAGGATTTAAAATAACCAGTTAGTCCTTGTCAGAAATAGGAGGTTATCAGGCCCAGGGTATATTAATAAACTGTCAAACTCTACCAAAAATCCCACAGATCAGTTCTATTCAACCATACAGGATTTCTATGAGGCATAAAAGACTCAATGAGAGTGGGTTAGGTTTTTGCGGCAAATATTATTTGCTTGCTTGCTAATTGACTTGCTTGCTTGATTCAATGATTTGTTTTCATCGGAGAAGAGTTCCTGGTGTGTGAAGAGCTCTCAGATCTCACAATGAACAATTGAAAGAATAAGTGAATGAGAGTTTGATGTGTTCATATCAAAGAACACAGACACACAGGATTCTGATTAAATTCAGATGGCACACACTTCCATCTGGGAAGCTGTAAAACTGACTGAACCTCTGCATAGGCATCCAATAACCTCCATGTCTGCAAGCTGCCTTGGTCCAGCATGCAGCAGGAACCAGTTTTGGAGAAAACTGCTTTAGAGTGGCAGGAACTATGTGCCCATGGACCTTTCACAGTCTCCAGACCTTATCCAGCCAATGATGCTCATAGGCAAATCGCTCACGTGATCTCCTGTTTAAATGCTGTCTTCCCACCGGGGGACTCAAGTGACTGCTGAATCAGGGTGACTTGCTTCAAAATGTCTGCTTCCTTCGTCCTTCTCCTCATGGTGCTGGGTCTGCCATCGGGTCAGTGTTGGGGGGACATGTAATCCTACCCAGCATATTCACAGTCAGACGGGGTGTTTAATGTTTATTTTCTATATCTCCAGGTGGCCTGGCCCAGGTGCAGCTGCAGGAGTCTGGTCCTCAGGTGGTGAGACCTTCACAGACCCTCACTCTCACCTGCACCATCACTGGGGACTCTGTTTCCAGCACCAGTGCTACTTGGGATTGGATCAGGCAGCGCCCTGGAAGCGGCCTTGAGTGGATGGGAAGGACTTACTACAGGTCAAAGTGGTACAGAGATTATGTGCCATCTCTCAAAGATCGTTTAGTCATCAATCCAGACACATCCAAGAACCAGTTCTCCCTGCAGCTGAGCTCTGTGACTGCTGAGGACAGGGCCGTGTATTACTGTGCAAGGGAAACGCACAATGAGGGGAAGTCAGTGTGAGCCCTGACACAAAACTCACCTGCAGAGGAGGCATTGGGCAGCAGGGGGCGCCCAGTACCCACAGATCACAGACAACCCAGCCCTAGACAGACACTGATGAATGGTAGGGAGGATTTCCTTTTGGAATCAGGGGTCCACTGAGAGTTTTTATTTTCCTTACTCCAAATTTTCTCCGCACTGCCGACTTGAAAGAAGGAACTAACATTCTTTATTTGCAGTACAAATATTAAAGTGGCTTTAATACTTCATTGTCATCCCTTAGAACCCATTTTCCTTCTTGAAAAAACAGGTTATCAGGGTAATTCTCTCCCTATCCGTTTCAAAACCTGTTGACAATGAAATACAGGCATGTCCTGATTCATGCGTGCAATGCATGATTTTGAATGTACTGAGCTCAGCGACCTACTACAGACCAGGGTCACGTCTTTGAAGATTTCTTTCAGCATTGCTCCCTCTGCACTGTTGGTAGTGAATGACTAATGATCTCTATGTCTGAGAAAATAAT
>NW_022103964.1:159638-160713 GCF_000313985.2 Echinops telfairi | reverse complement strand
GGAGGGGCAGTTGTCCACATAGCTGGTATGGGGGCCGAGCCCGCAGGCCCCTCCACTGGCTCCCCACTCCTTTCCAGAAAGCTGTATTAGTCTGGAATTGGCTTTAAATCTGGTCCCTCTTTCCTTGTGGAGACACAAACAATACCCTCCCCTTGGGTGGGTCAGTGCCCTATTCCTCCGTCACATAACCATTTTTTTTTCCCTTTCCAGCCCCCACCCCCTTGGTCGTTGGATACCCTATGTACCCCTGAATTTGGTCTGGCACCTGACATACTACATGGACCTTACCCCTGGAGTGTTTGTATACAGTCGTTTTTTTCCCCTGTGCCCCTTCTGCATTTACCTTTCTGTTCTTTCTTTTTATATATATATAAACTTACCTCAGCGGACTCATGTTATACTTGTCCTTTTGTGCTTAACTTACTACACATAGCATTATTTCCTCCATTTCTTGCCATGCGGTGATATGCTTCATGCGTTCATCACTGCTTTTTAACGATACATAGTACTCCACTGTATTTATGTACCACAGATTTTTAATCCATTCGTCTGTTGATGGGAATTTGGGTTCCTTCCAACTCCTTGCGATTGTGAACTGTGCCACAATGAAAATTGGAGCACAGATGTCTGGCTGTGGTTTGTTTTTTGCCTCTTCTGGGTATATGCCCAGTAGGGGGATTGCTGGATCATATGGTAACTCAATTTCCATCTGTTTGAGAAATCGCCAAATTGATTTGCATAGTGGTTGTACATATCTACAGGTCCACCAGCAGTGGATGAGAGTTCCTATCTCACCACAGCCCCTCCAATACTTGCTGCTTTCTGATTTTTTGAATTGGGCTATCTTTGAGGGTGTTAGGTGGTATCTCATAGATGTTTTTATTTGCATTTCTCTAATGGCTAATGATCGGGAACATTTTCTGATATGTTTATTGGCCATTCGGGTTTCAGACTCTGGGAAACTTCTGTTCAGGTCCTTTTCCCACCTCCTTAGTGGGCAGTTAGTTTTTCTCTTATTGTAAGCTTGCGAGGTATTGTAGATTTTAGTAATAAGGCCTTTGTCTGAAGTGTCATT
>NW_022103964.1:152334-159329 GCF_000313985.2 Echinops telfairi | reverse complement strand
CCAGCACCATTTATTGAAGATGGCATCTGCTTCACATATAATATTTTTGGGCCCTTATCAAAGATCAGTTGCCTACATCCTGGGTCTTCAGCTTGGATTCATCCCTGGTATGAATCGCACTTGGTCATGGTGAATTATTTTTTTAATATGCTTTTGTGTTCTATTGACCAGTATTTTGCCTATATCCTGGGTCTTTATTTCTGGGTCTTCAGCTCTTTTCCATTTTTCTGAGTATCTGTCATTATGCCAATACCACACTGTTTTGACTACAGTGGCAGTATAGTACGTGCTAAAGTCAGGTAGAGAAAGCCCTCCCACTTTGTCCTTCTTCTTGAGGAGTTCTCTGCTAATTCTGGACTCCTTCTCCCTCCGTATGAAGTTGGTAATCTGTTTTTCCAATTCTTTGAAGAAGGATGGTGGTATTCGTATTGGGATCGCATTGAACTTATATAGTGACTTGGGCAGAACTGACATTTTTACTATATTGAGCCTGCCAATCGATGAGCATGGGATATTCTTCCATTTGTTGAGGTCACTCTTGATTTATTTAAGTAGTGTTTTTGTAGTTTTCCTCATACAGATCTTTCTTTTTTTTTAGTCAGGTATATCCCTAGGTATTTCAATTTGTGCTTGGCTATTGTAAAGGGTACTACCTTTTTAATCGCCTCTTCTGTGATCTTGTCTGGTGTGTAGAGCAGTGCAATAGACTTCTGTTTGTTGATTTTGTACCCTGCCACTTTACCATATTCCTCTATTGCTTCCAAGACTCCGCTTGCGGAATTTAAGGGATTTTGGATATATAGAATCATATTATCTGCGAATAATGATAATTCCGCCCCTTCCTTCCCCAGCTCAATACCTTTAATATATTTCCTTAGTCTTATGTTGTTAGCTAGGACCTCCAGTACGATAATAAATAGGTGTGGGAACAAGGGCATCTTTGTCTGGTGCCCTTTTTCAGTGGAATTGTTTTCATCTTTTGTCCGTTCACTACCACGATAGCTATTGGTTTTTCATATATGGCTTGTATAATATTGAGAAATTTTCCTTCTATTCCTAGCTTCTTGAGTGTCTTAAACAGGAATGCATGTTGGATATTGTCGAATGCTTTTTCCACATCTATCAATATTATCATGCGATTCTTATCATTTTCCCTTCCGATGTGGCGAACAATGCTGATGGTCTTTTGTATATTAAATCATCCCTGCATCCCTGGTATGAATCGCACTTGGTCATGGTGAATTATTTTTTTAATATGCGTTTGTATTCTATTGACCAGTATTTTGTTAAGGATTTTTGCATCAATGTTCATTACCTTGTCTATTTCTTCCATTGCTATGGGTCTGTTGAGGTTCTTGACATCCATCTGGGATAGTCTAGGGAGGGATTGTGTTTCCAAATATATGGTCATGTCTTCCAAATTGTTGAATTCGTTAGAGTATAGGCTTTCATAGTAGTGTGTAATTATCCTTTTGATTTCATTAGGGTCAGTTATAATGTCCCCTGTTTCATCCCTCATCCTTGCAAATGTGATTTGTTCTTTCCTTTCTTTGGTTAGGTTTGCCAGAGGTCTATCAATTCTGTTACTTCTTTCAAAGAACCAATTTTTAGCGGCTTTAATTTTTTCCATAGTTTTCTTGTTTTCCCTCTCCTGTATCTCAGCTCTGATTTTCATTATATCTATCCTCTTGCTATAAGTAGCGTTATTTTGTTGCCTCTGCTCTAATTGGTGTAATTTTTGTGTCGGCATATCATCCACGAGTCTCTTCTTTTTTAATGTGTGCATTTATTGCTATTAGCCTTCCTCTGATAAATGCATTTGCTGCATCCCTCAGGTTTTGGTACGTCGTATTTTCATTCTCATTGGTTTCTAGAAACTTTCATCTTTGATCTGGGTCAATACCCACTACTTTTTCAATAGGAAATTGTTCATCCTCCACTTGTTTGCCCTAGTTTTCTTCACCGTCCTTCTGTTGATTTCCAGCTTTATGGCACAGTGATCGGAGAGAGATGTCTGTATAACCTCTATGTGCTTGAATTTACTCAAGTTTTACTTGTGTCCCAGCATGTGGTCAATTTTTGAATATGTACCAGGTGGACTTGAAAAGAATGTGAATATTTTTGCATGTGGGTGGAACGTTCTGAAGATATCTATTAAGTCAAGTTGTCCAAGTGTGCTATTTAGATCTCTAGCCTCCTTGTTGAGTTTCATTCCCAATGATCTGTCTTTTTCAGAGAGTGGTGTTTTAAAGTCTCCAACTATAATTGTTGAGCCTGTGATCTGTCAATTTGTCACTGGATTTGTTATTTCATCCCTTAACTCTTGTATTTCCCTTTGGTGCATTGCCTTTATCTCTTCTATCATCTCATCTTTTTTCTGCATTGCTTCCCTAATATCCTTTATGACTTCAAGCAGCATTTTGAAAATTTCTTTTTTGTGGCAGGTCAATATCTGCTTCTTCTATGCCCATCGTTAGGTTCATGACTTCTTCCGGCATTGCCTTCTGTTTCTCCTGCTTCTTTGTTGAAGCTGTTAGAACTGGTTGTTGTTTACGTGTTGTTTTAGAGGCGCCAGGAGCCATCTTCCTGAGTCAGAGAGCCCTGGGATCTCTCTTGGGGGATTCAAATTAGTCCTTCTATGGACTACCAGCCAGTAGCTGTACTGAGGGGTCAGGCTAGTGCTATATCTTCCTGTGGTTTCACTCTTGTCCTGGCCATCCAGTATTCCGTTATTTGGAATGTGTGCTGGATATTCCTCTCATGTGAATCTGGTCAGGTGGTTGGGGGCCCATGAGGGCCTTGCTTTCCTGGCTGATATCTAAGTAGGCTTCACTGTTCTTGGAGCATCTCGGCTGGCCTGAGGTGTTTTCCTCTGAGACTGGAGTGTTGAGGAGGGCATGTGGGTACACTCACCTTGGTGTAGAGCTCTGTAGCTTGTAGGGTGATTACTGTAGAGAGAGAGATCACCTTGGAGATTGGGTGAATGTTCCCACAATAGCGTGGAGCCCCACCAGTGGTGGCCATGCGTTTCCCCCAGTCACTTGTAGGGCTTCTGGATTTAGGCTGGTGATGCCCCCACTTTTTCTAGGGGAGAGCCCCCTGCTGCTTGGTGTGTAGAAGAGGACCGGCTTGATTCCCCCAGCTGCTTGCCAGGCCTGTAAATGCGGGTGGGAGCTCCCCCACTTAAGCCTTCAGAGTTGCCCTAGGCAGAGAGTAGTGGCTTGTGACAGGAAAGGGAGTGAAAGGAGAGGAAAAAGATAGAAAGAGGAAGACACAGACTGGAGCAACAGTGTCAAGCAAACTGATACCCACTCACCCAGACTCAACTGGAATGCGAAGAGTAAACAAAAGTGAAAACAGTAAAAAAAGAAAAAGAAAAGAAAAGAATTTTAAAAAAAGGAAGAAAACAACAAAAAGGAGAACTTAATCTGCTGAGGCTGTGGTAGGATAGAGGGAAGAGTTATAACAAGAGGACAAAGGAAGAAGAAGTGAAAGAAGAGCACAAATAAAGTGAAAAACAAAACGGGTCAAAGAAAGGAAGGAGAGGGAGACAGAACTGACAAAATTGATAAAGAAATTGCTGACCCCGTACTGTACTGTGTGTAGCACTGACTGATCTTGTGTGGAGCACTGTCTTAGGAGTCAGGCTGCCCACTGGTAGGACAGGGTTTCCCTAGGCAGAGTGTAGAGGTCTGGGAATCAGCAGTGGCATGTAAAGGGAATGAGAGGAAGAAGAGAGAATCATACAAGTAGCTAGAGAAGTGAAGAGAACAAAGAGAAAGAGAAAAAGGAGAAGGAAGGGGAAAGAAAAAAACCCCACTGTGTTCACTAAGATTGTCTGTGATGGTAAAGAGGGAGGAGAGTGAGAAGAGGGAAATAAACAATAGAGAGAACGCTGATCCCTGATTACTTGTAGGTGGGGCCAAAGGGGTTTATACCCTGCCTCACAATGGCAGGTTGGTGTGCCCTTTTGTTGCAGGGAACCAGTGGTACTGGGCAGTATTGCCCTAGTTGATGAGCTCACCTAGAGGTCTGACGGAGGTTTCCTCAGCAGTGCAGCTCGGTGTAGATGTTTATCCCACCTGCTTTGTGTGGTGTTCAGCACTCCCACGGAGGGCAGGCTGGAGTTCCTCCTGCTATTTGGGTTGATTTGCCCTAAGCAGAGGGTAGTGATCTGGAAGTCAGTAGTGGTTTATGATAGGAGTGAGTGGGAGAGAGGAGGAAAAAGAAGGAAAAAGAAGAAAGAGGGAAACAAGAACCCCAGCTTGTTGAGACTGGCTGAGGTCTTTAAGGCTGACAGTGGTGGGAAGGATAGAAATTCTAGTGAATGAAGAGGGAAGAAATAGAGTAGTAGGTAAGGTGATAACTGAGGCTTGATAACCTGTCCATGAGGCTGGAGGAGTTCCAACTCTTCCTCTAGGTAGTGGGGTGATGTACCTATTTTATGTAGGGTTCTACAGTTGCTGTGTGGGATTACTTTCAAAGGGAAGATCACACCTGTGACCAGGCACCCGTTGAGCGCTGGCTTTTACTGGTATGCTTGCCTTGTGCTGTATGGAGCCCTGCAGCAGGGGCGGGGTGTTCCCACAGGCGGGTCCCAGGGCCAGCAGGGCATCCCCAGCTATGTGTTGAGTCACTGAAAGGGAAGCTGGGCTTGCTGTCCTATTAAGACTGCTGGTGTCTACTACTAGATCAGAGCCTTTTATTTTTATTTATTTACTTTTTATCCCCCTGGCCAGCTAGACTAAAATCAAATTAACTTGTCACACACAATCTCTAGTCTGCAGGTCAGTGCTGTTTGAAACTGGTGCTTGCTACAGCGGGTCTTTGTTATTCAACGAGCCTCCAGGCCTTGTAGCTGGGTTCTGGCATTCCTTAGCTAGGTTAATTCTTATGCTGATTTATGTTAAGGGCCCCCCGCCTATGTGCTCTTTGCAGCTGAGAAACCAGACTGCCCTTTGACTTATTAACCAATAATATATATTTCACTTTCTTTTTTTATGCTTGTGATGTGCTCTGATTTGGGGGTTGTCAAGCTGGACCCCAGAGGGGAAGATCCAGCTTATCAGGGGGGTTATTTCCTTCTCAGCCAATTGGAATTAATTCCACTCTCTTGATTCCGCTTACTTTCTCCCACACTGAGATCTACTTCAGGTAATAATCTGTTTTTTTCTTTTATTCTAAATTATGGCCACCCACCACCGCCACTCCACAGGCTGTGAGCTCAAGGCAGCCAACAGCACGGAGAGCTCCGGCGTGGGGTTCTCCTGTGTCTGGGGTTCTGTCCCCTTTAAGGGCGTCAGCCTGGAGAAACCACTGCTCCCAGCAAGGATACAGTTGGCGCGTGAGGTAGAGCGCTCTAAAGCATGAGCTAGAGTGCTTTATAGTGCTCTTGGTTTGCTTTGTGAGTGAAAATCACACGCAAAAAAGGGGTTCAGGAGAGACCCTAGTACCTTAGTTCTAATTTCTGGACTCCACCTCCCCATTTCCTTCACCTTACCTCCCAATTTTCTGGTCTGGCAGCAGGAACTCTGGATGGGTGCATCCTATCGGGTCACCATTTTCCCCCAGTCGTTGTTGTTGTTGTTTTTAATGCTACTACATTTACCATTGTTTTGAAGAAAAATTTATAGAATGGCCCTGTTTATTATTGCGAATTAAATAATAAGAATGAGAATGTACTTTTCTCTTCTCTCTTTTTGTTTTTCATTCTGAATAGTAGTTTCATTATAAAACCAGCCTGAATTTAAAAAAAGAAAAACACCCTGAATGTCCAAAAACAGAAAAATAAATTATGGTATACATGTGTTCATGCTCTGAGGTGTTGAGCATTAAAATAAATTCATGTTGGTTAGATATTAACTTACGGGTTTATCCCCCACATAAATAAGATTAGTTAAGTGAACAAAGCTAAGCAAATGAGCATACATACTGCCTGAAATCATTAAAATAAAAAATAACTTATGGCACATGAAATATATGAACAGGACTGTGTTCTGCATCTCATGACCACGTACCAAGAAATCATTCTAAAATATTATTCCCATCAAATCCTTCTAGGCTATTCACTTATGTGTATGCTAAACATGTCTAAAAACACTGGAGAAACCAAAAAGCTTATCATGACATAGACCTAGAAACATTATGATGAGTGAAGCAGTCAATCTCAAAAGGGCAAATATTGTATGATATCACTATAAGCCAAAACACAAAGGCATAGGCTGACACCTGTTCTCAGACTATGTAATCATTTAATATGAAACCCCAGGCAATGTTGTGACATGACTTGTTAGTGCTAATGTACTGTTTACCACTTACTCAGTTGTACAGCTTAAAAGATATAACGCCTCTTTAGTGGAGGCTCCACCTCTGATGGGACATTTAGTCACTTAGCAGAAAATATAAAAGACCAAATAATTCCTGCCACTCAGAAGCATCTCCAGGTTACCCCAACTTAATAGACTCTCCTACAATGTTATTATTAAAGGAACTGAACTATTTCGTTAAACTTAAAGCTGAAACTACCTGATATGGGAGGCACAGATGACTGCTATCCCAAAGTCATGGGCTTCAGAGTATGAGCCAACGATTCCAAAAGATAAAGCCAAGATCAGTGGAGAGAAGGGTAATAGAGGTTCAATTCGGTGACTATCAGTGTTGAAGTTGTCTCTTTGCTTTTCTTGGTTTTGGACTCCACTCCACCACCACCTCCACATCTCCCAAAACACAAAACCAAAACCCTTCACCTGACGTTTGAGCGCTCTCAGGTGAAATCCAGGGATTATGATATTTGATTTTTGCTTATTATGGAATGGGGCTTTGCTAAAGGGAGATGTGATTAATCTAAACTTCTGACTTTGCATCCTTATTAAGGGGGCATTTTGAGACTATTTCTCAGGTGTGGCCTTACAAGCATAACTGTTCTCCCTCAGAGAAAATCATGAACCCAGGAGAAATGTCTGAGCCTCTTCTAGGATATGGCTTCTCTCTCCCTC
>NW_022103964.1:149848-152089 GCF_000313985.2 Echinops telfairi | reverse complement strand
TAAATTATTATTTTGTCATATCTTGCCCTGTCCGACGTCTCCCTTCACCCATGTTTCTGTTGTCCGTCCCCCAGGGAGGAGGTCACAGGTAGATCCTTGTCATCAGTTCCCTCTTTCTCTCCACTGCCTCCTCCATTTGCATTTCAGAATTCAGTTATTACATCATGGAGCAGAGTCCAGGGAACTACATCAAAGATGCAACAGGAAAGGCGCCTGCTCTTCAATGTGGCACCGAATGACCTCACCTGCTCAGAACGCTCCTTTGGGGTAATAACTGTCTTCCTGGTCTTAATTCTCTTGATTACACCAGGGACTGGACTCAGAGGCCACCTCTTCCTTCTCTTCCTCTGCAGAAGACCCTGTAGTATGTCAGAAATGCTGTTGAAGCCCGGCCAAGGCCAAAGCAAATCCTGATACCTCCCCAGACTCCACCACCACAAAGTCTCTTGACCCGTCCACACCATCCTGAGAAATGTTAGTCAAAGATTTTGTCTTGCTTACATCCACAATCAATGCTCATGGAACCAGCAGTTGAAAGATCAAAATATATATGACATTAGGTAAATCTTCTATACAAGTTCTCTTCAGAGCATTGAAGAGCAAGGATATCACGTTAAGGGCTTAGGTGCACTTGATCCCTCCAAAATAGGGGGAAATATAGCAAACTCAGCATTATATTGAAGTTGAAGTACACTTGATAATTCTTCACATACCACCAGCGAGTGTTATTCATGGTGAACTTAAGACACACTTAGAAGTGGGAGGTCTGTGGGGAGTCCTTAGGATACTTGAAGCAGAGGAACCCACCTAGCCTCAGGTGCAGAGGACAGGATCATTACTATAATTACTGATTTCTCATTGAAACTCATGGTTAACCTGTCTGATAGCAATGGTTGACCTAGAGCAGTGATACAATTCAATTCTCTCCACCCAACACCCACCCACCCCGGACTCTATATCTGAATTATGACTTTTCTCCACCTATCTACCAACAACCTTTCATTACAGTTTCAGTGTAATGAAATGTACATGCTTCCTCAATACAAATGCTGTTGATGTTATTTTCACTTTCATTGATTTGGTTACAATCATAGTGTTTCCATGTATGATAGATTGAAGCCCTGTCGTGTCCTGTGTCATCCTCATAGTCTTTGCTATACTTGACCTCATTGTTGCAATCACGGTGACAAGCCATCTAACAGTTATAATCTGTACACTACACAGCATGTTGTGTTTTATCTGTGTGCATTCATGTACTTGGTGTTAGAGTCTCCCTGTAGGTTTCTCAAAATAGCCTGTTATGAATGGGTGTCTATTATTTGTCATCACTGACTACTTCCTCTGTCTCTGGTTGTTCTGCTCCTTTCACACCTGCAGGAAACCCTCTTAGGAGTGGTGAAACCACACAGATCCTCTCCCTAACCTGTGCTGACTTTTCTACATGTACCATGATCACTTAGTATTACTGAAGCTGGACCAGCCAATACCTTTGGAAGGAGAGAGAGTGATTGTTAATAATAGGCTTTGGTTGTAGGGAAAGATACACTCCATTTCTGAAGAACTGACCCTACAGCTCCAGAAGTGAACCCACAAAATCCTTCTCTCTATAGTCTAAATCTGTGACCACTGAAGACAAGACACGTTTACTGTATGGGATAGGGGGAGTCAGTGGGACCCAGACCCAAACTACTGTACGGGAATAGGGGAGGTCTATACCAGAAACTTAGGTGCACAGGGCATAGGAAAAGTGACTCCCCTGTGGCAGAAATAAGTGACTGGGCACTAAAAAGATAAAAATGGTATGCTATATGAACAACTTTATGTAAAAAAAATCCATCAATGTCAAAGAAGGAGGAAATATCTTGGAAGACAATGATAAAGATAATAATGTTCACCAACAAGAAACAGATAACAGAACTATTTATCATCATGTTCACATGAGGAGTAACCACCTGTGCATCCACACTGAGGAGGAAGGATACATTCTAAACTCTCATGCCACAGAGGTTCTCTTTTATGTATGCCAGTGTTTATAAATTTAAAACATCGTTAAACATTGATAGCTTTTAACTAGAGCAGCAGTAGTGCTTCTATACCATGTGTATAAGCAATCTTTATAAAAACCTCCATTCTCCTGTGAGGGTGCTTCTTTTTTTTTTTTTAACATTTTATTAGGGGCTCATACAACTGTTATCCCAATCCATACACACATCAATTGTGTAAAGCGCATTTGTACATCGT
>NW_022103964.1:147172-149104 GCF_000313985.2 Echinops telfairi | reverse complement strand
CTTCAGTGATCCGTTCGACACCCCGTGATCACACAGGTTGATATGTTGTTCCATGTGGGCTTTGTTGCTTCTGAGCTAGATGGCCGCTTGTTTACCTCAAGCTGAGGGTGTTTCTGTTTCTTGGGTCACAAAAGGAACTCCAACACAGGTACGCCACTGCTCTGCTTCTAAGTGGAGGGCAACATGCAAATACAGCTCTCTCTCTGTGTGCCAATAAAACCTGTGCTGCTCCTTTCCTTGGAGTTCTGGGCAGGAAGCCCCAATACATAGGGTCTCTGCTCTTTCCATTTTCAGCTAACTCAAAAGACACATCATGAATTTTGGACTGAGTTGCGTTTACATTTTGGCCATTCTATATGGTAATAATTGAGGACAATACTTTGTGGTCGTATGTAGAATTGTGTGTGTATGGGCGGGGGTGGGGGGCAGTGATCTTATCACAATGTCTCATTGTTTACAGGTGTCCGGTGTGAAATGAAGCTGGAGGAATCTGGAGGCAACCTAAGAAAGCCTGGAGGTTCTCAGATACTCTCCTCTGCAAATTCTGGATGCACCTTCAGTGATTATTATATTAGTTGGATTGGGCAGTTTTCAGGACAGAGACTGGAGTGGGTTGGCTTTATGCAGCCAATGGTCAAACAACTGAGTATGCTTCATCTGTGAAAGGCAGATTCACCATTTCAAGAGACAGTGCTAAAAGCATCGCCTATTTGCAAATGAATGGACTGAAATAAGAGGACACAGCTGTGTAGTACTGTGCGAGACACAGTGAAGACTGTTCAGTGTAAGTACAGACTCAAACCTCGCTTACAGTGGAGGATGGGGCAACAGGGGGTGCTCATGTCCCACTAGACCATCCTCAGGAGCAGACACACGTGTGGTGAGGTATTTCCTGGCAGGGGCTGTGGTTTTTCTTCCACTTGAGCTGGATAATTACTAAGTAGTACATTCAAGACCATAAGCAGTGTAGGTTGTGACAGTTCATTCTTGTTTCTTTGTGAAGCATATTTTGATGGTTACTAAAGGTGGGAAGGACATAAAGGGAAAGGAAAGCAACAGGCTGGAAGGCAGACAGGTGTTATCTTGAGTGAGGGAGGGATGATATTCTACAAGCTGGAGAAGAGGATAAAAATCAGGCTGGGGCAGGGCAAGCTATGGGAGGACTTGATAAGTTGTATAAGTCATTGAATCCAAAAATGATTATCTGGACCCTTAATTGACAATAAATTATTAATAAATAAATGACTTATTAGGAGTTTGATGGAGTGTTAAAATGTAGATCATCAGTTTTACATTCAATAATTACCACACATTTTAGTTCATGTCATTACTTGTAGTGTTCTCATTGTAACATTACTTATCCTACTCCTCCCTGCACTTTTCATTTCGAGTGGCGCCACGTCAGCAAATGAAAGTCACATCTTTAAGGCTGATTCTACTTTGAGAAGGAAGTCATTCCTCAGACTCATATTGAATGGTTTTAATCTTCTGGAACTAATCATACAATGTGGCAGGTATTCATAAGTTTCCCGAGGCTAATTCTTCCGATGAGGGCCATCTTTTTCTTCTTTCTAACATGGAAGCTCTGCTGAAATTTGTACACCATGGATGGATGACTTGAAACACCAAATACAAATCTGTTAGAAGCAAAACAAGCTAAAAAATGATTTTATATATATATAACATATATATATATATATATGTATAAATCCACTGCATTGATAAGCAGTAGGCCTGGTGGCTTAGTGGTTTTGATCTGAGCTTCTAATAACAATGCCAGAAGTTCAAAACCATCCTCTGCTCAAAAAAGGATCTTCTAATGAGTAGCATACATGAATAATGGGTAAGGCTATATGTCTGTGCACAATTAGAGTTGTAGTATTAAATTAAAAAATAAATGACGCTGAGGGAGGTGGGGGGCCGGCCCCCACC
>NW_022103964.1:142536-143783 GCF_000313985.2 Echinops telfairi | reverse complement strand
TGATGGTTTGTACACTGAGAGCATTTGAATTAGATTTCCCTAATAAAAGTTCAATTGTGCCTTTGGGTAAAGGACCCCGAACTCCTGTCCTGATCGCAGTAGGTTCCTTATCTGGTAAAAGCTGGATGTCTTCCTGACTGGTCAAATTTAGTGAGGACTTCTCCCTGCTAGTAGAGGAGAGCCCTATGCCTGATAGGCGTTGGGGGGAGCGGATATCTGACTGCGGACTGGTAGCATTCCCAATGGGGTCCTGCATCTGAGGATTATCTCCTGCGCTTCGTTCAGAGGGGCTCAGAGCATGCCCCGCTACACGTTTTTTGGCTGGGCGTTGCTTTCTAGCGGATGTCCTCTATTGCTAAATCTTGAACGACAATTTTCCCCCCAGTGCCTGCCTCTGTTGCAGCGGGGGCAAAGTCCGGGTTCCTTGGAGCCCGTCCCTGGCTCTCTACCTGGGTCTTTCCTGCTGCGAATTGTCTTGTTCCTGTGCAATACCTGACCGCAGTTTCTCTGATAATGTCCCTCTTCTCCACATGTAAAGCATTTCCCTCTAGGTCTGGTGTAACTTGCCAAAGCAGCAGCCACGAGGTTGGCTTTGTACTCATCTGTCCCTACATCCCTGCATAGCCTGATATAATCTAACAGCGTGCTCTGTTCTTTGAAAGGGCGTATAGCAGCTTGGCACGATGTATTAGAGTTCTCAAATACTAATGTAAGAATAAGATTATCTGCTGCCCCTTTGTCTGCTACGCTTTTGTGGACAGCATCCTGCAACCTGGATATAAATCTGTATAAGGCTCATCATTCCTTTGCTTCACTGTTGTGTAACTTGGCCGTCTGCTTCCTGATGGTATTAATTTCTCCCAGGCCTTTAGACAAACTTCCTTAACTTGTGCAAAAGTCTGCTCATCAAAGTTTAACTGTGCCTCAATTGTGATATAATTCTCATCTCCTAACAGTTGATGAACCCCTATATTTATGCCCTCTTCTGCATTTTTGTGCGCCCTAGCTTGAGCTGCCTCATTCCATAGCATCTGGAATTGCAAAGATTCTGAAAGGGAAAAGCACACTTTTGTTAAAACTTCCCAGTCTGCTGGGATCCAGTAATCCATATTTGCCAGAAATTTTATCATACTAATAACAAATGGGGAGTCTGGGCCATAGTTAGATACAGCTTGCTTGAGGTCCTTCAGTAGCTTGAAGGGGAAGGCAGTATGTTGCCTTTCTTGAATCCCTTGTGGGTGCTGCTC
>NW_022103964.1:138720-140641 GCF_000313985.2 Echinops telfairi | reverse complement strand
CCCGTGGTGGGATGAGACAGCAGTCTGGCAGTAAGGATATGACTTCCCCCCACATAGAGTGATCTCTGTGGTAGTTTTGTCAGAGCACCACATAATTTTTAATTTGTTGTGTATGACCAATACAAGTTTTCTACATCATCTCATTGACTATGCCCATTCCTCAAGAACATAATCTATCAAAATCTCACTGATACAGGAAGGCTAGGATGAGGGTTAGAAACTGGGTCAAGGGTTGTTTACTATCCCCATTGAGGCAGACATTGCAAACACAAGGTGACGCTCTCAATTGGGTAGAGTAGGTCACCAATGAACTAATCATAGTAAAAAGGACTTTTTAATAGAAAATAATTCGATTTTGACTATGAGATTTAATTTTTGTGTCTGAGACATTTGGAAATGATCAATACAGGCAGAATCCCACTCAATATTAAAATGAACAAGAAACAAATATCCCACAACCATGCTTCAAGAAAAAACCCTGGATCCCATCCCTTGTGGATTATCCTTATGAAATAATAAAATCTCAATATACTGGATATACAGATAAGAATTTATCTCCAATTTATTGTTACCCCCAAACCCTCACAGGTTGCTGTTTTTGATGAATCTGAATTCCTTCTATGTCCCAGGAAGTGTCATGTAGACTGGGATCAGTCGTCTGTGCCCTGTGCCTAAGTAAAGAGTCTTTTCCCCACTGTCTTCTCAATCAATATCCATAACCCTGAGCACAGCTATGAAACCCTGATTTCTTTAGTAGCAGATTCCGTGGTGAATGCTGGCGACTGTGAGGGGTCTCCTGTAATGATTTGAATAACGAGTATCTCATTTGTAGGATGAATCCTTGAACACAAGGAAAGGCTATTTATTAGATGATGTGCCTCATCGAACCCCAGCACAGCTAGAGACACAGAGTCTCCAGAATTTATCTTCAGCATCTCCATTTATCCATCTAGCCTCTGATTTTGTACTTATGTCTGCCTGTACCAGACCTACTAGTGTGCTGTTCCTAGAGCCCAAGTTCTCAAAGTATTGGAGGTAAAAGTATTCTTAATGAGTCATCTGACTAAGGAAACACCTTACTTGATCCCATTGAGTACATCTGCGCCCCTAGGACATTATTCCCCAACTCTCACTGGCCTTCCTGAGGGCAGGAAAGCAAGGATGCATCCAGGAAGGTGGAGTCCTGGCTTGTTTACCATCAGCATGGAGGCAGCTACTGGAAAAGCAGGGCAAGGCTGTCAATGTGTGGGGTGAGTGGCCAATGAGCCAATCACAGAGAAAATTATTTAAAGGATCACTTCCAGACTCACTTAATGTAAATTTAGATGACTCCCTAAACATATTAGCCTTGTGTATACCTGTAAATTCCACAGCTTGTGCAATGGAGATGTTTAAATTTACACATACAGCACACAATGCTCAACATTAAACTATAGTTTATTTCCTGAGTTCTGTCTGTTGAGTGATTTCCATGTATGTTTCTAACCACCAGGTTGGAGGTCCACATCAACTGGTCTCTTCTTTGGAGAAAGATGAGGCTTTCTGCTCTTTTAAGAATTTACTGTTCAAGTAGCCCACAGGTCTACAAAAAAGGATAGGGGAAAAAACCCTTCAAAACTCTAATTTATTTAAATTTATTTATACAGTCCAGGTGATTTGGGAACCCTGACCCAAGAAAAAACACCAACAAAACAAAGATGGGAGTGAGAGCACAAATATGTATTGAATACTAGTAGCCAAGGAGGACATAGTTAATCTTGTCCATCAAAATCTGTCTCCCTCAGCAACATGCCACGGGGTGCTTTATACACAGTGTTGGAGGGTGATGATGCTCCTGAGCAATCCAACATGAAAGAGGTCATTTGTTTCCAGGTTTTTCTCTTTGTAGGGACATATATACATCCAGCTAAAATTGTTAACT
>NW_022103964.1:132355-133897 GCF_000313985.2 Echinops telfairi | reverse complement strand
TCCTCTTCCTGGGGTGCAGCTCTCCCAGGTGAGTAGTTCAGGAATTGAAACGTGATGGTTTGGGATTGCTTTATCTGATCACATGCCTCAGGTATGTATCTCCAGGTGTATGTATATCCAGGTACAACTGCAGGGGTTGGACCAGGATTTGTAAAGCTCACAGACATTGTGCTCCACCCCCCTGTCACCCATCCTCTTAAATCATCTATGAGCCAGTCTACTATGGAGTGGTGCATTCACAGACTATGCTCCTACCCTGATGTCTTGAGTGCACATCCCAAGTGACCCCTTTAGGGTCACATTCATTGAATGCTGAGCTCCATTGCTGCGCAGGCCACTGCCATTTATCACTGAAATGAGGCCGGGAGAAGGCAGTGTGACTCCAGAACTCCAGGTGAAGAAAGGGGTCTGAGCTGCATTATCCTCCATTGTGTTCTTTTCTGTGTATCCCTTGTTTTCCTTGAGCATGGTTTACATTATTTTCTAGACGTGTTCTTTATTTTTCTATTATAATTTCCTAAAAAAATAAATCCCCACTTTGTTTTTCTTTTTGTCATCTTCTTTGTGACCTTGTTTATCATACTATTTATAACACATTTAATGACATTTTCCTTGATATTTGTTGGCATAATCATCATATTTAGTTTGAGTTTCACATTTAACTTTATGGTACCCCTCTCTGTGTCAAATGTGAATCTCATGTTGATGGATCAGTTATAACCCTTTTCTTACTCTTTTGTATTATCCATTTTTGTGGATATATGGACAGATTCAAAATGACCATATATATCATTATATTGTATTATATATGATGTTTTCCCTTGTGGACTGATTATGGCCTAATTCCCGCTAGAGTTTTATGGTCAAAGTTCATGAAAATATTGCGAAACAGCTCCGTATGTACTTAACTATATGCAGTGTCCATCACAGGTAAAATTGGTTTTTACTAAAAATACCAAAGGTCTCAGCTTCCTCTATAAAACCTCATTTTTAATTTTATGTTTAGTTTTGTCTTCATTTGCACTCTCCCTGGAGAGAGAATCTCAATTTTTAACTTCCCTGATGCACTCTGATGTTATTTTTACTTGATGATGGTCACTATCTTGGCAGAGATTGGGCCATGGAGCATTTCTCTGGTCTTTTGACTCAGCTTCATTCTTAGGCAGGCATTCTGAACCTGGATCTGAGATATGGCTTTCTAAGGGTTCCATTCCTCCTGAAAAGGTACTGGGCTAAGCGCTGTGCCTGCCCTTTCCCATGGGACAGGTACCTTTCCTTCCAAGTTGTTCATTCCCTTGCTGCAGAAGGTTTTCACCAGTACCTTCAGCTAAAAAAATGTATGTTCTTCCTTTTCAGATTGAAGACTTAATGCCTAAACAAAGCAAAGAGAGGTGGTTCTGGGCATAATTTCAAACTTGTTCTGACTTGTGCCATTTAGCTATAGGTTTTAACGAATTTATACCTTGATTTCAGTTATTTTGTTCTGCTTAGGGCCAGGAGAGGTGAGTCTGCATGCATTTGGGCAGTGGCTACTCTCCTGCT
>NW_022103964.1:130806-132255 GCF_000313985.2 Echinops telfairi | reverse complement strand
TCAAGGGAAGAGAAGGAAATCTATTATTGTTTATTATCTACATCTTCAAGAAATGTTCTTCCATAAAACAAATATCATCTAAAGTCTGTGATCCTGGGAGATCATATTCACTTTAGCACAGGAAACTTTAAATTATTTATTAAATGTTTCAGACTAATGATACAATTTAAATGTCATCCAAGATATCTACTCCAGGGAAGTTAAGACCTTGATCTTTTTCCTTCCTAATGACAACTCTCTCTCTCTCAAAATACGATGTTTGCTGTTGTTATTTTTAATGTTACCAAGTTTAAAATTGTGTTCAAAACAAATTTACAGAATGGCCATGTTTGTTATTGTGATTTTTGATAATAAGAATGTGAATGCCATTTTTCTCCTCTCTTTTTCTTTTCCTTCCTGAATAGTAGTTTTCATAATAAAAACCAGAAACTAGAAACAACCTAAATGTCCAAAAAAATGGATACATAAATGAATTTGTGGTACACACATGTTCATACTCCAAGATGTTGAGCATTAAAATCAATACATGCTGGCTAAATATACATTTATTGGTCTATTCCCACATAAATCTGTTGAGTGAAACAAGCTCAGCAAACAAGCATCCATACTGTCTTAAAACATTTATATATAAATAACTTATGGTATAGGAAATAATATGAACAGGACTGTGTTTTGTGTATCACAATCACATAAATAGAAATTATTCCCAAATATTCCCAAATTCTACTAGAACATTCATTTATGTGTACCTGGGACAGTGCTATTCTGTAAGTATCCACCCATAGATGTCGCTGTATAACAGGACGATATACAAATAGAGCCCCTCTGTATGGTGATAAAAATCACTCAAACCCCAATCCTACTGCTCTGGGAGAAGATCCTCAGTCCCATAATCCCCAGGTGCCCCCATTCAGCAATCTGTAAGAACACAGAGTCATCATGGAGTCTATGCTGAACTAGATTTTTTCAGTCAGCTATTTTAACAAGTAATTTTTTAAGAACAAGTGTATGTGAGCGGGTATGAGTGTGAGACAGTGGATATGTGTGATGGTTTTCATGAGCAGCATATACTGTGTTTGCAAGTGTCAACTAAAATGTGCAACTGGTTGAGTGGGAAGTAGACTTGAGGGAGAATAAGGTGTCTTTGATGTTCTAATGTGCAATCTCTGGATTCACTTTTAGTAGCTCTGCCATGACCTGTATCAGCCATGCTCCAGGCCTACAGAAGGTCTTATATATTAGTATGGTTGTTATCACATATTATACAGAGTCCATGAATGCTGATTAACCATCTCCGGAAACATTGCCAAGATTTGTACATATTATTATCTCTGAGGTCTATCTAGATAAGGTAGGTGGGATAAACAATCAGGAGAAGAACAAAATGGGACCGACGGTTCTGAGGTACATGGGAGAGTGGGAGTCAGGGGAAAGGAAGTGGGTGTTAAC
>NW_022103964.1:128039-129234 GCF_000313985.2 Echinops telfairi | reverse complement strand
AGAATTATTAGTATTTCATGAAGCCTTGCTATTTTTCTTCCTGACCTTTTCCCTAGATCAAGGTCGGCACATTTCTTTTTTGAAAAAGGCTTGAAAACCATAATTTATGATTCATTGGTCATCTAATCTTGGAGACAATTACTCAACCCTACTGATGGAGTGTGAAAGCAACAGCAGACAATAGAGATGGGCATAGCTGTGTACTAATAGAATTTTATTCACAAAGACAGACATTGGGCCATGAGCCTGTTAACCAAAGCTCTACACTGAAGGTTTGTTTAATAGATGACTTTCTGTTTCTTTTTTTAAAACCAGTTTTATTGGAATTTCATGCACATATGATACAATTCAACAATTCAATCATATCAAGAAGAGGTACACACCTCTCCGTCATCTCTGCACTAGGAGCAACTGACCTGCTACTACCCCACTTCCCATAAAAATGTTCACATGCGCCAATTTAGTCTTCACCCCTTCCCTGGTCAGGAGCACCTCCCAGCTGCTGAGCCAACCATTGTCTGTGTTGCTGCAGAAACAGCCCAGACACTGACAGATGAGCGCTTCAGCAGCTGAACAGCCCCACGTTCCCTGACCTCACTGATCCCTAGCCGCAGATTCTAAACCAGCACTATATCAAGGGACATTGACACAGTCGCCAAGTTCATTGGAGCCAGGCTGCCACAGTTGGAGTGATGGGCTCTGGAGCAGGCTTTGGGACTGGGTTTGGGAGCCTCATCCTTGGTTATGCCAGTAACCCATCTCTGAAACAGCAACTCTTCTACACCATCCTGGATTTCGCCCTCTCTGAGGCCCTGGGGATTTTCTGCCTAATGGTGGCCTTCCTCATCCTCTTCACGATGTGAAGGGGCTGTCTCCACCACCCCTAGTTCACTGATCCACGTCTGTCTGCCCAATATGTTCCTTTCCCTGCACCTCCCTGGGCAGCCTGGGGATAGTAATTGGCTTAGGATTTGACAGAGGGAAGACAAATAAATACTGTATAAATAAATATGTTTATTGAGGCATACAAACATTATCACTATCAATTCAATATTTTTATCTTCCTTGCACGCATTGTTATTCATGTAATTACATTTTTAATTTGGAAAAATATACACAATAAAACATTCTCCATTCAACAACTATTACACATATATTTCAATGCCTTTGATTAAACTCTTTATGTTTTACAACT
>NW_022103964.1:124731-125840 GCF_000313985.2 Echinops telfairi | reverse complement strand
CCACGAAGTCCTCCTCCATCTCACAAAACACACACTATGATGCTGACTGCAGGGGGAAAGCAAAATCAGTGAATGTGTAAGCATCTCAGCACTGACCAGAGTCTCCACACGGCTGCTCCAGCACCCAGGGCTGCATCAGGGTAGGTTCATGTGGCTTCTCTTTGGGAATGTCTTGCAGGAAGTGAGATTTGCCAGCTGAAGCAGGGAACCAGCTAAGGCAGGTGCGCCCTGGTCTGACCATCAGAAAGCAAGAGAGGCTTACCAAGCCATTTTATCTCCCCACCCTTTAATTAACTTCACATGTGTTTATCGGCCAGGTTACCACAATAAACTAACTCACAAACATTATTGATATCCTTTTCTAAATTACCCCTCCACCATTAATATAAACAGAATGCCCCCCAAGAAACAGTTTCTTTCACCCACGGTAATCATTGGTCAAGCTGTTTTTTCTTTTTTATGTAGTTTTTTAATGTATATAATATTCACATATCATACACTTACATAGTTAAGTCGCTTTAAAAAACTGTTGTGTATATATGTATATATAAACATATGTATCATCATAAGGAGTTCTTATGTTCCCTCTCCCTCCCAGATTCATTGTTTGCTCCTTAAATCTCCTCACCCTCCTTACTCATCCACTCCCCGTGTGCCCCATAAACCACTGCATCAGTGATTGTCTCTAAGCATCTATTCATTCTGTGCTTCACAAACGTGGAAACAAGAGACACAATAAAGAACAAAATAAAACCGCAAAATCAATAATAATGTAAGAAAATACCATCCTCAACATTTTAAAGTCCAGAGAAAAAATTTTTCATGGAACAAGTGAGAAATATTTGACCTTAGAGCAAATTCATGTTGGGTCAAGAGGTAGATCAATTGACCAAGTATCATATTATGCCATGGTTCGGTCCACCATGATCAAGTTTACAACCATCTCTGCCTGATAATAAAGCTTGTCAAGGTGATCTTCCAGAGGCCTAATATGACTTGATATTCTCCAGATGGACTTTGAGTTCCCACTGTCCACTTCGTCTTCAACAAATTGGATGTTCACAATTTAAGCTCTGAAACTTTTTCCTTCTTCATATTTGGATTTGGTT
>NW_022103964.1:121907-122985 GCF_000313985.2 Echinops telfairi | reverse complement strand
AAAAAAGCCTAGTGATGACAGACATAATGTCAACCCAGTCTTCATAAAGCAACACACTGCAACCATGATAGCTCAATAGCTGAGTATGTTTTAACTGAACAATCTGAAACCTAAGGATATTGGCATGTATTATGTAGGGAAAGTACCAGGAGACACAGTGATGGGGAAGTGGTCAAATATCTCAAGTGTCAGGAGGCAAAGTGGGCAGCAGAGGGAGCTCAGGGTACACGGGAGACTTTTTGTGACAGGAGCAGGTGCAGGGGATGATGAGTTATTGTCTCCTCCTGTGAGTAGAGTTTCCTAAATCACCCAAGTCAAGAGCCTCTCCAGGGACTCCTCAGCATCTACATTTTCCACGTCTGTTACTTTCCTGCAAGGAAGATCCTGACAATGAAAAGCCCTGGTTCTTCCTGAGAAGACAGGGGAGAAACAAATCAAATGGGCTAAGTTGACGCCCAATCTCAGAAGGACCAGTGATCTCTTTGTGCTTTTAAATTCTGATTACGATGTGCTTCTTTCAACACATTGTTTCTCTCCATCCTTATTCTTTTCCCAAATGAAAGTAAGTTAAAACTGTATGTCTGTGTACCCCAGCCCATATATCTCTAGTGAAGAGAAAAACAAACAATCGAAACAAAACAAAATGTTTTTTTAACGTTCCTGAAAAAATTGATCGTTGTACACCATTTTGAAAGTTGAAGAAACTGAAGTTTTGAGATTCTTAATAAAGCATCAAAATGCCTCAGGGTCATCAGGGAGCATATCATATTATGTGTTAGCCTGGGTACTTTAGAGAAACAAATCCACAAAAACTCATGTATAAGAGAAAGTTCTATATAAAGGTTAAGTGCACATCAAATAAAACATCCCAACCCAGTGCTGCCCAAACCCACAGTCCACCGTTAACCCATTAACCCATATGTCCAACACCAATCCACAAAAGTCCTCCTCCATCTCACAAAACAGATGCAATGATGCTGAGGGCAGGAGGAAAGCCGAGTCAGTGAATGTGTAAGCATCTCAGCACTGGCAGGGGTCTCCACATGGCTACTCCAGCACCCAGGGCTGCATCGGGGTA
>NW_022103964.1:101427-102431 GCF_000313985.2 Echinops telfairi | reverse complement strand
ACATTCAGCAGCAGGGGGCTCGCAAGACCCACTGAGCACAGACACCCAGCCCTAGACAGGCATAGATCAATGACAGGATATCCTGTTGGAATTAAGTCTTCCTCTGTTAGCTCTCAGCATCCCCAGGGACAATTTTGCCTTTCCATCTTTTTCTGTCTAAATTTTCTCCTTCTCAATGCAGGCTTGAAAGGAGCAACTAACATTCTCTGTTTGAAGTAGAAATATAAAAATCACCATGTCCCTTTACTATCTTCTAATTGCATATTTTTCTTTCTTGACAAACAGAATACCATAGACATTCTCATCCTACTTCTCACTGGAAAACTGTGGATATTGAAAGGAAAAACAGGCATGTACATACTCATGGGTGCAGTTCATGGTTTTAAATATCCTGAGCTCAAGCAGTGCATTGATCTAACAGTGCTGGGTCAGGTCCTCTGAGCTGCCTCTCTGCATTTCTCCCTTGACTCTGTGAGGAGTGATTGACTGATGAGCTCTGTCTCAGAAAATAATTGTTGTGACTTCTGGTGCTGACGTTGTACCATGCCCATAACGATGCTACCCATTGTCTCCGTTTAGGCAGAAACAAGTGTTCTGGGCACAGGGAGACCCCTGATGAGTGAGACAAGGTCAAACGGAATGGCCTGCAATGACTGGAGGACTTCTTTGTGAGATCATTCACTTAAGGGAAAACTCATTGGAAGGACAACGTTGATCCCTCTAAAATGGCAAGTGTGTTACAAAAGCAGCACATTTCAAATAAGTGTCTCAGAATGCTGGTTAGAAGTGGAGATGACGACATTTCTCACCTAGTTTGAGCATGTCAAGTCAGGGAAACAAGTCCCTGGGAAGAATGTCCCATTGCACTGCAGTGTCAGCAACAAGAGGAGCACCCTCAATCAGGGGAATAGTCAGTGACTGCTAAAATGGTCTCACACATGGGAGAAATGTGAGGATGGTGCAGGACCTGGGAATCAGTGTTATTGTTCTGTTTTATACAGAGT
>NW_022103964.1:98114-99221 GCF_000313985.2 Echinops telfairi | reverse complement strand
CATCTGGGGTCTTAAAGGCTTGAAGATAAACAAGCGGCCAACTGGCTCAGAAGCATCAAAGCCCGCATGGAAGAAGCACACCAGCCTGACTGACCACGAGGTGCAGAAGGGACCAGTTATTAAATCTGCCATTTCTAAGTATTACAAAACCTTAGGGATAACACAAAACCAAGAACAAGTGTAAGAAATAAGGATCCATAGTGACACAGTGGATTTCAGGTTGGGATGCTAACTGCAGGCTCAGAAGGTAGTAGAGTACTACAGCCTCATAACCCACAGGGCCTGTTCTCTACCCTGCAGGACTCTGATGACAGAAAATCGACTCAAGGTCAGGGAATTGGGGGTTTGGTATAAATAATGGTAAATTGTCAATGATTCCCTTTTTGAATCCCATAAAAATTCCTATGTAACAAGAAAAACAAATTAATTTGCATTGGAGGGAATACACATAAAATCCTTACGATCCTGATGAGATATTATTGCATTCTCAAATGAAAAACTAAGTAAACAGTGGACACAACATTTATACTATACTAAGATCACTGAATCCAAAAGTTACCAGCATTTTGTTTTTCTAGATATTAGGGTGGAAATATTTTCAAACGTTTCAGCTTCTAAGTTTTAGTTACAATTCAATCCATTATCAATCAATTTCGTAACAGAAATTTCTGTTCATAAAATCGTCAGAATGGTGTTTAAATTTATTTGAGCTCATTGTAGATGAAAAATAAACAATAAATATAGCTAGTGTATATTCTTGACCACATTCTGAAGTACAACACTGTTTTATGGCCTTATAACAAGTATAAATGCAGTGAGTAACATTAGATATGATCTGCCTTTGTCGCATCTACTTCTCAATGGACTGTTTTATTGTGTTGGATTTTTTTTTTGACATTCATTTCAAACAATATGTGATGGTATCCCATTGTTTAACCTTACACGCTAATGACAAATAATGCTGAAATCTTATCACATCATGTTACGCCCCCCCCCCCCATATGTATTACTTTTCTAGTGACATGTCTGGTCTGTTTTTGTTTGTTTTTTTTAACAATGTCCCTTATTGGTCATATGTGATGCTTATGTTTTTCTCCCAGTACATTT
>NW_022103964.1:95420-96754 GCF_000313985.2 Echinops telfairi | reverse complement strand
GGTAACCCTACTGAATTTGTATTATATAGAATATGAACCTGAGATTGATGAACCTATAGAGACAGCAAGTAGCATAAGAGTTCCTGAAGGATACAGTGGGAATGGGGGTTCGGGGGACAGACAGAGTAAAGGGGCGTTGATATCAAAGAGTTTAGGAAAGAAGAAAAATGTTTAAACTGATTGTGGTAGCAAATACGCGTCTTGAAATGTTTGAAGCTGATTGTGGTAGCAAATGCACAATGTCTTGATGCGATTGAACAATGGAATGATATGATATCTGCATTAGCAACCCCAAAAATGATTTTTGAAAAAAAGAACTAAAAATAAAATTTTAAAAAGCAAGATTACATATTTCAAAAAATGAATCCATAAGAAATTATACGATATAAATGTTTGAAACTCCATATAAAATTTAAAATATTATTGAGGCAAATGAAAGACAACAGTAATAAATGGGGGAGCATGCCATGGTATTTATTGTAAAACTCAGTGATTCTAAATCTTGCCATTTCTAAAATTGAATGATAAATCCAATGCGATAACATTCAACATCCATGTAAGGATAAGTTCACTAGAAAAACAAAACCAGAGATAATTGCTCATGCAGTTGTAGAAGTGGGCACATCCATCCTGATTCTAAGTCCTAGAGTCTCATTTAGGCTTCTCTTGACTTCCGTATCTTCAGGGGCTGAAAAAACCTAAAATAGGCTGGAGCACAACTTGATGGTAGTTTCAAAGGCAGTTGAATAAAAATTAGCAAGTCATACTTGTTATTGAAAAAGTATATTATTCCAAGGTCAGATCACATGTCAGATGGCAGGCCATTGTGGACTCTCAGGACTGGGATATTTCAAGCCCTTCGGTCAAATTCAAAGAACTAGAGATTGAAGAGCCCAGAAGCAGGATCCAAACCCAGAAAGAATCTAACGAGTTTCCCCACCAGTCGATTTATAAAGGAAGTAGGACACACACATGCTGAATCTTTTTTTTTTCATTTGCTTCAGAGCTGTGCCCTGAGTAAGGGAGTTACACTCCACCCTAAACATACAACTACTTGGATACTCACAGCAAACCCCATTATGTAACTAATTGAATTGTGTTTGTTCACATGATGAGGACTTACTAGGTGTCAACTACCAAACCACTAAGAACACTACCCCAGCCAAGTTGATACAAAACCTAACCATAATAGTCCTCAACAGATACTGTGGAAATAATCAAACTGGTATTAACATTTAGTTAGGGCAATAGTGCATTAAAACACAAAAGCAAAACTAAAACAGCTCATGCATATTCCTGACCAGATTTTAGAGAACAACTCTCTGTGTTTACGT
>NW_022103964.1:94157-95320 GCF_000313985.2 Echinops telfairi | reverse complement strand
CCTACAAGTTCTGTGAATGGCTGTATCTCCACATATTATTGAGATCAGAATATCCTTCTCTAGAGACATGCCCAGGGACTGATTTTCCCTCAGTTAGCACTGTGACTGCTGTATTTTATGATCACATATTTTTGAGTCAGACACACAGGGGGAAGGGCAGTGGTAATCCAGACACAAACACCCATGCAGGGAAAGGGCAGGGCTCAGGGGTCACTCAAAGCCCACAGATAACAGGGGCCCTCAGGGTAGAAATGCAGAGGAGCCTAAGAAGGATTAGTTAAATTAGGTACCTATTTCCTCTCCCTGCACAGAAAATGTCTCTGCCACAGACCTCCACATTCTTGTAGCTCACTGTGTGTATGTTCTTGTATGTAATCTATTTCTGTGTTTTTGTGTGTGCTAATACACATGAACTACTCTTTGTCTTAATATATTATACTATGTGATAGAACTTGTAGTCTCCTCTACATTTATTTTATTATTATAATTATAGTATATTTTAGTGTGTGTCTGTGTTTTTCCTTCTTATGTAAATGCATGTGTACTTATTAATCTGAGTGAGTATTGTAGGAAGGTTTGTTAGTTCTAGTGTATGTGCTAATTTGTTCAGAGTAGGCATATGCATGTTAATATGACTGTTAGAATACAAATGTCATTATGTGAGTTTCCTGCTCTTGTGTTCACATTTCATATATATGTGAGTATGTTTTTGATAATATATATGCATTAATATGCATGTATTTCAAAACAGGTATTTTATCCACTCAAAGAGGAAGATTCTGGAAAAGACAGATAGGAGAGGGGCTACAACTTTAGGCTCAAATATAAGAACAATTGTGAGACTGCCTCAGGACTGGGTGTTGTTTCATTCTGCTGTTGTAGTTAGGATCTCTAGAAGTCAGAACTGACTCACAGCTAACGTCAGTATTTTATCCTAGGTGTTCTCTGGGGACACTAATAAAGAAAGGGCCTTAGTGTTTTACAATTGATTTTACAATTCAGATTGTAAAATCTGAGGCTACAATAATCTGTTTGATAACTCTGTGTCAAGATTTAATATTTTAATGATCACACTGGTAATTGACACATGTAACTCACAGAAGTTTATGCATAAGCCACAGTTAATCCTCACTGTGTGTGCACACCTGTGTGCCTCACCCAGT
>NW_022103964.1:92325-94057 GCF_000313985.2 Echinops telfairi | reverse complement strand
TGTTCAACTGGGTGAGGCACACAGGTGTGCACACACAGTGAGGATTAACTGTGGCTTATGCGTAAACTTCTGTGAATTACATGTGTCAATTACCAGTGTGATCATTAAAATATTAAATCTTGACACAGAGTTATCAAACAGATTATTGTAGCCTCAGATTTTACAATCTGAACTGTAAAATCAATTGTACAACACTAAGGCCCTTTCTTTATTAGTGTCCCCAGAGAACACATGGGATAAAATACTGACGTTAGCTGTGAGTCAGTTCTGACTTCTAGAGATCCTAACTACAACAGCAGAATGAAACAACACCCAGGCCTGAGGCAGTCTCACAATTGTTCTTATATTTGAGCCTAAAGTTGTAGCCCCTCTCCTATCTATCTTTTCCAGAGTCTTCCTCTTTGAGTGGATAAAATACCTGTTTCAAAATACACGCATATTAATGCATACATATTATCAAAAACATACTCACATATACATGAAATGTGAACACATGAGCAGGAAACTCACATAGTGACATTTGTATTCTAACAGTCATATTAGCATGCATATGCCTACTCTGAACAAATTAGCACATACACTAGAACTAACAAACCTTCCTACAATAATCACTCAGATTAATAAGTACACATGCATTTACATAAGAAAGAAAAACACAGACACACACTAAAATATACTATAATTATAATAATAAAATAAATGTAGAGCAGACTACAAGTTCTGTCACATAGTATAACATATTAAGGCAAAGAGCAGTTCATGTGTATTAGCACAAACAAAAACACAGAAATAGATTACATACAAGAACATACACACACTGAGCTACAAGAATGTGGAGGTCTGTGGCAGAGACATTTTCTGTGCAGGTAGAGGAAATAGGTACCTAATTTAACTAATCCCTCTTAGGCTCCTCTGCATTTCTCCCCTGAGGACCCCTGTTATCTGTGGGCTTTGAGTGACCCCTGAGCCCTGCCCTTTCCCTGTATGGGTGTTTGTGTCTGGATTCCCACTGCACTTCCCCCTGTGTGTCTGACTCAAAAATATGTGATCATAAAATACAGCAGTCACAGTGCTAACTGAGGGAAAATCAGTCCCTGGGTATGTCTCTAGAGAAGGCTATTCTGATCTCAATAATATGTGGAGATACAGCCATTCACAGAACTTGTAGGGAACCTGTGGGTGCCCTGATCAGAATAGGGTGTGTACAGCCCAGAGACAAGGGGACACAGGGCAGGAAGGAAGATGATTTCTGTGGAGGCACATTGAGACTAAGCATAAAATGTGTCTTGTCTCTCTTTCCCCACACTTGTATCAATATTCACAACTACTAAATTAAAAACACAAACAACCTTCGGAGAAAAAAAAAACAGACTCTCAAATTAGTCTGCAGTGGACAAGGGCAGACAGGAGCTGTGAATTAATAAAATGAATGACTCAGAGAAGAAATCCACTGATTGGATGAATGGAGCCAGGTGACTTGATCTATGATTGGGATATTGGTGATAAGTCCTTCTTCTTCTTCTTCTTCTTCTTCTGCTTCTGCTTCTGCTTCTTCTTCTGCTTCTTCTGCTTCTTCTTCTTTTAATCATTTTATTAGGGGCTCATACAAATCTTATCACAACCCAAACATACATCAATTGTGTAAAGCACGTTTGTACATTCATTTCCCTCATCATTCTCAAAACATTTGCTCTCCACCTAAGCCCCTGACATCAGGTCCTCATTTCCCCCC
>NW_022103964.1:90536-92225 GCF_000313985.2 Echinops telfairi | reverse complement strand
ATACTGGGCTCAGAAATGCTGAGCTGTCCTTTGACCATTCACAGACACCTCCCAGGAAAAATGCTCTCTCATTGCAGACTAACACACAGGTGAGTTCAAAAGAAGGATTACCCTACAATGGCCTCAGAAGAAACAAAGGAGCCTCTATTTATAAGAACAGGGCTCCCTCCTATGCAAAGCATTCTTCAGGCACTAGGTTAAAATCCCAGCGTTGGACACTGAAGGCTATCAGTTCTCTTCTGACAGGGCTGTGGGTCCCTTGAGAAAGCACAGCTGTGGTCTAAAGATGCTATTGCTGTGTGTTCTCCTGTGCCTGGTGACAGTTCCCCAAGGTGAGTGTCTCAGATATCATTGTGGAATCTGGAGATGGTTGTGACTGCAAGTGACTGACAGAGACCAATTACCTTTATTTACAGGAGTCCTGTTCCAGGTGCAGCTTCAGGAGTCAGGTCCAGGATTGGTGAACCCATCCCAGAAGCTGTCCCTCACCTACGCTGTCTCTGGTTTCTCCATCACAAGCAGTGGTTATGACTGGAACTGGATCCACCAGACCTCAGGGAAGGGACAGCAGTAGATGGGAAGCATAGATTATGATGGTGATACATATTATCCTTCCAAAATCGACTCTCCATCACCAGAGGCACGTCAAAGAATCAGTTCTTCCTGCAGCTGAGCTCCGTGACTACTGAGGACACAGCTGTGTGTTACTGTGCAAGAGGAGAGTGAGGGCAAGTCAGTGTGAGCCCAGACACAAATCTCCCCTGCAGGGAAAACATTCAGCAGCAGGGGGCTCGCAAGACCCACTGAGCACAGATACCCAGCCCTAGACAGGCATAGATCAATGACAGGATATCCTGTTGGAATTAAGTCTTCCTCTGTTAGCTCTCAGCATCCCCAGGGACAATTTTGCCTTTCCATCTTTTTCTGTCTAAATTTTCTCTTTCTCAATGGAGGCTTGAAAGGAGCAACTAACATTTTCTGTTTGAAGTAGAAATATAAAAATTACCATGTCCCTTTACTATCTTCTAATTACATATTTTTCTTTCTTGACAAACAGAATACCATAGACATTCTCATCCTACTTCTCACTGGAAAACTGTGGATATTGAAAGGAAAAAGAGGCATGTACATACTCATGGGTGCAGTTCATGGTTTTAAATATCCTGAGCTCAAGCAGTGCATTGATCTAACCGTGCTGGGTCAGGTCCTCTGAGCTGCCTCTCTGCATTTCTCCCTTGACTCTGTGAGGAGTGATTGACTGATGAGCTCTGTCTCAGAAAATAATTGTTGTGACTTTTGGTGCTGACGTTGTGCCATGCCCATAACGATGCTACCCATTGTCTCCGTTTAGGCAGAAACAAGTGTTCTGGGCACAGGGAGACTCCTGATGAGTGAGACAAGGTCAAACGGAATGGCCTGCAATGACTGGAGGACTTCTTTGTGAGATCATTCACTTAAGGGAACACTCATTGGAAGGACAATGTTGATCCCTCTAAAATGGCAAGTGTGTTACAAAAGCAGCACATTTCAAATGAGTGTCTCAGAATGCTGGTTAGAAGTGGAGATGACGACATTTCTCACCTAGTTTGAGCATGTCAAGTCAGGGAAACAAGTCCCTGGGAAGAATGTCCCATTGCACTGCAGTGTCAGCAACAAGAGGAGCACCCTCAATCAGGGGAATAGTCAGTG
>NW_022103964.1:86639-89176 GCF_000313985.2 Echinops telfairi | reverse complement strand
CACCATCAGCCTTCCTCGCCACAGCCTCATCTTTTACAAGGATCATGAAAAGTAATATTTTCTTCCAGGAAAAACAAAACCAAACTCGAATATGTTCTGATTTCAGAACAGGCTGGCAGTGGTGCCATTGATGACTTAAAGCAAGTTGCACTTTGTACTAGTTAAGATTGCTATGGACAATTTCGTCACCTCAATATATATTGGTTTCCTTGTGGCGTGATTCACCTCCAGAATTCCCTTTGCAGGTACCACAAACAAATATAAGTGTTTTGAGTTCCTCCAGAAAGAAGCTTCTGTGATTCCAGTAGAATATACATTGAAACAATACTAATTGTATCACAGAATGGCACAATTCCTTAAAAATAAATTGATATTTTATTTTTTTATTACAAATACACATAACATGTGATAACTAGATCCCGTGAGCATTTATTCATTTGAAAGAATACATCTTCAGAAAAAGTGATACAGGATTGTTAATATTATCTTATTAAAAATGTTATAAAACAGTGTAAAAAACTTCCATATACCTATATATTAATGAGGTTATAAAATAATATTTCTATATAAATAAAATAATGATCCATAAAATGTATGCTGCATATATGGAAGTCAGCAGATCAGAAAATCGAGTGGAAATTAATGAACATGTTACACTACTAAAGATTGATATAATTTTGTCATAATTCCTAATGCTTCTCAGCAATATGGGTTTCTTATAAGTACAGTGAAGTTTTGGGATTTCTAAATTTGTCACTACATTGATTGCCTTCATAAGTCTTCCCTCCACTTTGAATTCTTATTATGTTTAATGAGGTGTGAGTAGTAACTAAAGTAGTTCCTACATTCATTACCAAAATAATGTCTTCTCTCCACTATGAATTCTCATATGCCGATTGAGTTTTGAGGAATTATTAAAGGCTTTTCCACAGTTCTTATGTTCATAAGGCCTCTCTCTCCACTGTGAATTCTCATATGTTGATTTAGGTTTGAGGAATGATTAAAGGCTTTTCCACAATCCTTACATTCATAAGGTCTCTCTCCACTGTGAATTCTCATATGTTGGTTGAGTTTTGAGGAATTATTAAAAGATTTCTCACATTCCTTACATTCATAAGGCCTCTCTCCACTGTGAATTCTCATATGTCGAATGAGGATTGTGGATTGAGTAAACGTTCTCTTGCATCCCTTACACTCATAAGGCCTCTGCCCACTGTGAATTCTCATATGTACTTTGAGGTGTGTGGATGTATTAAACGATTTCTCACATTCCTTACATTCATAAGGTCTCGCTCCACTATGAACTCTCATATATTGAGTGAAGCTAGAAGACCCAGTAAAAGTTTTCTCACCTTCTTTACATTTATATGGCCTCTCTCCAGTGTGAGTTCGCATATGCCTAGTAAGATCTTAGGCTCTAAGAAAAGCTTTGCCACATTCCTCAAAGTCAAATGACTTCCCTCTGCTGTGAGTTCTCAAACGTTGAATGAGACATGTGTCTTGAGTAAAACCCTTCCCACAGTGCTTACATTCAGGAGACTTAGCTCCATTGGAAATCCCAATATCATCCATGAGTGTCGACGGATCTCCATGAATTTTTCCAGATTCTTTATTGTCACCTTTGTTTTCTTTTAGAAATTCTATTGTAGTGTACATTTTGTTTTTTTCACATTTGTTAAACTCGTCAGCATTGAATGGACAGTGAAATTGTTTGTTATGCTGTAGTGAAGGTAAATGCTTGAATGATTTTTCATACCAAATACTTTCCATGGGATATAAGTGTCCTGGTCTTTTTAATGCAGGAAGACTTGCAATTTGACTGGAGAGCTCATGAATAGTATTTACTGCATATCTTCCCGAGGACATCAAGAGAAAATACTTTTTAACTAAAAACAAACAGGTAAAAAGAAGGGTTTTAATATTTTATCATTCCCATTGACAGTAAACATACACAGTTTAACTCAATTATCTAACCAATCATAAATTTAAATATCTGATACAACCATAACTGTCAGTGAGTTCATAAAATATGGAGGAATTATATAAGTGGGCATATGAGAAATATATTTCTAATATTTAAAAGATAATTCACAGGAATTACAACTATACAGTGGTCGAAGTGTTCAGCCATATTGTAACATGTAGATACACACACACACACACATGTGCAACAAAATATTTAAAATCTACTCTTAAAGTAAATGTTGACACTTTAAATTGAGTGGCATTTCTTCAGTCATAATTGGGGCAATTGAATTAATATATGTATAGGTTATACATATGTATATGTGACAATATTTATAATATATATGCTTATATTTTATATTCAAACAGATATATGGATAGAGATATAAACTGTTATTTAGTCATTCTATGCATTGTGACTCTATAAGGTAGAATAGAAATATTAATTTTTATAAGAACATTAATATTGTATTTCTCATAATGTGTGGCCGATGTGTTAGAATCACTCTCCTTTCAGTTAGCACTCAAATGCTTACTATAATGCACCACAAGCCTATGTTTCTGTGACTACA
>NW_022103964.1:83985-85242 GCF_000313985.2 Echinops telfairi | reverse complement strand
GAATTAAAAAGCTATGGTGCACAGGGTAGATGTAACACTAAAGATGAATGAGGTTTCCTTTTCCTTCGTGAACACAGGTGCTGTAGAAATATCTAAAAGTAATGAAAACACAAGGTCAGGCATTTGTGCAGAATGTTCTTGGGCAATTGAGAATTTTTCTTGCAGATTTATCAAGTAAAATTTCTCTCATAAAGAGTTGGTCAATGATTTCTTGACACAGTGATCCTGAATGAATGTTCTGCCCTCTCCACTGGCATTTCTCTTACTACTCTGAGAGAACATAATAGACCTTACCAACATACTGCTTCTCGCAGAAAAAATAAGTCCTATTAACAGTTCCCTGAAGTTGTTTCAATACTTTGATTTTTCAAGATTTCAAAAAAAATGCAGGTGTGAATGATTTGCAAAATAAATTACTTTTTCCCCCTTCAAATGTTTAATAAACACACGAATACTTTGGCTGTGTACGTGGTACTCATTGTGCTGGTAACTGGAGCATCAGAACTTTTATATCGACACCCTGGTCTGAGGGTGAAAAATGAGACTTTGGATATGTTTAAACACAAGGGACTCTTCTTCTGTCACTGTATCAGATAATACTCCATTATTATTCATGTGTTTGTCCGTGGCTTATATTCCAGAAGTGGAATACTTCTTCCTTACTACTAGTCTGCTCAGTTTGGAAGTTCCACAGATACCTGTTTACCATAGGTAATACTGCTAGTGATTGAAATACTTGTGTAGCTTCCATAATAAAATGATGGAGGTATAATATTGTGCAAAACTGACAGAGTAATGGCAGACTAATATGTAGAGATTTGTGGTCATGGGAAACTTTGGATAAAATCAGAACCCAGATAAAATTATCTTTATTGTCATATTTAGCAGGTATTCTGATCCCTGATCCCAGTGACTAAGGCAATAATCCCCTGTATTTGGTAAACAATGCATTACTTTGAAATAAGCTATTCATACCTACTATCGCTAAGTTTTTTAATGTCTCCACCATCACATCTCTGTAGAGTTGCTTCTGAGAAATATCCAGCAGTGCCCATTCTTCTGCAGTAACATCCACGGCCACATCCTCAACAGTCACTGAGTCCTAAAACAGTCCACATAATCAGCTTCATCTGAGGACTAAGCATTCAAATATGTGTGAAAAGAAAGATGCCAAAAAGTGGGTGAAGGGAGACGTCGGACAGGGCAAGATATGACAAAATACCCATTTATAAACTATCAAGGGCTCATGCGGGAGGG
>NW_022103964.1:82632-83885 GCF_000313985.2 Echinops telfairi | reverse complement strand
TTTTTCCATTCTCTATTCCACACAACATTCAGAGTTGACCTTCCAATGAGTGTGTCCTTCATTGTGACCCCAATGAATGATCTCAGAAATGACTCTGCCCACAAGACAGATCATTCCAGTTCATCTATTCCCCTTGTCAAGGGTCTCTCTATCCCTGGAACCCTTGTTTCTGCATCAAGGGAGACAATGGGTAGCAAGCATCACTGAGGACATGTCACAAGGTTAGCCCAGAAGCCTCCACAATTATTTTCTCAGACACAGAGAACATTGGTCAATCACTACCCATAGTGCAAAGGGAGTAATGCAGAGAGACACCTCCTGAGAGACAAGACCCTGGGCTGGAATAGATCAGTGAGTGCGGGACATTTAAAATCATGCCTTGAGCTCATAATTCTGTACATGCTTGTATTTCATTGTCAACAGATTATAACTAACAGGGTGAAAATGACTATGATAATCTGTTTCTCACGAAAAAAACAAAAGAGTCTTATAGGATGACAGTGAATGGTCAGGGTCACTTTTACCATTTGTTCTGCAAACAGAGAATGTTAGTTCCTCTTGTCAAGATTGCAGTGAGGGCAATATTTGGAGCAGTGGTTCTCAACCTGTGGGTCGTGACTCCTTTGGCGGTTGTATGACCCTTTCACAAGGGTTGCCCAATTCATAACAGTAGCAAAATTACAGATATGAAGTAGCAACAAAAAATGTTATGGTTCTGGGGAGGGGGGTGTCACCACAACATGAGAAACTGTATTAAAGAGTCATGGCATTAGGAGGGTTGGGAACCAGTGATTTAGAGGGGCAGGGGGAAATGGGGGAAAATGTCCCTGGGGATGCTGAGCGTGGATAGAGAACACATGGCTGTGGCAGGAAATCCTCCCTGATATTCTTCTGTGCCTGTCTAGGGCTGGGTGCCTGTGCCAGGGGGTCCTTTGCACCCCCCTGCTGGCCAATGTCTCCCCTGTTGGGGAGGTTTGTGTCTGGGCTCACACTGACTTCCCCTCACTGTGATCCCGCACAGTAATACACGGCCGTGTCTTCAGCAGTCACGGAGCTCAGCTGCAGGGAGAACTGATTCTTTGATGTGTCTCTGGTGATGGAGAGTCGGCTTTAGAAGGACGGTTTATAACATGTATTACCACCATAATCTATGCATCCCATACACTGCAGTCCTTTCCCTGAGGCCTGGCGGATCCAGTGACAGTAGGAACCACTGCTTGTGATGGAGAAACCAGAGACAGTGCAGATGAGGG
>NW_022103964.1:80313-82532 GCF_000313985.2 Echinops telfairi | reverse complement strand
CTCAAGAAAGGACTTCTAATGAGTAGCATACGGGTAAAGGTTATATGTCTCTGTCCATTAGAGTGGTCTCTGTGGTGATTTTGTCAGGGTGCCAATTTATTTTTAATTTCTTATGCATGACCAATACAAGTTTTCTACCTCATCTAATTGACTATGTCCATTCCCGAAAAACATTATTTATCAAAATCTCACTGATGCAGGAACGCTAGGATGAGGGCTAGAAAACTGGGTCATGGGTTGTTCACTATCCCCATGGAGCCAGGCATTGCAAACATTAGGTAACGCTCTCAATTGGGTAGACTAGGTTGCCAATGAACCAATCACACAGGGAATAGTAAAAAGGACCTTTTAAATAGAAAATAATTTCATTTTGACTATGAGATTTAATTTTTGTGTCTAAGACATTTGGAAATGATAAATTCAGGTAGAATCCCACTCCATATTAAAATGAACAAGCAACAAAAATCCCACAACCATACTTCAAGAACAAAACCCTGGATTTTCAGAAGGATGTCTATCTTTGAAGAACCATCCCTTGTGGATTATCCTTATGAAATAATAAAATCTCCATAAACTGAACATCTGGATAAGAATTTAATCTCCAATTTATTATTACCCCCAAATCCTCACAAGTTACTGTTTTCATTTATTTTATTATTTTTTAATCGTTTTATTAGGGGCTCTTACAACGTTTATCACAATCCATACATACATCAATTGTGTAAAGCACATTTGTGCATTCATTTCCCTCATCATTCTCAAAACATTTGCTCTCCACTTAAGCCCCTGCCATCAGGTCCTCATTTTTCTCCTCCCTCCCCGCTCCTCCATCCCTCATGAACCCTTGATAATTTATAAATTATTATTTTGTCATATATTGCCCTGTCCGACGATGCCCTTCATCCACATTTCTTTTGTCCATACCTCAGGGAGGAAGTCACATGTAGATCCTTGAAAAAGGTTCCCCGTTTCCAACCCACCCTCCCTCTACACTCCCAGTATCGCCACTCACACCACTGGTCCTGAAGGGATCATCCGCCCTGGATTCCCTGTGTTTCTGGTTCCTATCTGGACCAGTGCACATCTTCCGGTCTAGCCAGACTTGCAAGGTGAATTGTGATCATGATAGTGGGGGGTGGGGGTGGGGGTGGGGATGCATTTAGGAACTAGAGGAAAGTTGTATTTTTCATCGCTGCTACATCGGACCCTGTCTGGCTCATCTCCTTCCCAAGATCCTCTGCAAGGGGATCTCCAGTGGCCTACAAATGGGCTTTGGGTCTCCACTCTGCACCCCCCACCCCATTCACTATGGTAAGATTTTTAGTTCTGATGATTCCTGATACCTGATCCCTTCAATACCTAATGATCACACAGGCTGGTGTGCTTCTTCCATGTGGGCTTTGTTGCTTCTGAGCTAGATGGCCATTTGTTTACCTTTACGCCTTTAAGACCCCAGACGCTATATTTGTTGATAGCTGGGCACCATCAGCTTTCTTCACCACATTTGCTTATTCACCCATTTGTCCTCAGCGATCGTATCATGGAGGTTGAGCACACAGTGATATGATTTTTTGTTCTTTGATGCCTGATAACTGATTCTTTCGGCAACTTGTGATCACACAGGCTTGTGTGATTCTTCCATGTGGGCTTTGTTGCTTCTGAGCCAGATGGCCGCTTGTTTACCTTCAAGCTTTTAAGACTCCACAGATTATATCTTTTGATTGCCAGGCACCATCAGCTTTCTTCACCACAGTTGCTTATTCACCCGCTTTGTCTTCAGTGGTGGTTTCGGGAAGGTGAGCATCATAGAATGCCAATTTAATAGGCGAAAGTATTCTTGCACTGAGGGAGTACTTGAGTGGAGGCCCAATGTTCTTCTGCTACCTAATACTAAACCTATATAGATCTATTTCCCCATCCTCATATATAAATATATTTGCATATATACATGTCCTTATCTAGACCTCTATAAATACCCTTTGACTCTCAGCTCTTTCCTCTATTTCCCTTGACTTTCCTCCTGTCCCATTATCATGCTCAGTCTCCACCAGGGTTTCAGCAATTCTTCTTGGTTACATTACCCTTGATCATGCCCTACCAGGCCTCCCACACACTCCTCACCACCAAGTTGGATCACTTGTTGTTCCCTTGCCCCTGGGTTTGTTAACACCACTTCCTTTCTCCCCAACTCCCCCTCTCCCATGTCCCCCCAGAACTGT
>NW_022103964.1:71923-80213 GCF_000313985.2 Echinops telfairi | reverse complement strand
CCTCTTCTTTCTGAGCCCATGGTAGGGTAGCTCTTTGTTTGAAGTCGTATGCATGTTAGTCTATAATGGATGACGGATTTTATCAAGAGTTGTGTGGGAAAGGTCACAGAATGCCCAGACTTTCTGAGCCCAGTGTTCTCTCCCTCCAGCTCCACATTGTTCCTGCCCTGCCTTGTGCTCCTATATGTCCTGTGCCCCAGAGTGAGCGGGATATAGTTTGTTGAATCCATCAATTGGACCCCAAGTCATCTTCAGACCTCACAATTTCCAAGGCCCATTTTTTCCACTTCTTAATCAACTTCCTCATAGTCCTTAGTTTTCCTTGTGTGGGAGTAACATCTTTGAGAAGCAGGAATATCAGAGTAGCCCCAAGTAGTTGGGGTTCATAATGCCCCAAAGGTCCAACTCTTCTATGAAGCCATTCAGGTCCAATTTCCACCCACTCCAATCTTGAGGCGATTCCCTCATGTTTCTGGATTCTGCGAAGCACTGCAACGTCCAACAGAAATTCATGCAAGTTTGAGGAAATGAATCACGTGGTGGGGGGTTCTGTTCAGTCTAAATTCCTAAGGTTAGGAAAGGGTAAACCAGATGCTGGGTCCAAAGGACACACTCCACTTACAGCTTTCCATTTTATTTATACACATATAATCTGAAGCCTCTGGCAGAATGTTCCCAGTAGGCATTGTCCTCTTACTAATCTTATTCAGCCAGGATTTTTCCAGCCTTGGGCCGTGGTCATCACCAACCCCACTGCTCTTATGAGCAATACACACACTACATCCCAGAGCCTGATGACTCAGGTCAACTTCCATGTTAAGTAGAGAAATTCAAGTGTCATAGGTTCTCAGGGAAGAATGTGACACCTAGAAAAGTTGGGGCCCAGACAATATTTTAATTCAGTAGCCTCTAAAAAATTCAAGATTCTGAAGAGACCCCCCCTCCTCCTTTGTTTGTTAGAATATCCAGAATAGTGAAAAAGCAGTTGAGTCATGATTTCAAGTACAAATATGTAGTAAAGCAGGAAATGGGTTTAAGAAAAGGTTCAGACTAAGAATGAGTCAAGTACAATATTTTAGATTTTGAACACAAAGACATTTTCTTGAGACCCACAAGGCACTCTTCATTAAAATTAGATCCATCCATCCACCTTATCCATCCAAAATTTAGAGAATGAGTGCAGACACTCTTGTAAATGTCCCTTACCCAGGGGGCTCTGGTTCAATTGAAATGTGAGCATCTCCAACCAAAGACAGCCTCTCCATGTGTGCCCTGGGCACAGCCCCATCACAACTGCCCATGGGTCTCACCTTAAATTTATTCCCTAAACTCAAGAATTGTCTAATTTTGGAAAACTGTTCATATTATTGACTATAGAAACTATGATGCTACCTCTAAATATGCAGTTTTAAAGCTCAAACCACTGCGGATTCTTTCCTCAGAACAAAGTTTAAAATATTTTCACCAGACTAACGTTTGACAACACTCATATCTGTATATCTCTGTATATCTCCAAATTAATATATATATTTGAAATGAGGAAATCCAAGCACAAGGTGTTGTTCACCTGAACTTCTTTCGGCCAGAATTTGCTGAAGGGAATACGTAATTGCTTTTAAATGAAGACACAAAGATTTCACTAAAATCCAGGGCTTCAAGCACAGGACACACTAACATTTTTTGTTTGGAGGTCATTGAGCCAGTTCCCTTTTCATAGGCACACTCGCAATGCATCACTTGATCCTGTTCATTTCACAAAGCTCCCATCTCACCATCTGCTCTTGGTGCTTCTCTGACCAATTTAAGCGTGAGACCGTGATGTAGCTGCACACTAGTTCAGGTTACTGCCATGATCGTCTCGGATAATTTCATAGCAGTGATTAGTAGGCGTATTCTTAAGTGTCACCCTCATGGCATTATTCATGTGCACATCACTTTCCTAACAGGTTTGCGTATTCTTAACGAGCTCCCGAGTTATCCCTGCACAGTGAAGAAGCAACCCATTGAGCTCCTCTAGACTCAGATGTTCTAGGTTGGTTTTGCAGTGCCCATCTCCTGGGGTTGGGCTTGGTCGGTCACTTGATCAAGGTGCACTGACTCTCTCAAAATCTGAAATGTGGAAATGACAGAAAATTTGGGTGCAAGGAAAATTCAATCATATTTGCTCCAGTTGTTTATTGTTGTACACATAATAGACATACAACGTTCCACCTTAAAAGTACAAAATCTTTTATTATTTTATTTGTTGGTTGACTTCCCTTTTTGCTCTTTTGATGCACATAAATGTCTGAATTTTAGAAGGTCACTCTCATCTATGTTTTCTTCTTTGTGTGTACTTACTTTGCTCTGTTTGACAGTGTATGAACGCCCTGTAATGGGGCACTTACATGTGTCCCTGCTTCCTCATAGATGGTCTCTATAGCTCTGGGATTTACATTAGGTCCTTGATCATCTTGTGTTCATTTTCGTACATGAGCTGAGGTTTTGGTTGCCTTTCATTCTTCTGAGAGTGGTGATAAAATTGAGCCGGCCCCATTGTTGAAGAGAATGTCGATCTAACTTATAAAGTCCCTTGGGCCTTTGGTGAAGATCAGTTGCCTGTATGTGGATGTATTATTTATTAGTTTTCCATTCTGTTACACTGGTCAACATACTTATCATTGTATGAGTACCAGGCTGTTTTGACTGCTGTGTCTATGTAATTGTTTTGAGGTTAGTTTGTGTGAGGCCCCCTACCTTGATCTCAATATTTTTGGGTCCCTTGATTATCCTAGGATTCTCCATATAAAGTGAGTAATTATTTTTTCCATTTCTTTAAAGGATTAAGTTGTCCTTTGGATCAGGATTGCATTGTATTTAAAGATAACATTGGGTAGTATTGATAGTATGATAGGATTGAGCATCCTTGTCCATAAACATGGCATATTGAGAATATGAACAGACTTGCATTGGGAAGGATAAACATTTCTTAATCATGTCATCTTGCTGAACAAGATAAACAGAAAATAGATAAAGACACAAAGAGACTTGGGTCCAGTGCTGAGTCTGATCTGCCCACTTCCTACTGAAAATGAGAGTCATATGGGAGCCACATTGTGTTTTCATGTGGTTCGTACCCTAACTTGCTGCCTGCATAACTCTAGCCTGGAAACCAATGTCATAATATGAAAATTCTATGAAAGCCTCTGCCCTCAGTCTGTCCTTTCAGAAGTACATCACCAAGTTGTTCTCTTCAGGCATCACTGAAGAGTTTGAAAATCCAGACTTTCTGATCCAATTCAAACATTTAACCTCTTGCAACACCCAATCGCTCCATCTTCCCTCAATCTCGTTAGATACAAATCTCCAAGTCTCCCTGAGTTTCATCTGGACCCGGATCCCGAGGACCACCCGGCAGAATCATTTTCCTCCACAAAAAAACAGGCTGATTTATCTGAAGAATGATTTCTTGTTATAACACAACTCTTTAAATGTAGGAAATTTCAAGGATAGGCATAGCATGGTAATTTATATAGAGAGATTCTTTGAGAGAAAATGAGAGATGGAGAAGAATGCCAATATCACAACAGGAAAGCAGCTCTGAACCTCCATCTGCACCTGCTCCTGGACCTGAGGTCTGTGCTCTGTGGGTCCTGAGCGCCCCCTGGGGGCCTGTTTGCTCATTGCAGGGGAGGTTTGTGCCCCTGGGTTCAATCTGATTTCACCTGGCTGTGATGGTAGCAACAGAGAAATACAAAGATGTCTCCTCCAATTGCAGGCTGTTCATATGCAGATACAGCATGTTCTCGGAGTTGTCTTTGGAGATAGTGAATCGACCCTTCACAGAGTCTTTGTAGTATGTACCACCACCGCCGGTACTAATACTTGAGACCCACTCCAGGTCCTTCCCTGGAACCTGGTGGACACAGATCATGTCATAGCTTCTGAAGGGCAATCTAGAGGATGCACAGGAGAATATCAGAGACCCCTCAGGCTGCCTCAAGTCACCCCCATACTCCACTAGCTGCACCTCACTCTGGACATCTGCAGAGATATCCTTGGCGGGAAAACCATCAAACATATTCACCTTGTCTCTCACTCAACATCCAGGCACACAAACGTGTTCTTGATTTTTAAAAATCACCTGTTAAAATAGCAGAAAGGACAAACCACTTTCATCACAGACTCCAGGCTGTCTGCCTTGTGCTCAGTCCTGATCACTGAGTGGGGACTCCTGAGAATCCAGGAGCACTTCCAGAGCTGCAGGGTTGGGGCTGCATTGGCTTTCATCAGCAGAGGGAGGGGTGGATTTGCCTACTCTCCTACTATATAGCAATAAATGAAGTTGCATGACTTCTGAGATATGTGTGTTCTGTTCCTAGAACAGATCTGAGTGATTTAGGTGTTTGTGAAGGGCACAAGGACAATAACCTTAGTAACATGTTTTATATGACTGTTCTATGGTGCCTTCTCCCAGCCTCCTTTCACAGTGATGCATGGCAAAGACCTGCACAGCATTGGAGCTCAGCGTTCAATGAATCTGACTTTAATAGGGTCACTGGGGATGTGTATTAAAGACATCAGCGTAGGAGCATAGTGTTTGAATGCACCACTCCATAGTATACCGACTCATAGCTGATATAAGAGGATCTAGAGACAGAACAGGGCGAGGGGAACAATGTCTGTGAGCTTTACAAATCCTTGTCCAACCCCTTGAAGCTGTACCTGGAGATACATACACCTGGAGATACAGACCTGAGGCATGTTATCAGATAAAGCATTCCAAAACGTTCCCGTTTCAATTCCTGAGCTACTCACCTCAGAGAGCTGGCCCCAGGAAGATGAAGAAATGGACATATTCTTGGGAAAGAGTCCCATGATTCCAAGGTATGTTTTCCAGAATGAGTGAGAATTAAAATAATACATCATGAGACTCTATCTGGTGGGCTGATACTGAGAGGTACCTTCGTAATGAAGTTAAAAAAGGGTTTATCAGGGATGAGAATGTTGGCTGTTTCCCAAGAGAATACAGTCCTGTCCATGACTTCTCTATTCACCAAGGCCAAGGTCCAGTTTTTCCAGGATACAGAAAGTGATGAGGAAGATGGTTGAGGAGATAGACATGGCTCAGGATTGAAGATGACCTTAGGAATAAAAGCAGTGATCTTCTACACTCAGTGATTTATATATTTATAAGGCACTCACAGCAAATGCAAGGACATTTTAATTCAGATACACATTTTATCTTCTGCATGAGATTATGGTAACATTATTAGATATTTAGAAGTTTGAAGATAAGCAAAATCTAGCAGTCTTATTGAATTAACCCAAAGTGTCTCCAATTGAATGTTTGCTATAAGTAGGAAAGATTTTTGTAAGTCACTGAAAAGGAACAGATTTTCTTCAGCAACTACACTGCTATGTCTACTCAAGAGTCACTGTAGTGTAGAAAGAGTACATGACACCCTAAATCAACTTACCTCTGACATGGGAAGATATTTCTTATACATAAAGTCATTATAAATAATGTTATTTATACCTAATCATATTTTTTAGCAAGTCTTATACTGAAACGTGTGAAATTGCTCATTTAAGGTTGTGTGTCACTAGATACTTGGAATCTTGCTGATACTCTACAATAAATTAGTAGCAAAGCCACCAGAAGTAGGGTGAGTTGATTAACAGGACAAATGTTGACCCTCTAGCTGAAAGCAGACACAGTGGGCTGACATTCTGTGGGACTGTGAAGGTGAAGATACAAAATGTGACATGAAGAACTGAATGATTTTCATTTGGCCCTAGAGATCTTCCTGAAGCCTGAATTTGCACAGATAAGTTAGTGTCTGTCTTGACTATCATGAGGTGAAAGTTCTGACATATAGACAGATACAAAATATTAGCACCCAAATAATAAAATACAATTGATGAGTATATGTGTTCGCAGATGATATTGCAGAAAAGAGAGTCTTATGGAAGAGTATTTATCTGAACTTCATGAGAACTTGATGCAGGGATGCCTGGAGGTCATTCCCTGTCCTTCTGGGACAGGCTGTTTGTTACTGTAGGACAGAATGTATTTTCCTGTTACAGTAAAACTTTGAATTTACAGATATCAAGAGTAGGCACAGAATTATTATTTTTAAATTAGAGACAGACACCCTAGGGAAACTGTGAGATTTAGAAGAATCCACAGATCCCCTTAGGAAACCAGCCTTGAAGCTCCAGCTGCACCTGCTCCTGGGTCTGAGTCCAGTGCTCTGTGAGTCCTGAGCGCCCCCTGGATACCAGTCTCCTCCCTGCAGGGGAGGTTTGCATCTGGGCTCTCACTGACTTCCCCCTCACTGTGTCTCTTGCACAGTAATACTTGGCCATGTCCTCGGATTTCAGCTTGTCCATCTGAAGATAGAGTGTGTTCTTGGAATTGTCTCTGGAGGTGGTGAATCGAACCTTCAAGGAGTCTATGTAGCTTATCTCATCACCATCATAGTTATGCCTGCCACCCCCTGCAGAGCCTTCCCTGGAGCCTGGCAGATTCATGGCATGCCATAGTCACTAAAGGTGAATCCAGAGGCTGCACAGGAGAGTCTCAGAGACCCACCAAGATTTCTCAGATTGCCCCCAGACTCCACCAGCTACACCTCAAACTGCACACATGTAAAATAAAGAGGAGCTGTGATTATGCGAAACACATACAAACTAAGGCACTCACAATTACACACATACACAGAAGGATCTACAATTATTACCATGTAAAATGGCCGAAATGAAAGCTAAGGTTGGTGCGAAATTCATGATGTGTCCTGTGGACTATCTCCTGGGCACAAAAGGTAACACTAGAGACCTCAGAGACTGGGACTGTGCTCTGAGATCTCCCACATCAGGCGCTATGGTCAGTTTATCAGCGGGGAGATAGCTGCATTAGCATGTTTCCTGGTATTTGGATGAGAATACGGGCAAAAGTTCTCCCTCACACTCAGAAACACACGCACTCTTAAAGGAAAACAGAGCTCTTAAACAGGTTCTTTATTAGACATTGATTTACTTGTTGCATATAATCATTTTAAAGTAGTTTTCAATTTTAAAACTTTATATTACATACACAATGATGTGCGTCCTCCCTTTTTATTGTCACGAGGTGGATACACATGATGATAATGAACGGACCATTGCCTGTTTCTTGTGTCGGAACATTGTTGGTTATTTTTATTTTTTGGCTCTCCAAGGAACTCCTACATTCAGTGATATTTTTAAACAGTGAGCATGAATTTGAACATAACATGTTCAGAAAACCCGTGGAATGGTACTCCCTCTCTAGTTTCTGTTCTGGAAGATTCAGGGCCTCCTTCTTTTGTCATGATTAGGAAATCTGAATACTTATCACTTGACGTAATCTTCCAAAACAGTCAGTTTTCATATAATTGGCTTATTTACTTTGTTCCTGCCGTTTCATTTATTTGAATTCCTTTATTTATTATTTTCCCCCTACAAACCTGTGATACGACATACTATTTTTTTTCTAGTTCTTTTAGATAGAAACTGAGGTAAAATTTTCAGAGTTTTAGTTCTACACGATTCAGCTGTTTGTTGCTACAAATAGCCCACCAGGTTCTCTTCAGTTGAATCCCACAGTTTGTTCTGTTGTGCTGTCATTTTCACTCAGTCCAATACAGTCATCCAGGGTATAAAACTCACTAAGCCCATGTCATAACTATCAATAATACAAATATATACAGGTGTATATGCACACAAAATTTTATGTATGTATAAAACCTACAAATGAATGAACATTGCAATATCTGTGGGTTTTAAAAATAAACATTAAGTAGAGGGGTACCTTGGAGAAATATTTTGGAGGGAACCGAAATCCTAGAAGCTAACAGGGAGCTCCTTACTCCCGTGCCTCCAGCACTGTTCTGGCCCCAGAAGTCTTGCCCCTGTGCTTTCTACAACCCACGTTATCCCTATAGACCAATGTCATTATTGCTGGGAAGATTGTGTTCGTGATGGCCCTGAGTCCTCTCACTGATTCTTTCACACAGTAATGGAAAGTTGTGCCTTCAGTGTCATTGTGCTCAGCTGCAGGGAGAACTACTTGGTGGACTGAGATAGGTAATGTTTTTGTGCCAACCAAGCCGATAAACACATGTGGGGTTAATAGAAGGGCAGAGAGAGAAATGGCTCAGTAAACCTCACCTTTTGAGTTCTCAGGTCTCTTGCTTTGTGATGGTGGGACCAGGGTGAAACTGCCTTAGCCAGCGCCCTACTTCAGCTTCAAGGCTCACTTCCTGCAAGACTGCCCCAAGGAAAAGCC
>NW_022103964.1:69356-71043 GCF_000313985.2 Echinops telfairi | reverse complement strand
TGTGTAACATGTTACCAACATGACTCTTGCTGAGAAGCAAAGACAGGGGCTGCATGAAAATGAAAGGGGTTCATTTTATTTGGATCAAGCAAGAACTGAGCCAGAAGGGGATATCCCGAAGGGTAAGCTCCCAGGGGCAAAAAAAGGTGGTGCGGTTGAAAGTTTTAGACAAGTATACCGATAAGTAAATGTATAGGATTATGGATGTGATAGAGATTTCACATTTTATTACAGATTTTTTATTTTATTAGAAATTTAATATTTTATTATAAATTAATGCAATGCAAGTTACATGTTGATTAATTTGCTATCCAAAGTGTGTGCTCCTGATGCTGCAACAGGTCACAGGACCTCACTTGGGCTTGATCTTTTTCCTTTTTCAGTGTTTCAAATTTAAAATTCTGTTAGAGTACATGGTGTGTTGACAAACCCATTGCTTTTCCTCCTTGGAATTTAAATAAATAAATAAGCACACTTCTAGTTGAAGAACAGAAGTAGCTAACAATTTTTGCTGGGATGTGTATATGCCCTTACAAAGAGAAAAACTTGAAACAAACCACATATTTCATATTGGATTCTCGAGTATCATCACCCTCCAACCCTGTATATAAAGCACTGTTTGACATGTTGCTTAGGGAGACAGATTTTGATGGACAAGATGAACTATGTCCTCTTTGGCTACTAGTACTCAATAAATATTTGTGCTCTAACTCCCATCTTTGTTTTGTTAATGGATGATCTTGGGTCACAGTTCCCAAATCACCTGGATTGTATAAATAAACTTAAATAAATAAGAGCTTTGAGGTTTTTTTTCTATCCTTTTTCATAGACCTGTGGGTTACTCGAACAGTAAATTCTTAAAAGAGCAGAAAGCATCTTTCTCCAAATAAGTGACCAGTTGATGTGGACTGCCAACCTGGTGGTTTGAAATATACATGGAAATTACTCAACAAAACTCAGGAAATAAACTGCAGTTTAATAATGAGCAGTGTGTGGTATATGTGTAAATTTTAACATCTCTTATGTCCTCCGGCTTTGTGCATTGAACAAGCTGTGGAATTTACAGGTGTACACAGGATTAATATGTTTGAGGAGTTATCTAAATTTATATTAAGTGAGTCTGGAAGTGATCCTTTAAATAATTTTCTCTGTGATTGGCTCATTGCCCAATCACCCCACACATTGAGGGTCCCACCCTGCTTTTCCAGTGGCTGCCTCCATGCTGATGGTTAAAAGCCAGTAAACCACCTTCCTGGCTGCAACCTCGCTTTCCTGCGCTCTGGAGGGCCAGTGAGAATTGTGGAATAACGTTCTAAGGGCACAGGTGTACTCAATGGGACCAGGAAGGGTGTTTCCTTGGTCAAATAGCTTAGTAACAATACTGTTATTTCCAAAACTCTGAAAACTTGGGCTCTAGGTACAGCATAGTAGTAGGTCTGGTCCAGACAGACATAAGTACAAAATTCAGAGGCTGGATGGATAAATGGAGATGTTGAAGAGAAATTGTGGATATTCTGTGTCTTTAACTGTGCTGGGCTCAATGAGGCACATCATCTAATAGATAGCACTTCCTTGTGTTCAAGGATTCTTCAAATGGGATACTTGTTATTCAAATCATGACAGGAGACCCCTCACAGTATCTAGCATTTGCCACAGAATCTCCTATTAAAGAAATCAGGGTTTTGTA
>NW_022103964.1:64437-67827 GCF_000313985.2 Echinops telfairi | reverse complement strand
GATGAAATGATAGAGGAGATAAAGGCCATACACCAAAGGAAAATACTGGAGCTTATGGAGGAGATAACAAAGTCCAGTAGCAGAAACACGGACCTGAAGATTCAACTGGAGGAAACAGAGAACCGCATCAGTGCCTTGGAGGACAGCCAAGAAGACTTTAACAAACTCGAATAAAAATCTAATAAGATCATCAGAGAAGCTGAAGAAATCCTAAGAGCTATGTCTAATGCAATGAAGTGAAACAACATTGGAAATATTGGCTTACCAGAGGAAGACACAACAAAGAAGTCATCTGCAACAATAGTGAGAGAATTATTGGAGGAAAACTTCCCTACCTTAATGAATGAAAAGCAGGAAACCATTCAGGGGGCTGAGAGAACACCAGCTAGACTGAATCCCAAGAAGAATCACCAAGGCACATAATAGTTAAACTGTCCAACTTTGAGGAAAAGGAGAAAATCATGAGAGGAGAACAGCTAGGAAAAACAGGCAATCACATATACATGTACCCAAATAAGAATATGCTCAGACATATCAACAGAATCTATGAAGAAGAGGAGAGAGTGGAGTAAAATATTCCAAAAATTGAAGGGAAACAACACAAACCCAAGAATCCTACCCAGCCAAATTATCAATCAAGATACATGGTGAAGTACGAGTCTTCCCAGAAAAGGAAAAACTCGAAGAATATGTTAGAAGAAACCCAGCTTTACAAAAGATCCTTGCCGACCCAGTATGGGCAGAAGAGCAACTCTTGCTGAGCATAAATAAGAGATCATCACATAGAACAACCTCACCCAGAGGGCAACAAAGAGAAAACAGACCCCAAGATAACATTGGATTAAGGATTGAAAGAAGTCAATAATCACACACACACACACACACTACACTAATGAGAAAGGAAGGTAGGAAAACATCCAACACAAAAGGTATAAGATGACATCACAGAGTCCGCAGATGGAGATAATAACCCTGAATATCAAAGGACTGAACTCAGGCATTAAAAGACTGAGACTAGCAGACTGGCTTAGAAAACACAACCCATTAATCTGCTGCCTACAGGAGACACATCTCAAGGCTACAGACAAAAATAGGCTGAGAACCAAAGGCTGGAGAAAGGCATACCAATCAAATAACAATTCAAAAAAAGCAAGGGTTGCAATCCTAATCTCGGATAAAATTAACCTCAAAGTGAAAACCATACAAACAGATAAGGAGGGACACTATATAATGCTCAAGGGAATGGTAGACAAAGAACCACCAAGCATTGTAAATATTTAATACCCAAATGAGAGACCCACTGAATACATCAACCAAACACTCCAAAAGATTAAAAAAGAAATCACAGCCTCAACAATTATAGTGGGTGATTTCAACACACCACTCTCTGAAAAAAAGATAGATCACAGGGAAATTAACTCAACAAGGAAGCTAGAGATCTAATGAACACCGATGCAAAAATTAGACAATTTGACCTGATAGATATTTACAGAGCTTTTCATCCAAAAAGAAAAATATTCATATTCTTCTCAAGCCCACATGGCACATATTTGAATATAGACCACATGCTGGGGCATAGAGCAAATCTACATAAATTTAAGCACATTGATATCATACAGACTTCTCTCTCTGACCACTGTGCCATAAGGCTGGAAATCAACAAAAGGAAGATGACGAAAACAAAAGCAAACAATTGGAGGATGAATAACTCTACTACAAAAGGAGTGCGTAATAACACAGATCAGAGATAAAATTAGAAAATTTCTAGAAACCAACAAGAATGGGCACATGATGTACCAAAACTGTTGGGACACAGCAAAGGCGGTTATCAGAGGAAGTTTCATAGCAATACATACACACCTGAGAAAGGAAGAGACTCATGATTGATATGCTGGCACAAAATTTATAACATCTAGAGCAGAGTCGGCAGGGGAATAGCAAAATAAAAGAAATTATAAAAATCAGGGCTGAGATTCAGGAGAGGGAAAATAAGAAAACTATGGAAAAAATTAATGCTGCTAAAAGTTGGTTTTTTGAAAGGGTAAGCAGAATCGACAGATGACTTGCAAACCTAACCAAAGAAAGGAGGGAACAAATTTCAACACCAAGAATAAGGGATGAAAGAGGGGACATTACAACAGACCCTAAAGAAAATCAAGAGGATAATTACACAGTATTACGAAGGATTGTACTCCAATGAATTCAACAATTTGGAAGACATGGACAAATTCTCGGAGAAACAATCCCTCCCTAGACTATCCTTGATGGACGTCAAGAATTTCAACAGACCCATAGCAATAGAAGAAATAGACAAGGTTATCAAGGGCTTACCAACAAAAAAATCCCCTGGACCAGATGACTTCACTAGAGAATTCTACCAAGCATTTAGGGAAGAATTAACACCAATCTTACACAAACTATTCCAGAGCATAGAAAAAGAGAGCAAACTCCTGAACTCCTTCTATGAAGATAGAATAACTCTGATACCCAAACCGGGCAAGGATCCCACAAGAATCGAGAACTACAGACCAATATCCCTAATGAACATCAATGCAAAAATCCTTAACAAAATACTAGCCAACAGAATAAAAAGTATATAAAACAAATAATTCACCATGACCAAATGGGATTCATACCAGCGATGCAGGGATGGTTCAACATACGAAAGACCATTAGCATTATTCGTCACATTGACATGAAAAAATATAAGAACCACATGATAATATTGATAGATGCAGAAAAAGCATTCTACAACATCCCACAACAATTCCTGTTTAAGACACTTGAGAAGATAGGAATGGAAGGAAAATTCCTCAAGACGATACAAGCTATATATGAAAAACCAACAGCCAACGTGGTGGTAGTCAATGGAGAAAAGACTAACACAATCCCACTGAAAAAGGGGACCAGACAAGGTTGCCCTTTCTCCCCACTCTTATTTAATATCGCTCTGGAAGTTTTAGCTAACAGCATAAGGTAAAGAAGAGACATCAAAGGCATTCGTCTGGGGAAGGAAGAGGTGAAACTATCATTATTTGCAGATTATATCTTTTTATACATGAAAATCCCAAAAGTTCCACAAGGGGAGTACTGGAAGCAATAGAGGAGTTTCGCAGAGTGGCAGGATACAAGATCAACAAATACAAGTCCATCAGACTGTTATACACATTGGATAAGACCACAGAAGAGAAGATCAAAAAGGTGGTACCCTTCACAATAACCAAACACAAATTGAAATATCTAGGGATATACCTGACTAAAAGAACAAAAGATCTATATGGGGAAAACTACAGAACAGTATTACAAGCAACCAAGAACGACCTCAACAAATGGAAGGATATCCAATGCTCGTGGATTGGAAGACTCAATATAGTCAAGATGTTAGTTCTG
>NW_022103964.1:62592-63986 GCF_000313985.2 Echinops telfairi | reverse complement strand
CATGCACAAGAATAAACTCAAGGTGGATCACAGACCTTGAAGTAAACCCCAAACTATTAGGGCCATCAATGTGGGAATTGGGACCAACTTGAGAACTTAGGCACAGTGAATACATAGGCTATCAGAAATGGGGAAGGACACAAACACAGAAAAGGCACAAATTGACAAGATGTACAAATTGACAAATGGGATATACTGAAGATAAAACACATGTGTGTGTGTACATTGAAAGAATTCACCAAGAGAGTAGTAAGAAAGTCCACGGACTGAGAAAACATCTTTAGCAATGATACATTAGACAAAGGCCTCATTACTAAAATCTATAATACTCTACTATGCATCGCTAAAAAGCAGTGCTGAAAGTATGAAGCATATCGCTGCATCAGAAGAACTGGAGGAAATCATGCTAAGTGAAGTAAGTCAAGCACAAAAGGATAAGTACAACATGAGACCGCTGAGGTAAGTTTTTAAAAAAATGCAAAAGGGGCATAGGGAAAAAGCGACTATATACAAACATTCCTGGGGCGAAGATCAGGTAATATGTCAGGGACCACATCAAATACAGGGATACACATGGCAGGCAACTAAAAAAGGAGGTGGGGAAAGGAAAAAAATAATAAAAAAGAAATGGGTAGCAGTATCACAGGACACTAACCCACCCAAGGGGAGGGTATTGTTTATATCTCCACAGGGCAAGAAGGACCAGACTTCAACCCAGACTTCAACCAAGTGCCCCAAGATGTGAATGTAACATGTCAGTGTGGAGTAGGGAACCAGTGGAGAGGTCTGGGGGGCCGGCCCCAATCCCAAATACTAAGTGGACACCTACCCCTCCCCCCAGAAGAATTTTACCCCTCAAAAGACAGCATTGAATCTGCAGCTCCGGGAGAGGGACATATTTGATCGGAGCACATGGGTGCTGATGAAGGGGGAGGAGGAGAGAGTCCTTGAGGACAATGATCCCAATTAGAGCAGCCAGTCCACAGAGAGGACTGCATGGCCAGCCCCACTATGAGACATGATGCCCCTCACTGACCCATAGTCCTACATGGGAGAACACAGGAGACACAGTGTGGTAATTGCTCCTGAGCTGAACCCACCACACCGAGGCAAACAGTAAGGGAGTGCAACAGAACCGCAAGGGAATGGAGCAACGAGGTTCCCAGAGAAATCTGAAGGTGGATTTTGGGCCCAGGGCATGGTGCCCCAATCGTCGGGACTGGAAAACACTCCTAAAGGCCAACAAATGATCCTTGAACTTACTTCAAGCTTTTCTTTCTTGTTTTGTTTTGTTTGTCATTGGTTTGTTGTTGTTTTGTTGTATATTGTTGCTTGGTTTTGCTCTGTCTTGTTTTTGTGTATGTTATTATCTCCGCAGGTCTGTCTAAATAAGA
>NW_022103964.1:59062-61504 GCF_000313985.2 Echinops telfairi | reverse complement strand
CCCCCACCCCCCACTATCATGATCACAATTCACCTTGCAAGTCTGGCTAGACCGGAAGATGTGCACTGGTCCAGATAGGAACCAGAAACACAGGGAATCCAGGGCGGATGATCCCTTCAGGACCAGTGGTGTGAGTGGCGATACTGGGAGTGTAGAGGGAGGGTGGGTTGGAAACGGGGAACCTTTTTCAAGGATCTACATGTGACTTCCTCCCTGAGGTATGGACAAAAGAAATGTGGATGAAGGGCATCGTCGGACAGGGCAATATATGACAAAATAATAATTTATAAATTATCAAGGGTTCATGAGGGATGGAGGAGCGGGGAGGGAGGAGAAAAATGAGGACCTGATGGCAGGGGCTTAAGTGGAGAGCAAATGTTTTGAGAATGATGAGGGAAATGAATGCACAAATGTGCTTTACACAATTGATGTATGTATGGATTGTGATAAACGTTGTAAGAGCCCCTAATAAAACGATTAAAAAATAATAAAATAAATGAAAACAGTAACTTGTGAGGATTTGGGGGTAATAATAAATTGGAGATTAAATTCTTATCCAGATGTTCAGTTTATGGAGATTTTATTATTTCATAAGGATAATCCACAAGGGATGGTTCTTCAAAGATAGACATCCTTCTGAAAATCCAGGGTTTTGTTCTTGAAGTATGGTTGTGGGATTTTTGTTGCTTGTTCATTTTAATATGGAGTGGGATTCTACCTGAATTTATCATTTCCAAATGTCTTAGACACAAAAATTAAATCTCATAGTCAAAATGAAATTATTTTCTATTTAAAAGGTCCTTTTTACTATTCCCTGTGTGATTGGTTCATTGGCAACCTAGTCTACCCAATTGAGAGCGTTACCTAATGTTTGCAATGCCTGGCTCCATGGGGATAGTGAACAACCCATGACCCAGTTTTCTAGCCCTCATCCTAGCGTTCCTGCATCAGTGAGATTTTGATAAATAATGTTTTTCGGGAATGGACATAGTCAATTAGATGAGGTAGAAAACTTGTATTGGTCATGCATAAGAAATTAAAAATAAATTGGCACCCTGACAAAATCACCACAGAGACCACTCTAATGGACAGAGACATATAACCTTTACCCGTATGCTACTCATTAGAAGTCCTTTCTTGAGCAGAGACTGGTTTGAATTTCTGACATTGTTATTAGCAGCCCAAATCAAAACCACGATGCCACCAGGCCTACTGCTTATCAATGCAGTGTATATATATATATAATTTGTACAACCTTTTATAGCTTGTTTTGCTTCTGAAAGATATGTAATTGATGTTTCAAGGCATACATCCATGGTGTACAAATTTCAGCAGAACTTCCGTGCTAAGAAGAAGAAAAAAATGGTCTTCATTTGAAAAATTAACCTTGGAAAACTTATGACTAGCGGCCACATTATATGATTTAGTGCAGGAAGATTAAAGCCATTCAATGAGTCTGAGGGATGACTTACTTCTCAAAATAAAGTCAGCCTTATAGAGGTGACTTTCATTTGTTGATGTGGCGCCACTCGAAAAGAAAAGTGCAGGGAGGAGTAGGATAAGTAATGTTACAATGAGAGGATTACAAGTAATGACATGAAGTTAAATGTGTGTGAATTATTGCAAGTAAAATTGGTGATCTACATGTTAACACTTTATCAAACTCATAAGTCACTTATTTATTAAAATGGTATTGTTAATTAAGAGTCGGTTTATGTTCCACATAATCATTTTTGTATTCAATAACTTGTACTAATTATCAACCCTCTCATAGTTTGTCCTGCCCCAGCCTGCTTTTTATCTTCTTCTCCGTCCTTTCACTCAAGATAACACTTGTCTGCCTTCTGGCCTATTGCTTTCCTTTCCCTCTACGTCCTTCCCAGCTTTAGCAACCATTAAAATCTGTTTCACAAAGAAACAAGAATGAAGTGTCACGAGCTACACTGCTTACGGTCTTGAATGTACAACTTAGTAATTCTCCAGCTCAAGTGGGAGGAAAACCACAGCCCTTGGCAGGAAATACCTCACCACACATGTGTCTGCTCCTGAGGATGGTCTAGTGGGGCATGAGCAACCCCTGTCACCCCATCCTTCACTGTAAGTGAGGTCTGTGTCTGGGCTTACACTGAATAGTCTTCACTGTGTGTCTTGCACAGTAAGACACGGCTGTGTCCTCAGATTTCAGTACATTTATTTGCAAATAGGTGATGCTTTTGGCATTATCTCTTGAAATGGTGAGTCAGCTTTTCACAGATGAAGAGTACTCTGTTGATTGACCCTTTGCTGAATTTCTAATAAAACAACCCACTCCAGTCTCTGTCTTGGAACCTGCCGGATCTAAATGATTCACTGAAGGTGAATCCAGAAGTTGCACAGGAGAGTGTCAGAGACCCGCCAGGCTTTCTCAGGTCGCCTCCAGATTCCACCAGCTTCACTTCACAC
>NW_022103964.1:56340-58923 GCF_000313985.2 Echinops telfairi | reverse complement strand
CCCAATTCTACATAAAACCACACAGCATTGTCCTCAATTATTACCATGTGGACTGGCCAAAGTGTAAACCCAACTCAGTCCAAAATTCATGATGTGTCCTCTAAGTTAGCTGAGAATGGAAAGAGCAGAGGGCCTATGTACTGGGGCTTCCTGCCAAGAGCTTCCAGGAAAGGGGGAGTACAGGTTTTATTGGCACACAGAGAGAGCTACATTTGCATGTTTCCCTCCAATTAGAAGCAGAGGAGTGGATTAACTATGTTGGAGTTCTCCTTGTGACCCAAGAAACAGAAGCACCCTCACAGGAGAATGGAGGTTAAAAGCTACCAATGTTTAATGATGTTTTGAATTTATAAACACCATTATACATAAAAGAGAACCTTTGTTGCATGAGAGTTCAGAATGTATCCTTCTTCCTGAGGGAGGACGCACAGGTGGTTACTCCTCATGTGAACATGATGATAGATAGGTCTGTTATCTGTTTCTTGTCAGTGAACATAATTATCCTTATCGTTGTCTTCCAAGATAGTTCCTCCTTTCTTTGAAATTTATGGATTTTTTGCATAAAATTGTTCATAGAGCATGCCCATTTTATCTTTTTAGTACCCAGCCATCCAGTCACTACAAAGTGGTGTCTCCTCTTTTATTTCTGCCATAGGGAAGTTACTTGTCCTGTGTCCTGTGCACCCAAGTTTCTGGTATAGCCCTGCCTTATTCCTGTACAGTAGTTTGGTTCTGGGTCCCACTGTATCCCATACAGTAAAAGTGTCTTGTCTTCAGTGGTCACAGAATTGAACTATAGAGAGAAGTGTTTTGTGGACTCACTTCTGGAGCTCGAGTGTCAGTTCTTCAGAAATGGGGTGTAGTTTTTTCCTACAACCAAAGCCTATTGTTAACAGTCACTCTGACTCCTTCCAAAGGTATTGGCTGGTCTAGCTCCAGTAATACTAAGTGATCATTGTACATGTAGAGAAGTCAGCACAGGTTAGGGAGAGGATCTGTGTGGTTTCACTAATCCTCAGAGGGTTTCCTGCAGCTGTGAAAGGAGCAGAACAAGCAGAGACAGAGGAAATAGTCAGTGATGACAAATAATAGACACCCATTCATAACAGGCTATTTTGAGAAACCTACAGGGAGACTCTAACACCAAGTAGATGAATGCACACAGATAAAACACAGCATGCTGTGTAGCGTACAGATTATAACTATTAGATGGCTTGTCACCGTGATTGCAACAATGAGGTCAAGTATAGCAAAGACTATGAGGATGACACAGGACATGATAGGGTTTCAATCTAACATACATGGAGACACTGTGATTGTAACCAAATCAATGAAAGTGAAAATAACATCAATAGCATTTGTATTGAGGAAGCATGTACATTTCATTACAGTGAAACTGTAATGAAAGGTTGTTGGTAGATAGGTGGAGAAAATTCAAAATTCAGATATAGAGTCCGGGGTGGGTGGGTGTTGGGTGGAGAGAATTGAATTGTATCACTGCTCTAGGTCAACCCTTGCTATCTGACAGGTTAACCATGAGTTTCAATGAGAAGTCAGTAATTATAGTAATGATCCTGTCCTCTGCACCTGAGGCTAGGTGGGTTCCTCTGCTGCAAGTATCCTAAGGACTCCCCACAGACCTCCCACTTCTAAGTGGAAGGTGTGTCTTAAGTTCACCATGAATAACGCTCGCTGGTGGTATGTGAAGAATTATCAAGTGTACTTCAACTTCAATATAATGCTGAGTTTGCTATTTTTTTTCTATTTTGGAGGGATCAAGTTCACCTAAGCCCTTAAAGTGATATCCTTGCTCTTCAATGCTCTGAAGAGAACTTGTACAGAAGATTTACCTAATGTCATATATATTTTGATCTTTCAACTGCTGGTTCCATGAGCATTGATTGTGGATCCAAGCAAGACAAAATCTTTGACAAACATTTCTCAGGATGGTGTGGATGGGTCAAGAGACTTTGTGGTGGTGGAGTCTAGGGAGGTATCAGGATTTGCTTTGGCCTTGGCTGGGCTTCAACATCATTCCTGACTTGCTACAGGGTCTTCTGCAGAGGAAGAGAAGGAAGAGGTGGCCTCTGAGTCCAGTCCCTGGTGTGATCAAGAGAATTAGGACCAGGAAGACAGTTATTACCCGAAAGGAGCGTTCTGAGCAGGTGAGGTTGTGCGGTGCCACATTGAAGAGCAGCTGGATTTCCTGTTGCATCGTTGATGTAGTTCCCTGGACTCTGCTCCACGATGTAATAACTGAATTCTGAAATGCAAATGGAGGAGGCAGTGGAGAGAAAGAGGGAACCGATGACAAGGATCTACATGTGACCTCCTCCCTGGGGTACAGACAACAGAAACGTGGGTGAAGGGAGACATCGGACAGGGCAAGATATGACAAAATAATAATTTATAAATTAGCAAGGGCTCATGAGGGAGAGGGAGGGGGGATGAGGACCTGATGTCAGGGGCTTCAATGGAGAGCAAACATTTTAAGAATGATGAGGACAATGAATGTACAAATGTGCTTTACAAAATTGATGTATGTAAGGATTGTGATAAGAGTTGTATGAGCCCCTAATAAAA
>NW_022103964.1:51352-55867 GCF_000313985.2 Echinops telfairi | reverse complement strand
CACTGATCTTGGCTTTATCTTTTGGAATCGTTGGCTCATACTCTGAAGCCCATGACTTTGGGATAGCAGTCATCTGTGCCTCCCATATCAGGTAGTTTCAGCTTTAAGTTTAACGAAATAGTTCAGTTCCTTTAATAATAACATTGTAGGAGAGTCTATTAAGTTGGGGTAACCCGGAGATGCTTCTGAGTGGCAGGAATTATTTCGTCTTTTATATTTCCTGCTAAGTGACAAAATGTCCCATCAGAGGTGGAGCCTCCACTAAAGAGGCGTTATATCTTTTAAGCTGTACAACTGAGTAAGTGGTAAACAGTACATTAGCACTAACAAGTCATGTCACAACATTGCCTGGGGTTTCATATTAAATGATTACATAGTCTGAGAACAGGTGTCAGCCTATGCCTTTGTGTTTTGGCTTATAGTGATATCATACAATATTTGCCCTTTTGAGATTGACTGCTTCACTCAGCATAATGTTTCTAGGTCTATGTCATGATAAGCTTTTTGGTTTCTCCAGTGTTTTTAAACATGTTTAGCATACACATTAGTGAATATCCTAGAAAGATTTGATGGGAATAATATTTGAGAATAATTTCTTGGTATGTGATCATGAGATACAGAACACAGTCCTGTTCATATATTTCATATGCCATAAGTTATTTTTTATTTAAATGATTTCAGGCAGTATGTATGCTCATTTGCTTAGCTTTGTTCACTTAACTAATCTTATTTATGTGGGGATAGACCCATAAGTTAATATCTAACCAGTATGAATTTATTTTAATGCTCAACACCTTAGAGCATGAACACATGTATACCACGATTTATTTATCTGTTTTTGGACATTCAGGGTGTTTTTCTTTTTTTAAATTCAGGGTGTTTTTATAATGAAACTACTATTCAGATTGAAAAACAAAATGAGAGAAGAGAAAAATGCATTCGCGTTCTTATTTAATTCACAATACTAAACATGGCCATTCTACAAAATTTTCTTCAAAACAATGGTAAACATAGTAGTATTAAAAACAACAACAACAACGACTGGGGGGAAATGGCGACTCTATAGGACACACCCATCCAGAGCTCCTGCTACCAGACCAGAAAATTGGGAGGTAAGGTGAAGGAAACAGGAAGGTGGAGTCCAGAAACTGGAACTAAGGTACTAGGGTCTCTCCTGAACCCCTTTTTTGTGTGTGATTTCCATTCACAAAGCAAACCAAGAACACTTTAAAGCACTCTAGCTCATGCTTTAAAGCGCTCTAGCTCTTGCGCCAGCTGCACCCTTGCTGGGAGCAGCGGTTTCTCCAGACTGACGCATTAAAGGGGGCAGAACCCCAGACAGGAGAACCCCATGCCAGAGCTCTCCGCGCTGTTGGCTGCCTTCAGCTCACAGCCTGAGGAGTGACGGTGGAGGTTAGCCATAATTTAGAATTTAAAAAAAAAACAGATTATTACCTTAAGTAGATCGCGGTGTGGGAGAAAATAAGCGGAATCCAGGGAGCGGAATTAATTCCAATCAGCTGAGAAGGAAACTATCCCTGTGATAAGCTGGATCTCCCCCTCTGGGGACCAGCCTAACAGCCCCCAAATCAGAGCACATCACAAGCATAAAAACAAGAAGGTGAAATATATATTATTGGTTAATAACTCAAACCCCAGTCTGGTTTCTCAACTGCAAAGTGCACATAGGCAGGGGTCCTTAACATAAGTCAGCATAAGAATTAACCTAGCTAAGGAATGCCAGAACCCAGCTACAGGGCCTGGAGGCTCTTTGTATAACAAAGACCTGCTGTAGCACGCATCAGTTTCAAACAGCACGGAGCTGCAGACTAGAGATTGTGCGTGACAAGTTAATTTGATTTTAGTCTAGCTGGCCAGGGGGATAAAAAAAAAGTCTCTGATCTAGTAGTAGACACCAGCAGACTAGATAGGACAAAAAGCCCAGCTTCCCTTTCAGTGACTCAACACATAGCTGGGGAGGCCCTGCCGGCCCTGGGACCCTAGACCGGGCTGTTCCCCCGTCACTGCTGCAGGGCTACATACAGCACAAGGCAGGCATACCAGTAAAAGCCAGAGCTCAACGGACGCCTGGTCACAGATGTGATCTTGCCTTTGAAAGTAATCCCACACAGCAACTGTAGAACCCTACATAAAATGGGTACAGCACCCCGCTACCTAGAGGAAGAGTTGGAACTCCTCCAGCCTCATGGACAGGTTATCAAGCCTCAGTTATCACCTTACCTACTACTCTATTTCTTTCCTCTTCATTCACTAGCATTTCTATCCTTTTCACCACAGTCAGTCTTAATGAGCTCAGCCAGTCTCAACGAGCTGGGGTTCTCTTTACCCTCTTTCTTATTTTTCATTCTTTTTCCTCCTCTTTCCCACTCTCTCCTATCATAAACCACCAGTGACTTCCAGATCACTACCCTCCACTTAGGGCAAATCAACCCAAATAGCCTAAGGAACTCCAGGCTGCCCTCCGTGGGTGTGCTGAGCACCACACAAGGTAGCTGGGACAAACATCTACACCGAGCTGTGCTGCTGAGGAAACCTCCATTGGACCTCTAGGCGAGCTCATCAACTAGGGCAATACTACCCAGCACCACTGGGTCCCTGCATCAAAAGGGCACACCTGCCATTGTGAGGCAGGGTCTAAACCCCTTTGGCCTCACCTACAAGTAATCAGGGATCAGTGATCTCTTTATTGTTTATCTCCCCCTTCTTGCTTTCCTCCCTCTTTACCATTACAGACAATCTTAGTGAACACAGTGGGGGTTTTTTCTTTCCCCTTCCAGCTCCTTTTTCTCTTCCTCTCCTCTTTCTTTCTTTGTTCTCTTCACTTCTCTCACTGTTTGTATGATTCTCTCTTCTCCCTCTCATTCTCTTTGCATGCCACTGGTGGTTCCCAAACCTCTACACTCCGCCTAGGGAAACCCTGTCCTACCAGTGGGCATCCTGACCCCTAAGACAGTGCTCCATACAGAACGAGTCAGTGCTACACACACAGCAAAGCACGGGGTCAGCTATTTATTTATCAATTTTGTCAGTTCTGTCCCCTCTCCTTTCTTTCTTCTTTTTTTACTTTATTTGTGTTCTTCTTTCACTTTTTCTTCCTTTCTCCTCTTATTCTAACTATTCTCTGTATCCTACCACGGTCTCAGCAGATTAAGTTATCCTTTTTTGTTGTTTTCTTCCTGTCTTTTATCATTTTCTTTTTCTTTGTTTTTACTGTTTTCACTTTTGTTTACTCTGTGCATTCCAGTTGAGTGTGGGTGAGTGGGTGTAAGTTTGATAGACATTGTTGCTCCAGTCTGTGTCTTCCTCTTTCTTTCTTTTCCCCTCCTTTCACTCTCTTTCCTGTCACAATCCACTAGCGGGCTACAGGCCACTCCCCTCTGCTTAGGGAAACTCTGAAGACCGAAGTGGGGAAGTTACCACCCACATTTAGAAGCCTGGCAAGCAGCTGGGGGATTCAATCCAATCCTCCACTACACACCATGCAGCAGGGGTCTGTCGCCTACAAAAAGTGAAGGCATCACTAGCCTAAAACCAGAGGCCCTACAAGTGACTGCGGTAAACGCCTGGCCACCACTGGTGGGGCTCCACGCTACTGTGGGAACATCCACCCAATTTACAAGGGGATCTCTCTGTCTACAGTAATCCCCCTACCAGCTACAGAGCTCTACACCAAGGTGGGTAAACCCACATGTCCTGCTCAGCACTCCGGTCGCAGAGGAAAACACCTCAGGCCAGCCGAAGTGCTCCAAGAACCATGAAGCCTATTTAGAGATCATCCAGGAAAGCAAGGCCCTTGTGGGCCCACAACAACCCGACCAGTGTCACATGAGAGGAATATCCAACACACATTTCAAGTAATGGAGTACTGGATGGCGAGGACAAGAGTGAAACCACAGGAAGATATAGCGATAGCCTGATCCCTCAGTACAGTTACCGGCAGGTAGTCCATAGAAGGACTCATACAAATCCTCCAAGAGAGAGCCCAGGGCTCTTTGACTCAGGAAAATGGATCCAGGCTCCTCTACAACAACATGTAAACTGCAACCAGTTCTAACAGCTTCAGCAGAAAATCAGGAGAAACAGAAGACAATGCCAGAAAAAGACATGAACCTAATGACATAGAAGAAGCAGATATTGACATGGCACAAAAATAAATTTTCAAAATGCTGCTCAAAGTCATAATGGATATGAGGGAAGCAATGCAGAAAAAATATGAGACGATAGAGGAGATAAAGGCAACGCACCAGAGGGAAATACAAGACCTAAGGGATGAAATAACAAAATCCAGTAACAAATTGACAGATCTTGCCAATAGGCTTGAGGAGGCAGAGAATCGCACCAGTGACCTAGAGGATAACCAAGCAGACTTCAGCAAATGGGAAAAGCAGTCAAATAAGACAATCCATTTAGCTGAAGAAAACTTGAGAGCCATGTCTGGTGCTATGAAAAGAAACAATATTAGAATAATTGGACTACCGGAGCAAGACACAACAA
>NW_022103964.1:48264-50636 GCF_000313985.2 Echinops telfairi | reverse complement strand
ACATTAAAAGGCAGGGTCTAACGGACTGGCTCAGGAAACATAACCCATCGATCTGTTGCCTTCAGGAGACTCATCTCAAGCTTGCAGACAAAAACAGGCTGAGAATTAAATGATGGAGAAAAATATACCAAGCAAATGGTAATGCAAAAAAAAAAGGGTGGGTAGCGATCTTAATATCTGACCAAACTGACCTCAAGGTACAGGCCATAACAACAGACAAGGAGGGGCACTATATAATGCTGAAGGAAACCATAGACAAAGAACCAGTGGGCATAATAAACATATATGCACCTAACGAGAGACCAGCGAAATTTGTGAATCAGACACTCCAAAAGATGAAAAAAGAGATCACAGGCTCAACAATTATAGTTGGAGTCTTTAATACACCACTCTGTGAAAAAGACAGATCATTGTGAAAGAAACTCAACAAAGAGGCTAGAGATCTAAATAGCACACTTAGACGACTTGACTTGATAGATATTTTCAGAGCGTTCCATCCACATTAAAAAAAATTCACATTCTTTTCAAGTCCACATGGCACATATTAAAAAATAGACCTGGGACACAAGTCAAACTTGAGTAAATTCAAGCACATAGAGGTTATACAGACATCTCTCTTCTATCACTGTGCCATAAAGCTGGAAATCAACAGAAGGACGGTGAAGAAAACTAGGGCAAACAATTGGAGAATGAACAATTTCCTATTGCAAAAGGATTGGGTATTGATGCAGATCAGAGATGAAATCAGAAAGTTTCTAGAAACCAATGAGAACGAAAATATGACATACCAAAACCTGCAGGATACAGCAAAGGCATTTATCAGAGGAAGGCTGATAGCAATAAACTCACACATTAAAAAACAAGAGAGATTCATGGATGATATGCTGACACAAAAATTACACCAATTAAAGCAGAGGCAACAGAACAACCCTACTAATAGCAAGAGGATAGATATAATAAAAATCAGAGCCAAGATACAGGAGAGGGAAAACAAGAAAATTATGGGGAAAAATTAATGCCGCTAAAAGTTGGTTCTTTGAAAAAAGTAACAGAATTGATAGACCTCTGGCAAACCTAACCAAAGAAAGGAAAGAACAAATGACATTTGCAAGGATGAGGGATGAAACAGGGGACATTACAACGGACCCTAATGAATCAAAAGGATAATTACACAGTACTATGAAGGTCTATACTCTAATGAATTCAATAATTTGGAAAACATGGACAAATATTTGGAAACAAAATCCCTCCCTAGACAATCCCAGATGGATGTCAAGAACCTCAACAGACTCATTGCAATGGAAGAAATAGACAAGGGAGCACTTAGGGGGAGGAACACAGAGTGGAGCACATCCTGACCCACCAGGCCTTGAGGATGACATCCCTGCTCTGAACAGCCAATGGACAGAGTGGACAATATGGCTGATCCCACCACGAGACACACCATCTCTTGATGGCTCCAGGCTCTAAGGCGGACAATACTGGAGACTCAGCATCGGGACTGGCCCAGACTGACCCTGAGACACCAAAGAAAACCAATAAAAGCGTGTGGCAGAGCAACCGTGGGAGCAGAGCAGAGAGCCCCCGAGGGAGTACAAAGGACAGACTCGGGGGCCAAAGCATGGTATCCTATCGGACCTGACTGAAGGACACTGCTAGAGATAAAAAATCAGACCTTGGATCTATTAACAGGTTTTGCTTTCTGTTTATATATTTTTTCTTTTAATTAATTTATTCTGCTATGGGTAACTGGTTTCCTTTTTTGTTGCCATCACTGTGTTCTCACTGATCGCCTATCTTGCTATGGCTTGCTTTTTGATGCATATTACTATCTCTACAGATCTATCTAGATAAGATAGATTGGATGAATAGTCTGGAGGAGAAAACAAAGGGACGAATGGTTCCGGGGGAACATGGAAGAGGAGGAGGCGGGTTTGTAAGGAGGTGGTGCTGACCAATCCACGTGCTGACAGGAGAGCAACAAGTGGTCCAAAATCATTGGCAAGGAGTGTGTGAGAGGACTGGTAGGGATTCAGCAAGGGCCATGGAACCGAGAGAAATTACTGAAACCCAAATGAAAGCTGAGCATGATAGTGGGACAAAACGAAAGTAAAAGGAAATAGAGGAAAGAACTAGGTGACAAAGAGTATTTGTAGAGGTTTAAGACTGGAATGTACATATGTAAATATATTTATATAAGAGTGTGGGGAAACAGAACTACGTGCATAAATTTATAGGTTTAGTATTAAGGCAGTAGATGGACATTGGGCCTCCACTCAAGCACTTACTCAATGCAAGAACACGTTGTTCTATTAAATTGACATTCCAGGATGCACACCTTCCCGACACGATTGCTGAAGAAAAATGTGAAC
>NW_022103964.1:45474-48164 GCF_000313985.2 Echinops telfairi | reverse complement strand
TCTTAAAGGCTTGAAGACAAACAAGAAGCCATCTAGCTCAGAAGCAACAAATCCCACATGGAAGAAGTACACCAGCCTGTGTGACCACGAGCTGTCAAAGGGATCAGGTATCAAGCATCAAAGAACAAAAAATCATATCATTGTAAAGGTGGGTGAGTGCAGAGTGGAGACTCAAAGCCCATAGGTAGACAACTGGACACACCCTTACTGAAGGGTTGTGGGGAGGAATGAGCCAATCAGGGTGCAGGGTAGCAACAATGAAACATATAACTTTCCTCTAGTCCTTAAATCCTTCCTCCCCTAACTATCATGATCCCAATTCTACCTTACAAACCTGACCAGACCCAAGGATGTGCATTGGTACAGATAGCAACAAGAATCACAGGGAATCCAGGACAGATGATTCCTTAAAGACCAGTGGTGACAGTGACGATGCCTGGAGGGTGGAGGGAATGCGGGGTAGAAAGGGGGAACCGATTGCAAGAATCTACGTATAGCCTCCTCCCTGGGAGTTGGACAGCAGAGAAGAGGGCGGAAGGAGACATCGGACATTGTAACTTATGACAAAACTAATAATTTATGAATTATGAGGGTGGGGGGAGTGGGGAAGGAGGGGGGAAATGAGCAGCTGATATTAAGGGCTAAAGTAGAAGCCAAATGTTTTGAGAATGATGATGACAACACATGTATATATGTGCTTGACACAATGGATGGATGTATGGATTGTGATAAGAATTGGACAGCCCCCAATAAAATGATTTTTTTTAAAAAGAACATTCTGAGAAATTAGTTTAAATTTCCTCCTCTTGTGACACATTTACTATCTTTTGGAATCAAGATGGCCTTCCAGTGAGTGTTCCTTCATTGTGATTCCAATGAATGATCTTACTAATGACTCTGCCCACGAGACAGATCATTCCAGTTCACCTGTTCCTGGTGCGAGGGGTCTCACTATGCCTGAAACACTTGTTTCTGCATAAAGGGAGAGAATGAGTAGCAAGCATCAGTAAAGACTTGTCACAAATTTAGCCCCAGAAGTCACCACCATTATTTTCTCAGACATAGAGATCATTAGTCGTTCACTGCTAACAGTGCTCAGGGAGTAATACATAAAGAAATCTTTAAAGATGTGACCCTGGTCTATAGTAGGTCGCTGAGCTCAGTACATTTAAAATCATGCATTGCACGCATGAATCAGAACATGCCTGCATTTCATTGTCAACAGGTTTTGAGTAACAGATAGGGAGAGAATGAACCTGATAACCTGTTTTTCAAGAAGGAAAATGGATTCTATAGGATGACAATGAAGTATTAGAACCACTTTAATATTTGTACTGCAAAGAAAGAATGTTAGTTCCACCTTTCAAGTCGGCAGTGCGGAGAAAATTTAGAGTAAGAAAAATAAAAACTCTCCATGGAGCCCTAATTCCAGAAGGAAATTCTCCCTGTCATTCATTGTCTGTCTAGGGCTGGGTGTCTGTGCTCAGTGGGTCCTGCGTGCCCCCTGCTGCCCAGTGCCTTCCCTGCAGGAGAGGTTAGTGTCAGGGCTCACACTGACTTCCCCTCACTGTGCTCCTTGCACAGTAATACACGGCCGTGTCCTCAGCAGTTACGGAGCTCAGCTGCAGGGAGAACTGGTTCTTGGATGTGTCTGGGTTGATGACTAGACGGTCTTTTAGAGATGGCAAATATTCTCTGTACCACTTTGAGCTGTAGAAAGTCCTTCCTGTCCACTGAAGGCCGCTTCCAGGCTGTTGCCGGATCCAATCCCAAGCAGCACTGGTGCTGGAAACAGTGTCCCCTCTGATGGTGCTGGTGAGAGTGAGGGTCTGTGAAGGTCTCACCATCTGAGGACCAGACTCCTGCAGCTGCACCGGAGCCAGGCCACCTGGAGACATAGAAAATAAACATTAAAGACCCCATATGTCTGTGAATATGCCGTGTAGGATTACATGTCCCCCCAACACTGACCCGATGGCAGACCCAGCACCATGAGGAGAAGGAGGAAGGAAGTAGACATTTTGGAGCAAGTCACCCTGATTCAACAGTCACTTGAGTCCCCCGGTGGGGAGACAGCATTTAAACAGGAAATCAAGTGAGCTATTTGCCTATGAGCACCATTGGCTGGATAAGGTCTGGAGACTGTGAAAGGTCCATGGGAACATAGTTCCTGCCACTCTAAAAGCAGTTTTCTCCAAGACTGGTTCCTGCTGCATGCTGGACCAAGGCAGTTTGCAGACATGGAGGTTATTGGATGCCTAAGCAAAGGCTCAGTCAGTTTCACATCTTCCCAGATGGAAGTGTGTATCATCTGAATTTAATCAGAGTCCTGGTGTATCTGTGTCCTTTGATATGAACATAACAAATTTTCATTCACTTATTCTTTCAATTGTTCATTGTGAGATCTGAGAGCTCTTCACACACCAGGAACTCTTCTTCAATGAAGACAAATCATTGAATTAAGCAAGCAAGTCAACGAGCAAGTAAGCAAATAATATTTACCTCAAAAACCGAACCCACTCTTATTGAGTCTTTTCTGCCTCATAGAGACCCTGTACAGTTAAATAGAACTGATCTGTGGGATTTTTGTAGAGTTTGACAGTTTATAAATATACCCTGGGCCTGATAACATCCTATTTCTGACAAGGACTAACTGCTTATTTTAAATCCTTGAGCTTTCATTTAATAAC
>NW_022103964.1:40604-45178 GCF_000313985.2 Echinops telfairi | reverse complement strand
CCTGGGAAAGAGACTCCATGCTCAGTAAAGTCGAGAGTCAGTGAAAAAGAGGAAGATCCTATAATGGCATGAATTTGTACAACAGGTGTAGCAATGAAATCAAGCATAACAAGTGTGATGATGGTGCAACATCAAACCGTGCTCTGTTCTGTGTAAGGTTGGAATCACTTGGAACAGACTCAAAAGTACCTAAAATAAGGAGAAATGTGTCAAAACTCACAACAGTATTCTACACAGGCCCTGGTAGAATGATAGTTAGTTTGAGGAGGGGCGTGGAAATGAATATGAAATTTCATGCTGAAAAACACACAGCACCAAAGGCTCAAGGAGAAAGAAAATATTTTGAAAATGATGACAGCAATTTATGTACAAATGTGCTTGATACAATGGATAGATGTATGGATTGTGATAAGAGCTGTAAGAACCCCAAATAAAATTATTTTTTTTAAAAAAACGAAGAATCAACTAATAAAAATAAAGAAAAACACACATCACACGGAAATGAGTTCCAAGTTTCCAACCCAACTACTGCTGAGAAACAAAGGTAAGGGCTGGATGAGAATGAAATGGGGAAGCTTTACTTGGAAAGAGGAAGGAGAGAGCAAAAAGTAGGATCCCCAACACAAGATCCTGAAAGAAAAGGGGAAAAAAAAGAGAGGGAGGATGTTTTATAGTTTCAGGCATAAAGATCAGTAAATAAATTTAGAGATTAATGGATATGTGTCAGTTTCACAGGAACAGTCATGGATATGCACAGGGTAGGGTTGCAATTATTGACAAGATATGGCTTTTTTGTACTTCTTGATTCTAAATGTCTTCTCATTTCACCTGGTGTTGTCTTTCTAGCACATTTTTGGATCCTTGGCCAAAGTCCTGTTTCATGGTGACCTGGACGTTGGGAATGTCTTTCTTCTGCATATGTGCCCAGCAAGTTTAGTCATAACTGGTAGTAGGTGTGTCTGATGGTGCACTTTTCTAGGAGGAAATGGGTCAACAAAGAGAGGGTATCAGGAAGGAAAATACAGAACAATTATCAGCAATATATAGGTATTTATATTTCAGCACCCTGTGTCAGTATGTCATCTCCCAGGGGAGGTTCCTTGGGCAAGTGTAAAAGTTACAGTGTTACACAGGGTCAAGGAGGTTAGGCAGTGTTCTCACACAGAATGTCCAATGGCTTCATTGTTCTTATTCTGGAGTCTGATTCTTCTTGGCTGCTTTATTGGTAATAAATTATTGGTAATAAATGTTGGTAAAATTTCACCAAAGATTATCTACAAGATTAATATAAATAAAAGTTCCTTAAGATGATAAATCTATTGCCATGTATTGTTGCTTATTTTCCTTTCTCTGCCTCCCTCCATCCCTCCCTCCTTCCCTTATTTCTTTCCTTCCTTTCCAGATGTAGCAATGATTGATAGAAAGCCTTGAGAAAAAATGTGCATACCGTTTCATCTTCAATCATTCCTTTCAAAGAGCAAACTGGGATTTCTGTTAAAAATTAAAGAGTTTATTTGAGTAACAAAACAATCCAGGGATTGGCAGTAGTACCTCTAAGGATCCAAAGTACTGATGTGAAAGGAAATTTTCAGAGAGTATACATACGGAGGGATCCAGGAACTTACAATAAAATTCTGATTCGTTGGCAATGTATAAAGTTTGAGTAATTTCACAATTACAAATATATATAAGTGTGCTTTATATAAATTATATGTAAATAAGTGTGCTCGAAGGTTTCTTGAAGGACTTTGGAAAGTCAATTGAAAAAAACACTACACATCATCGACAACAAAAATGAGATCTGCTCTATATCTTTGGCTGAAAGCCTATCCTTATGCTGATCACATAGTTCTTTTGAGCTCCTTCACAGAATTCAAAATAAACTCACAAATAATGAGTGGCGGATCAATGAAACACAATCACATGTGGGACTACAGGAGCAGGGAAAGCACCATGAGTGGGAGAGGAACTGAACTGAAAAGCTTACAAAATTGAGTCAGAACCCTCTGATGTCCAAGTATGACTTAAGAGCATATGACTCTAGCACCCCAATATCCATCTAAGGCATAACCAGGCAAGTGCATTCTTAACTGTGTCTCCATGCACTGGCCAGGGAACTCACAGCAACCTCACGCTGTCTGACACTCCTTACATTGCTTTACATTGCAAGTCAGTGATCAGAAATAACTCAGTAGAGGCTGACTGTATGTGGAGATAGAAGCTGAGTTTAGCTGAGTCTGAACTTCACAGAAAGCCCCATTTGAGGCTCTTTGCTGCCCTTGAATATTGAAAGCACCATAAACTGGTGATATGGGAACTTAAAGAGTCAATCTACTATTATTTTATGCTAGAAATATAAACTAGTTAGGGGAATTTTATACTTTGTTTAGCTGTAATTTAGCAAGAAATCCTCCATAACTCTAACCCCAAGTTAACCCCCCTCTACCTTGTCTCACTGATTCTCCTGTGACTGTGTGCAGGCACTAGTTCTCATGGGTACTAGCTAAGTCAAAGACCCAATTCTTATCTCAGTGTCATGAATCTTTTTCTGCCTCCTTGTTAAGGTCTTACGCCTGTATACATGGCCTGTCTCATCGAGACTTAGGGTACTATCACTCTAAGCTCTGAAACAAGACCTTAGTTAAAACAAGATTGTTTTCATAGTTTGTACCTGTCATTCCAAGATTTGTGTCTGTATGAAAAATTGTTTCACTAAGTCTATGTGTGTATATGTGTGTGTATGTATGTATGTATGTATGTGTGTTAGGCCAGGGTGACTAGAAAAACAAATCTAATGACACTCATAGGAATAAGAAAGAGCTGTATATCAAGGAGTGATAATATATCAAACAAACATCCCATCCTAGTGCAGATCAAGTCCATTATTGCAATACTAGCCCAGGAATCCCTCGTCAGACACACACAGCCACAAGCAATGATTCAGAGTGCAGGAAGCACAGCCTGGAGGGTGCAGAGTTCTGTGGATCCAATGGTGGTGGATGCATCTCCAGGGCTTTGGCAGGTCTCCCAGTGGCTCCTCAACAGGAAGGTGAAAACAGAGAGAAGTTCCCAGGATCATCCTTGTGATAAGACCACACCCACTATGAGGTACCATCAGGCTTGCTAAACTCCACCTCTTCATTTCTATATCTTCAAGTTGACACGACATTGTGTGTGTGTGTGTGTGTTGTGTGTAAAATCACTTCTAGTCAATTGGTCATGAAGCTGTGTTAAATATCACGTGGCATGGATGAGTAAGGGCTTCCAGTGCCTGATCTGTTTGTTGAATCATTTCACTTTGCATTCGATCATTCTCTGGGCTTACTTTTTTGACTAATTCTTTTAGTGCACCTTTAACTTTCTCATTGAGTAATAGTAGTTCTTGCCCATATGCTACCTCTTGAAGTGATGTGGGAAGCAGCTATATGTCTTTTCTCTTAATTTTTGTCTTTGTTTTTGTTATTATTTTTTAAGTCTTTATACTTTGCACTTCTTTTTCTTTTGGATTGGCTTTTTCTTCTTCATTTTTTCCATTTTCCTTGAGAAGCTTGTTAATAATTATTTCCTTCCAAACAATAATATTGGCATAGAAAGTGTTTTCTAGGTCATTCTAAGGGAAATTTATTGAATAAGTATACCTTTGTGAGTATTCGTTAGAATGGAAAGATTCAAGATATATATCAGAGGGTGTGAAGAACATTTCCACTCACCATGAGAATATGTTTTCCCATTAAATATTTCTAACTTTGACAACAAATAGCACCAGTTAGTATCCTGCAGTGTAAACTGAGATCTCATCAATACCTATTACTCTGAAGTCTGCCTTTGGATAGATGGTGAAAGACAGACAAAGCCCATTCCAATGAAGAGAAGGCATGTTCCAATGCAGGACATTTCTCAAGAGTCACTGTAAATAGTGTCCCCAGAGAAGGTGGGGAAACCACAGCTTTTGAGAGGAAAGCATGACTGACTTCATTCACTGAGAGCTGCTGAAAACATGGCCTAAAGAAGATTCTGAGAAATTAGTTTTCAAATTCCTCCTCTTGTGCCATATTTACTATCTTTTGGAATCAAAGTTGTCCTTCCAATGAGTGCTCCCTTCATTGTGACTCTAATGGATGATCTTACTAATGATTCCACCCACCAGACAGATCATTCAGTTCACCTGTTTCCAGTGTCAGCGGTCTCTCTATGCCTGGAACACTTGTTTCCTCATAAAGGGAGAGAATGGGTAGCAAACATCACTAAGGACATGTCACAAATGTAGTCCTAGAAGTCACCACGATTATTTTCTCAGGCATAGAGGTCATTAGTCGTTCACTGCCAGCAGTGCACTGGAACAATGCAGAAAGAAACCTTCAGAGACCTGACCCTGGGCGGTAGTAAGTCGCTGAGCTCAGTACATTTGAAATCATGCAATGCACGCATTGATCTGGACATGCCTGTATTTCATTGCCCTAGGTTTTGAGTAACGAATAGGGAGAGAATTACTATGATGACCTGTTTTTCAAGAAGGAACATGGGATCTATAGGATGACAATGGGGTTTAAATGGAGAGAAAATGTTTTGAGAAA
>NW_022103964.1:38486-40504 GCF_000313985.2 Echinops telfairi | reverse complement strand
CTAGTTGCTTCTTTCAAGTCGGCAGAGAGGAGAAAATTTAGAGTAAAAATACAAAAACTGTCTTTCGACATGAGGGATAGGAGTCACTTTACTATTTGTACTGCAAACAGAATACTAGTTGCTTCTTTCAAGTCAGCAGAGAGGAGAAAATTTAGAGTAAAAATACAAAAACTGTCTTTCGACATGAGGGATAGGAGACAGCCCTGATTCCAACAGGAAATCCTCCCTATCATTCATCTGGGTCTGTCTAGGGCTGGGTGTCTGTGTTTAGTGAGTCCTGCACGCCCCCTGCTGCCAAATGTCTCCCCTGCAGGGGAGGTTTATGTCTGGGCTCACACTGACTTCCACTCACTGTGTGTTTCCCTTGCACAGTAATACATGGCCGTGTCATCAGCAGTCATGGAGCTCAGCTGCAGGGAGAACTGGTTCTTGGATGTGTCTGGGTTGATGATAAGATTATCTTTGAGAGATGGCGTGTATTCTCTGTACCACTTTGATCTGTAGTAAGTCCTTCCCATCCACTGTAGGCTGCTTCCAGGCCGCTTCCTGATCCAATCCCAAGTAGCACTGGTGCTGAAAACAGAGTCCCCAGTAATGGTGCAGGTGAGAGTGAGGGTCTGTGAAGGTCTCACCATCTGAGGACCAGACTCCTGCAGCTGCACCTGAGCCAGGCCACCTGGAGACATAGGAAATAAGCATTAAACACCCCATCAGTCAGTTAAACTGCTGTGAACGATTCCATCTTCCCCCAACACTGACCCGATGGGAGACCCAGCACCATGAGGAGAAGGAAGAAGGAAGCAGACATTTTGGAGCAAGGTCACCCTGATTCAGCAGTCACTTGAGTCCCCTGGTGGAGAGACAGCATTTAAGCAGGAAATCACATGAGTGATTTTCCTATGAGCGCCATTGGCTGCATAAGGTCTGGAGACTGTGAACAGTTCGTGGGCACATAGGTCCTGCCAGTCCAAAAAGAGTTGTCTCCACGACTGGTTCCTGCTGCAGGCTGGACCAAGGCAGTTGGCAGAGATGGAGGTTATTGGATGCCTAAGTATAGGCTCAGTTTAGTATCATCTCAGATGGAAGTGTTTGTTATCTTAAATTTACCAGAGTTCAGGTTTATCTGTATTCCTTTATGTGAACACATCAAATTTTCATTCACGTATTCATTCCTTCTTTCATTTTTTCATTGTGAAATCTGAGAGCTATTCACACACCAGGAACTCTTGTCGACTGTGGACAAATCATTGAATCAAGCAAGCAAGTGAACAAGAAAGCAATCAAATAATAGTTGCTCAAAAACCAAACTGACTGTCACTGAGTCTTTTCTGATTCTCAGAGACCCTATAAGGTTAATAAACTGTTCTGTAGTACTTTTGGTAGAGTTTCACATTTAATAAATATACCTTTGGTCAGATAACTTCCTATTTCTGACAAGGACTAACTAGTTATTTTAAATCCAAAAACTTAGATTTAATAACCAGATACTTAGCTCAAAGTGTCACTCAGGTATTCATATCTCTTTCCTAGGGGTCTATATTACATGGGACTATGTTGTCATGTTGAGGATTAAGGAGACCATGAAAATAGTTATAGGTCAAGGTTTTCAATCACATTATATGCATGTCAATGTTAGACAATGATGAAGGAGGACTGGCCAAGTGCTTGATGGACCTTGATGATAGTATGGCTGAAGAGTATTGAAAATACCACTGGGTGTCATAAAAATAAACTGATCTGTCTTAGAGGAAGCAGAGCCATAGAATTTCTTAGAAGCAAAGGTGGTGATACTTCACCTCACACACTTTGATCATGCTATGAGTAGAGAGCATTACCTGGTAAAAGACACCATGCTTGCTAAAGTTGAGGGTCACTAAGGGAGATGAATATGTAATTTCATGTTGAATAAGCACACAGCAAGAGGAAGTGTGTTCCCAGTTAGCAATCCAACTCCTGCTGAGAAACAAAGACAGGGGCTGCATACAAATGAAACGAGGAAGCTCATCTTGGAACAAGCA
>NW_022103964.1:7864-18587 GCF_000313985.2 Echinops telfairi | reverse complement strand
AAACAGAAAAACAAAGAACAAAAATTCAAGATTGTTACCCTAATGACAAAATACATCTGAGATAAACACAAATAGGAATCAGAAATTGAGGAAGCAGGCAGTCCAAGTGCAGTCTGCTGCCCTTCTCCAGAGTCCATAACAGACCCAGGTGAGCTTAGGACCAAATGTATCAGTCTGGCTACTGGGATGTGAGGACATTGCTCTCTGACTGCCTTTCCCAAGGCTTCTGGATCCAAAATCACTCTTTAGTCGCTGGTGTTCTACAACATCCCTCTTGTACCTTCTTCTGAACACATGTTAACACTCCCCAAACTGACTGTTATGCACATTACATGAATATACAAAACAACAACATCAAAACCAACTCATGGCCTTCCGGTAGATTCCACCTCAGCACAGTCCTATTTCTCTATCTTTGCTGTTGAGGAGGGAACACTGAGCTTCCACTGCAGCACAAACAAGGGATGCTTGCAAACCACCACCCCTGCACTGGCTGCAGAGTGAAACCACTGGCTGTGGGGACTGGTGTCCACTCTTAATGATGAGCCGCCACTGTCTCTTCCCTGTCTGAGCAAACCGCTGTTGCATTCAGTGCCTGTGTGTAAGCTGTGCTTTTGCTGGTGACCTCAGACATTGGTTGAGGAGAAATGGGCTGTTATGATGACCTTACACTACAAAAGAAGGGAAAAATACAAATGGAAGGAAGAATATGGTCATTTTTATCAAGCTACCTTGTAAATTGAAATACAGCAAGAAAAATATATTTAAAAGGAAAACCATTAACATGTTAATAAAGATATTATAAATGATGCCACAGAAAAAGATGACATCATTAACATCATTAAAATCACACTGTAGGAAATTCTATGGAGACCAAGATCATGGGGGGAAAAAAGAACAATTCCTGACAATAGTGTTAAATATGATTGAACAAAATACAGTATACAAACTAATGGACATAAACAATCAAAATGAGATACAAATTGGAAACACAAGTAGCATAACCCACTGGCACAAGTGAATTCTGACTCATAGTGACCATCTAGAGCAGAGTAGAACTCCTTCGGGCTTCAGGCACTGTCAAACTGTTTTCTTAATTGAGAAATTGGAAAATTTTATTATGAAATATATACTAGATAACATTATATCAATGTTAGATTTCTTATTTAATGTGCAATATTATTTTATTAAAATGATTTTTGAAAGTATGCAAAATAAAAATGTTTTAAAACATTTGTCTTACAACATTTTATTTCTTTAAAACTAACACCCTTTTATTAGGACCTAATTCAGACATCATACCATTCTGCAGTTAAAGCGTATCAAGCAGTGTTGTACACTCAGGAAACATGTTCTTTCTTTTGAACCCCTTCCTATTAACTCCCCTTTCTATTAATTTCCCCAGCTCTCTTGCTGAAGCCCCCAGGAACCCTTATTATGGTTATTCTCTCTGTAGAGTCACCCACCCTATGCTTCATACATTAAGAAACATAGTAAGAGAATCAAACATAGAAAAAGAAACATATAACGAACATAGAAACAGAAACATATGAGAGATTCAAAAACGCTACCAAAAATGAAAAAACACAGCAGAAATAAGCCCCTAAATGTATAAAACAAAAACAAAGAAAATATTAAAACCCAGATTAAGCACAAAATATATCAAAGCGGGGATCAAACGACAGGTTTTGAACCATCAAAGTCAGATGTGTCATTTTGACCTACTACAGTCATCTCTCCACTACTCTCTGATCGCCAGCTTATTCCATCCCTCAGTTACTGTGAGAGGGAAATCACAAGTGTATTCCCTGTGTGGATCCTGCACATGTATTTAGAACTTCCACTGTAATCCATGGCCTTCTACATGCTAGAATCTCACAATTTAAGCTCTGATACTATCACCTACTTTGGATTTGGATTATATAATTCACAATCCTTGTAAACCTTTTTAGAGCCTCGTCTGTCTCCCTTGAAGTGGCTTGTGGTTTTGAACTGCTGACGCTGCACATACATCCCAATGTGAAATCCACTACACCAGCAGGGAGAGTGGAGTGGTCTGTAAACTTTATTTGTATATAGTATCTATTACTTATTTGTTACACTTTGCTTTCCTAATTGTTTGAAATGCATATTACTGTAACTTAATTAGGAATGGTATATTTATTGAATTTTAAATGCTAAATTCTTTCAACATTTTAAAAATTCAAAAATGATATAATATATGATTATTTTTAGCTAACTAAACTTAGCTGACCAAAATTAATCTCAATTTTCTACACCTCAATCCATCAAAGATATTGTTGGGTGCTTTTGAGTCAGTTTGACTCATTATGGCTCAGAGCAAATACATAAACTGCCAAGTCTTGAACCATCCTAACCTGCTCCTAAGTTGGAGACCATTTTTGCAGCCACTATGAGTGTGCATCTCATTCAGGGCAGTCCTTATTTTCCTGACAGTCTGCCAAACAGGATATCCTTTCTCTAGGAACCAGTTCCCCTGATCACGTGTTCAAAATATGTGAGAAGTCTCGCTATTCTCAAGTCTAAAGAACATCCTGAGATATTAGTCTTCATTGTCCTCCTCCTGTGACACATTTGCTATCTTTTGGGAATCAAAGTTGTCTTTCCAGTAAGTGTTCCCTTCATTGTGACACCAATGAATGATCTTACAAACGACTCCTCCAACCACACAGGTCATTCCAGTTCACCCGTTCCCAGGGTCAGGGGTCTCTCTATGCCTGGAACACTTGTTTCAGAATCCAGGAAGACAATGGATAGTAAGCAATATGTCACATGTCTAGCCGCAGAAGTCACCCCAATTATTTTTCTCAGACCTAGTCAATCACTACCTATAGTGCACAGGGAGCATTGCAGAGAGACCTCCAGAGGCCTGCCCCCGGGCTGTAATACATCAGTGAGCTAAGCACATTTGAAATCAGGCTTTGTGTTCATGAATCTGTACATGTCTGTGTTTCATTGTGCACCAATTGTGAGTAAGAGATGGGGTGAGAATAACCATGATAATCTGTTTGTGGAGAAGGAAAATTGGTCATTTGAGATCAGAGGCACTTTAATATTTGTACTCCAAACAGAGAATTCTAGTTCCTCCGTTCAAGGCTGCAGTGAGGAGAAAATTTAGGGGAGAGGGGAGGATAAGATTGTCCCAGGGGATGCTGAGAGGTAAGACAGGAAGCCCTAGTTCCAACAGGAAATCCTCCCTGTCATCCATCTGTGCCTTTCTAGGGCTGGGTGTCTGTGTTCAGTGGGTCATGCGCGCCCCCTGCTGCCCAATGTCTCCCCTGCAGGGGAGGTTTGTGACTGGGCTCACACTGACTTCCCCTCACTGTGTCCCTTCCCTTGCACAGTAATACATGGCCGTGTCCTCAGCAGTCACGGAGTTCAGCTGCAGGAAGAACTGATTCTTCGATGTGTCTCTGGTGATGGAGAGTCGGCTTTGGAAGGACGGGTTATAATGTATACCACCATTATACCATATGTTTCCCATCCACTGCAGTCCTTTCCCTGAGGTCTGGTGGATCCAGCTCCAATAGGAACCACTGCTTGTGATGGAGACACCAGAGACAGTGCAGGTGAGGGACAGCTTCTGGGAGGGTTTCACCAATCCCGGGCCTGACTCCTGAAGCTGCACCTGGGACTGGACGCCTGTAAATAAAGAAAATTTCATTCTCTCAGTCACTTGCAGTCACAATGCCCCATAGATTCAACACTGATATCTGAGACCCTCACCTTGGGGAACTGTCACCAGGCACAGGAGAACACACAGCAGTAGCATCTTTAGACCACAACTCTGCTTTCCCAAGGGACCCACAGCCCTGACAGAGATAACTGATAGCCTTCAGTGCCCAAGGCTGGGATTTTAACCCAGTGCCTGAAGAATGATTTGCATATGAGGGAGCCCTGTGCTTATAAACAGAAGTTCTTTTGTTTCTGCAGGCCATTGTAGGGCCTTAGAATTCTTCTTTTGAACTCATCTGTGTGCTAGTCTAAAATTAGAGAGCACTTTTTCTAGGAGGTGTCTGTGAATGGTCAATGGAAAGACCAGCATTTTTGAGCCCATATTCTCTCCCTCCAGCCCTTCATTGCTCCTGCCCTGACTGAGGCTTCCATATATCCTCTGCGTCAGACACTGAGCGGCATAGAGTTCCTTGAAACCATCAGGTCCACCCCACAGTGTCTCCATTACCTCACCCTCTCCAAAACACATTTCTTTTTTATACACTGATGCCTCTTAATCAACCTCCTCAAAGTTCTTGATCATTTTTGTATGTGGGAATATGTGTTTTAGAAGAATTAATATCAGACAGAATCCAGGGAGTTGGGGATTGATGATGCCTTAAATATCCAACTCTTCCATGATGCCATTCAGTGCTATTTTCCACCCACTCATCCCTTGAGTATATTTCCTTATGTTTCTGGGCTCTGTGAATTGTTTCAACATCCAACAGAAACCCATGAATACTTCAGGAAATGGATCACATGCTGGTGGATGCCCTGCAGTCCAAATTCTTAAGGTCAGGCAGGGGCATGCCAGATGCTGGGACCAGAGGTTGTCCTCCATGTCTGTCTGTATTTTATTTATGCACATATGACCTGGGGTTTCTGACAGGATGTCTCCACTAGAATTTGGCCTCCTAATCAGCCAGGTATTTCCCCACCTTGGGCCATGATCATCACAAATCCCACCACTCTTACAAGCAACACAATTACTACATCCCAGTGCCTGATAGCTAAGGAAAATTTCAGTTTAATAAAGTGATTCAAGTGCCATAGTGTCTCAGGGAAGAAGTTGCCACCTAGAATTTTGGGTCCCAGACAAGGTATATTTTAACTCTGTAGCCTCTAAGAAATGTAAGATTCTGAATAGAGACCCCTTTGTTTGACAGAGTGTATCAAAACAGTGCAAAACCTGTCAAGTGTCATGGCTTCAAGTAAAGAGATACATCAGAGCAAGGAGTGGGTTGCAATTGTTGAATAGGCAGCTCCATGTAAGAATCTGAGTCTAGAACAGTAACTCAGATCATGAACCAAAACACACCAGCTTGAGACCCAGCAGGCACTCTGGATTAAATGAGGACCAGCCAGGTCCTCAAAATTTAGGGAATGAGTATAGACAGTGTTAAATGTCCACTACCCAGGGGACTCTGGCTCACCTGAAATTGTGCATTTCCAACCAAAATGAGCCTCTCTATTTGTCTTTTAGGTACAGCCCCCAGATAACTGCTCAGTATCTCCACCATGAATTTATTACCCAAACTCACAGATTGTCTCATTTTGGAAATATTTTTCATATTATTGAGCATGAATACAGTAGCACTATCTCTAAACATGTTTTTTTTAAAAGATTTTATTGGGGCTTCCTACAACTCTTGTCTCAATCCATACATCAATTGTATCAGACATATTTGTACATATATTGCCATCGTTCTTTTCTAGACATTTACTTTCTATTGAGTTCTTGAGGTCAGCTTCTCTTTTTCCCCCCTCCTTCCTTCCTGCCCCCACCCTCGTGGCCCCTTGATATATTGTAGGTTATTATTTTCATATCTCACACTGAACGCTGTCTCTCTCCCCCCCATTGGTTTCTGTTGTTCTTCCCCCTGGAGGGGGTGTGGTTATGTGCTATTCATTGTGATCCATACTCCCTTCCTCCCCGTTCCCCCTACCCTTTTGGTATCGCTATTCCCATTCCTGTTCCTGGGTTCCGTGTGTCGGGAGCTTTATCTCTTGCCTATACCTATGTACATGTTCCTGTCCAGTCCAGAGTGGGAAGCAGCACTGGGGTCATGATAGTGGGGGGTGAGGAGGCCTCAAGGGATCAGGGGTATATTGTGTGATCCATCGGTGCTCTACTGCACCCTGATTGACTCATCGCTTCCCTGCGACCGCTCTGTGGGGGGATGTTCCATTGTCTGCAGATGGGCTTTGGGTCTCTGCCCTGACACCCCATCCCCTTCATTCTCACCAATGCGTTTTTGTTTGTTTGTTGTGAATCTTCTTATGCCTGTTACCCGTCCCAATGATACCTCATGGTAGTACTGGCTGGTGTGCTTCTTCCATGTGGGCTTGTTGCTTCACTGTTGGATGGCTGCTTGTTTAACTTCAAGCCTTTAAGACCCCAGAGTCTACATCTTATTTTTTCTTTTGCATCTAGCAGAAAACAAATGGTTTATTTTTGTTTTCATTTAATGACCTTTAAAGTTTCTTAATTCAACTAGAGCAAGTATATTTACATAAAGCAACCAGAACAAGGATCCTTTAAAGAGCTGGATGTAAAAAATATTATTGCAGTATACTACAAATATGAAACCTTTTTACATGAACTAGAGAAAGCAGCATTTACCCTTATAGAGTTCAGTGCAATTTTTTACCTTTAAAAAATCCTATAAATTAAGATAACATCAACATGACAGAAGAAGAAAAATTGCTCTTCAGACACATGGACTCCTCTCTGGGGAAGCTCATGGGTGACTCCGTGGTCCACACGGCTCCTATTCCTGATAGGATCTTCTTTTCTGGGAGACGCAGAGCCTCTTCTGGGATGAGGGACAGGGCAAGAGTGCCACCCTTGTGGCTCTGTGTGGGAAGTGGAGTGAACCACAACAAGAGCAGCATCTGATTTAAACAAGGTTTTAACTCTGTAGCCTCTAAGAAATGCAAGGTTCTGAAGAAAGGCGCCTTTGCTTGGCAGAGAATGTTCAGAAGAGCGCAAAACCAGACAAGTGTCATGACTTCACGTGTAGAGATACATCAGAGCAGGCAGTGGGAAAGAGTTGTTTAATAAACAGAACAAAGTAAGAATAAGATCTGAAAACAGTATTTCAGACCCTGAACCCAAATCCACCGGTTAGAGACACAAAGGCACTTTGGATTAAATGAGCTCCATTCCGGCCCTTACAGTTTAGGAAGGAGCACAGACAGTGCTCCTTTTAATTATTCTTTACCCAGGGGACTCTGGCTCCCCTGAAATTTGAGCATCTACAACCAAAGTCTGTGTTTTAGGTATAACCCCTTGATAACTCCAAGGATCCCAATCTGGAATTTATTACCCAAACTCACAGATTGTCTGATTTTGGAGTTGTTTATTATTATTGACCATGAACTCAGTACCACTATCTTTAAACATGTATTTTTAATGTTCAATTCCCATTAAGATTTCTTTCTCATTTATATCCACCATGACAAGCATTTTCTCCAGTCTTACAGTTGACACCCCTCATTTACTGAATGATTAAACTGTCTGTATATCTCTAAATTGATATTTATTTTACCAATGTGGAAATCTAACACAAGGTGGTGGTCACCTGGGCTTTTCTGAGCCAGAATTTGCTGAGGAGAAAAAGCAAATGCTTTGCAAAAAAATATTCATGAGGTTCACTAAAATTCAGGATTTCAAGCAAATGATATGAGGATGTTTTCCATTTGGAGATCTTTGGAGTCATTCAGTTTCCACATACAGACTGGTATGGCATTACGTGAACCTGGTCATTCCAGCACACACTCGTCTCAGAACATCTGCTGCTGCTGGTTGGCAGGACAATTTAAGGATCACACTGTGATGTAGCTGCACACTAGTCCAGGTCACCTCCATCTCTGAATGTGAAGGCCATGACTGTCTAAGTTAATCCCATGACAGGGGTTAGTATGGCCCTTCTTAAGTGAAAATCTGTTGACCTTATCCCTGTGCACATAACTTTCTGTCAGAGTCCAGCTCCGGGAGGGAGGGTTGAACTGAACACCTGAAGGAGGTGTGGAGTCGGCGAACACAGACGAGACAGACACGAGAGATGTTCTGGTGGAAGCAATCTCTGCTGAGTTCTTCCAAACAGTTTTATTGATACCATAAAAAGTTTTGCAGAGCACTACATAAAAACGATGCCTTAAGATTAACTCCAAAGTCACCCTTATTGTTTCCACCAAAACCTGATAAAAGACCATTACAAGGTCTGTACTTTTTTCTACCACTTTCTGTCCTCTTCCTGGTTCTTTCTCTCTGGACTGCTTGTCTTATAAGTTACATGCTATTCTTGATTGAGGTGCTCAGAAAATTTGGTTAGACTCATATCCTACTCACTGCCCTATTTTTTGCTCACAATGTTCCTTTTCTCGTTGACTAACTTAACACAATGAAACTACCTCATGTGCTACTTCAAAGCCTAATATCTACAAACAGAGTTAAATGCTTCTCAGAGTTAAATATTTTCCTTTACAAACTCTCCCATGGTAACTGTTCCTTTGTCTACCTATGTCTATTTTATTTTTTATACTCCTGAAGCACCACGGGGAGCCAAACCATCTGATTCTTTGCCAAAGACTTAATGTTTCCCCTATACATGTTTTCTATTAATGTTAACCAATCCTTCTATGTTAGCCCCTGTCCAAGGTAAAGGGGTCTTAGTTGGGGGAGGCAGTCTATAAGGTCCTCTATATTGGGGAAGCCAAAAGAGTCTCCGACTACATAATCTGAATGGGATCCAGGGTTTTTTGGTGGATTTCACTTTCTCCTCTGACCTCAACTTTTGGGTTTCTTCCTCACTCAATTCCCACACATCCTTATTAGAATTCCCAAAGATGTCTCACTGTCTGAGTCTCTCCAATGTCTCAGTTAAGGAAAGCCCTGTCACATAGAAGCAAGTTTTATATCTGGTTTCATTCGTACTTCTCAAGACTGCCCACAAATCCACTCCAGGTGCGGTAAACATGACAATGCACAAAATTCTCAAGAATGGCTTTAAAAACAGCAAATATTTGAGGGATGTTGGAATCCCTCCCTAGGAAGCTCTGCTCTGCAGATGCTTCTTCCACCAGATTGTATCTATGCTAGACAGTATGGCTGGGATGGCTCCCAACAACTTTCACACTAAGTATGCTACCCATATTGCTGACTGAGCTCATAAATTCCTACTGCATTCTGAAGAAGCAACACATTGATCTTTAGATTCAGATGCTCTGCCCACTAAGTAATCCCAACATTCTGAAATGTGGAAATGATAAACTGTATGGCTCCAAGGAAAATAAAAATGTATTTGCTCCAGTTGTGGACTATTGTACAGTGAAACTTTACATTACAGTAAATCTTTACAGTATAAAATTTTCTGGCTTAAAATTATAGCTAGCTATTTTTGTTTTGTTTTTCTGATGTTATGGCTGAGAAATAGCATGGAGGAGAATGTTTCATCCCAGAACACATTTAGTGTCTGTTTGAAAATCTTCATGGAGAGATGGTGACCCTTCTTCCAAGAAGGCACTTTCATAGGTCTGGCAAGCTGCCCCTGGCTGGAGGCCTGGAATGCATCTAGGGCTGAGGGTCAAACACTTGTTCCAGCACCTTGATCTCTACTTTCAACACAGCTTCCTCCCAGAATGGTGCATAGATGTCTCCTGAAAGCTGAAGGCAAATAAAGTTAAATTTAAATTATATTAATTATTGAATTACATTAGCATTCAAATTAAATAATTAAATACAACTATTTAAATTAATATGCACCTATACAATTCTGACACATGTGGACTTTTAAATGTTTGTGAGGGGTGGGGACAATTTGCAATCAAACCACAAGGCAAGCAGTAGGCAAGAGGTTTGCTCAAGTGAAGTACCACTCCTTAGTCTACATAAGGGAGCACAATGCTCCAGGCCCTCAAATGTGGCCTCTGAAACCCATCACCTATTGTCCTGATTCCCAGCCAGTGTCTGAGGATGTCAAGGGGATTAAGACAAGGCGGTTTTTGAGATACACAGGACAGCTCTGATGCACAACTATGGCTTGAGAACACTGTGGTGTGCTTGCTGGTTCATCCTGGACTGAGCTAACTTTGGGGAAATCCCAGCCACCCTCACCTCCTTACATCTGTTACTGCGCACAGATTTGCATCATGGCTGAGAGATCCCTCATCTTTGCCTTGTCCCCTCTGTGTGTATCTGACTCCATATGTGTATGGAGTGTATGCTCTTTGGAAATAGGAGACTGTTTCCTCCCCTTACAATGCAAAGTTTCTAATTCAGTGGTTGATACAAACCCTCACATCGAGAGAAGCTCCAAGGAAAACTTTAAGATGGAGAGGAACACAGACACAGACAGGAAGCCAGCTCTTTCACACCCCTCCACAGGTCTTTCCAGAAGGCATCTCCTTATTGGTTTGAAAAGTCAGTTAGTGTTCAAACACTTAAACTTATGGCCCCATTCACTGCATCTGACTGGAGACTGACTGGACATTTGTGTGGAGGATTCCCGGAGGTCCATCACACCTCTTATTCTGTGATGCCTGAAAGAGAGATTTTCCACTCCGTAATGGACTGGTTCTCCTGCAAGGAAAGCTATGTTCTTGTTCAACACAACTTTTGAATCCATACATACCAGTTGTGGGCACAGAATAATTCATATAGAAAGGTCCCCTGGGAACAGTAAGAGACTGGGAAGAATCCCACAACCCCAACAAGAAACCCACCCTGACCCTCCAGCAGCACTGGCCTCAGAGGCTGGTTGCTGAGCTTACTTGATCCTGAGTGCCTCCTTAAGGAGGCACTTTAGAGATGGCCAGTCAGCTCTTCATGGAGCATAGGTCATTGTGCCACCATCAGGTTAGGTTGTGCAACTCACTGAAATCCTTGCCCTGGAAACTGACACACCCAGGACTACCAGTGGTTACTGAAGATGAGAACAGAGCCTGGAGGGGAGAGAGCTAGAGACCCACAAGGGTGCCTCAA
>NW_022103964.1:4716-5962 GCF_000313985.2 Echinops telfairi | reverse complement strand
AAAGAAAAGACATCCTATACATCTATGTTTCTTACTAGAAAATATGAACATGTTTTCATATATAAAAATATAAGAACAAGATAAAATATGAGAATGCAATTCCATTCCAATCACAATGAGCATAATGAGCCAAGGAGGAAACAGAGCTTCTGAGTCCCACCCCCTAGTTTGTGCAGGAGGCTGAGTTATAAGGACTAGCCCAAGCCCAGTACAAGAAGAACGAAGCACAGACATTTGTCTGTGTAAAAGAAGGCGGTTCTCTAATGGGTGATTTGAATTGAGGTAACCTGGTCAACTTCCTGGACATTTGTTGGGTTTCACTGACATTTAAGAAAGATTTTCCTCCCTCTCATTTTTTGTTCCTTCTCTCAGAGTAAGAAGATTTGCATCTTAGCTGAGTGATTCTCCAACCTCCATGGTCTTCTCTGCACTTTCTCTCTTACATACATTCCCCCCAATGAAGTGCATGCACTTACACCTTGGTGTTTGCACTAGGTGGCTGAGGTGAGCATACATATTTTTTACACAGTTATTGAGCATTTGAACATACTTGCATTAGTAATGTAAATGGAAAAAAGGACCATGGATTAGGTGAATTTACTAAATTAGGAATAAATGAAATAAACCCTAAGAGTAATAGCCTCCTGGGGAGTACTGAGTTGAATGTGCACATAACTGCTTGTCCTCCTGTTTCCTGTTACTGTTGTCCATCCAGTCCCCACCCCCACCGCGACCCCACCCCTGGTGCAGGTAATGTGAGAGGAGAACTGAGCTTAAGGTGAGGTATGACAAGAGTGTAGGCTCATAGAACTATGATTGTTTGATGCCATGTAAAGAGATCAGGTTCAGTATCTAAAATTTAACTAACATATGAAAACGTGTTTTTATAAATGAGGCATTCAATAGGATTCATAAATTTGATAATGCGTCATTGTGGTAGTTTAACAGGGATGTTAGAAATGCTTTCCTCGGCTGTACTTTATTTTACTCATTGTAACGTTGTATTCATTCTATGTGCAAAATTATACTCATATGTTATAGTCAAAGAATGCAAGGATAAAATGTTACTCACAGATTTTCTTAATTCCAGTAAATGTAAACTTGAGAAAATATTGTTCAATATTTAAGAAGAATCAATCTTCTTAAAAATGTTTAAACTGGGCATTAGTATGTATTGACTCAAAACTTTCTTTGAACAAGCCAGTAATATTGATACAACTAAAATATTTTATCTATAATTTGGAAA
>NW_022103964.1:2174-3309 GCF_000313985.2 Echinops telfairi | reverse complement strand
GCTCCTACTTGCAGTATGTCTTGTGAGCTTAAGATGTTAGCTCACGGGAATCTCCAGGAGACATGAACCCAAATATTTTAGGGTTACCAGCTTTGCTGTTAGAGGGGATGTGCAAATTCTTCCTCTGACTCTTTTTCCTATGACTGAGAAAAAGGCCAAGGTCAATTTTGAAAGATGACACGGATTCCAATGTAAGCACTTTTACTTTGCTACCTCCTCCATCTCTGGTGACATGAGTGTCCCCTGGGAATGAGGGGAACAAGGGGTCAATGATAGAATAACCAGTGATTAATTTGTTTTATTTAACATGGATTTCACCCTATCCTCCAGGATAAACCAGGTTAAATATTGATCTACAAATTAGTGAATAAGTACTATTGAACCCTCAGGCATCTTGCTTATTGGTAATATCCCTGCATATGTCTAACAGCAGAAAAGACTCCTTGAGGCTAGGACAGAGTAGATCAGAGATTAACAAGGGACCTGTGATAGCCCTTGACCATGATGCTTGTCATATTTAAACTTTATATAACATTTATTTTTCTAATTTCCATGAACCAGATGCAAATGATTTAAAATTAACTGAAAATGAGTTTGTGATTCTTATTCTTGCCTGTCAATCTACCCAAGTTCCTCTCATTTGTGTAAAATTTGAGAGAGAAGATAGCTCCAAACATAATTAGCAACATGCGTTTTTTGATGGATTAGGTTTGGGGTTCTGTTTAGGCTTATGGTATGTTAGAATCAGAGTCTGTACTTAAGAGTAGCATCTAAATCCTGGGGTTAATCAGTGTTCCAGGTTTAAGAACAATTGCCAAGGAATAGAAATAGGAATTAAGTGTCATGAGTCAGATGTTAGGGGACATATTAAAGGACTTTATGTTTTGAAGGTTTAATGCCTAACAAATTGTGTTTGGAGTTGATCAGGGGCTTCTGTGCCAAGGTATAGGATGTAGAGTTATGATTTAAAGATTCTTGCTTTGGGGATTGGATTTCTGAATTTGAGATTTAGGGCCATGAAGTTAGGTTTAAGGTTATAAAATATATTTAAACCTTTGACCAGATTTTAAACATTGGGATAAATGCATTAGCCTAGGTTAAGAGTGTATGGTGGTAGGATTTATTAGGCATGTTA
>NW_022103964.1:0-896 GCF_000313985.2 Echinops telfairi | reverse complement strand
TCTATTAGCATGACTTGCAGATCAGTTTTAGAGGGGCCCTAGCCCTCACCCTTTATCCTGTAACTGCAACCTCACACCCCTCTGCCTTCAGAAACACCCAGAGGGTTGAAAAGGGCTGTGCCAATGATATCCCACTAGCCACTCAGACTAATGCTTCCCTCCTTTATCGAAGCATAGCCTCTCCCCACCACACTCATTTTGTTCTCCTCCCTCCAAGTTCCTGGTTAAGCATGTTTCACAAGCTCCAGCCCAGACATTAGCTTATCCCTTCTCCCTAAAAGACCAAGACTATGGGTGGGATGTCCTAGAACCCAGTTTGTGGTGTTTGCCATCTGTCAACATTACTTAGAGAGCTTGAAACCCATGCTCTAGTCCAAGATGACAGAATGGATGATAAATCATCTCTTTCCTTAATCCATTGCATGTACTTTTTTAAAAGATAATTTTATTGGGGTTCTTATAACAACCCATATTTCAATTGTATCAATAGTATTTGTACATATGTTGCCATCATTCATTTCTAAACATTTACTTTCCATTAAGACCTTGGTATCAGCTCCTCCTTTTTCCCTCTCTTCCTCTCCCCCCACACTCGTGTCCCCTTGATAAATACTAAATTATTGTTATGTTCATATCTTGCACCAACTGCTATCTCACTTCCCCCATGGTTTCTGTTTTTGTCCCTGGGGTATGTGTGTGTAGTTCTGTGTCGATCATTGTGATTGACTCCACCTTCCTCCCCTCCCCTCCCTGACTTTCCCCTCCCCTACTTGTATCAATACTCCCATTCCTGTTCCTGGATTCTGTATGTCATGAACTCTTATCTCTTTTCTGTTCCTGTGCACATGCTCCAGTCTAGCCCGCAGGGAAAGGCAGAATTGGAGTCATGATAGTGG
>NW_022103963.1:96476-97517 GCF_000313985.2 Echinops telfairi | reverse complement strand
GCCGAGGGGCGCCTTTCAAAGGGGCCTCTGCCCCACACATCCCTCCCCCCATGGACCCCCTCCCGGAGACACCCTGTCCCTCAGTGGGGCCACACTGCAGTCCCATGACTCTTCTTATTCGTGCCCCCCCAAAGCCACAGCACACCCCATTCTCGCCATCCACCACACCCCGGTCATTCATGGCCCCGCACTCTGTCCGTCCACCTGTCTGTCCCCGGGGAGCCATCTCGGGCAGGCCCAGGGCAGAGGGTGGACTTCCTGGAGACAAAGGGGTCCCCCGAGGGAGGGAAGTGGGCGAAGTCCTGTTTTGAGGGGCGCCGAGCTCAGCCTTGCAACCTGGGCCCCGACCAGAAGCCGGGAGGGGGCACAGCACAGCCTAGGCCGTGGGCGTAGGACACGGCGGGGTGGACTCCCTGCTGTGCCCCAAGGGGCCAGGCCGCCGGGACCAGCGAGAGCCCTTCTTGCCCGGGGGACGCAGCGCAGACACGGGCGGCCGGTCAGTCCCACGCTCCGTTAAGGGGTGTCCATCTTGGCACCCCGTCTTAGTTCCCAATGGCCCCTGAGGTCAGCCCCTCAGAGACCCCCCAGGAGCCAAGACCCCCCTTGAGAGAGCCGGGCTGAGGAGCCCCTGCAGGACCCATCAGAAGAGGGGCGACAGGCAGGGAGACGTGGCTGCCCTCGGTGGCTGCTTCCTGGGGCTCGGGCAGCAGGGGCTCAGAGGGACCGTCCACAGGACATGGGTGGACACGGGGCCACAGGCGCACGGGGGAGGGGCCCAGGGCCGGTCAGCGGGTCCTTCGGATGCTCCTGGGTCACCTGACTGCAGATCGAGGCCCAACGGGAAGTGAGACCTCAACCCCCTTCCAGGGAGGCCTCCCGCGCCCCGCAGACCCGTCACCCCAACTCCTCCTCCTCCTCGGGGTCCCCAACAGTTACACTGTACCGAGTTCACACTCAGCTCTGACACGGATTGGGGGGATGACGTGTAAGTCTGCTCCGCGTGATTGGACCGTTACTATCTATCCCTCATCCCTCTAACCG
>NW_022103963.1:92477-93977 GCF_000313985.2 Echinops telfairi | reverse complement strand
CTGTGGGCAGAGGGCCAGGGGCTCCCTACGCTCTGTGCCCGCAGGTGGAGGTGGGGCAGGGAGTTTTAGAATAAAGCACAGCTGCTCGGGTCAGACACGGGTCACACACGCGTCGTCATGCATGCACAAGCAGGCACGTGTCACAGGGGCACCCTATGCCTACAGCACACGCCACACCACACATGCACACACGCGCCCGTCACACGTGGTCCCCATGCACACAACGTGCACGTCAGTCACACGTCACCCATCCACACAGCGCATCGGGTGCCAGCACCACACACACACACACATCATGTCAGCACGGCCCGCCTACGACGGCCCGCGTGACCACGTGTGCAGGCAGCGTGTGTGCACCCTATATGCACACGTGCACACCCTAGACAAACACCACTCACATCACACATGGACACACACACACCCCTGTACACGCATGTTCTGTGCCCCCCCCTGCACCCCTCCCTCACACGGGACAACGCCCCACGCGGACCCCCGCCCGACCGCCCACCCCGTAATTCGGTCCATCGGGGCCAGCTGCCTGGACACCGGCTCCACGGTGCTTTGATTAATGGCGTTTATCTGCCTAATTTATTACTGTGATTACCGTGGTCACTTGAAGGCGATAAATTGAAGTCCATTAGCGTTTCATGGGAAAAGCCATCATTAGGCCCTCTCAGGACCGCCGTCGGGGGCAGCGGGGGGCGTGGGGGCGTCCGTTGGGGACAGTCGCCGTCGCCAAGCTCGGGGGGCTCACGGGGCCCCTCTCCCTCGTCCCGTGAGTTTAACAAACATGTCAAAGCCACGGATGGGGGGGATGTGCTGGGTGCTGGGTGGGGGCAGAGGCTGGGGGGCGGCAGGACGAGGGGCCACATGTGTGCGTGTGTGCATGCATGTGCGTGTGTGCATGTGTGTGCATGTGTGTGTGCATGCTTGCGTGTGTGCATGTGCGTGCATGTGTGCGCATGCGTGTGCGTGTGTGCATGCATGTGCGTGTGTGCGTGTGTCTGTGTGGGAGTGTCAGAATCCGTGTGGCCTGCTCTGCCTTTCTTCACGTCGGTGACCCTATTTTAACTGACTGGGTGACTGAGGAGGGGGCGGGCGGGCGGGTGAAAGACGAGGGACCCATCATTTAGCAGCACCCGTAGGCTTGGAGGCCTGTGTCGCCCGGGGCTCCCGTCAGGGCCACTCGGGACGTTGTCAGCGGCCAAGCCTCGGGGATGGGACCCCAAACGCTGCCCAGCCCCACCCCGTGCGCCCAGGACCACGGAGGGGAGCCGCCCGTGCAGCCTGCCACCCAGACTTCAGGGTGCCCATGGCCCCCACCTCCTCCACACAGGCCTCCTGCGTGCGCAGGGTCACCCAGACGTCACCGGTGGCCGTGCTGGGTCTGGGTGGTGGGGTATTGCCCCCTCTCCCCCCACACGGACAGCTTCGTGCTTTGAAACCTCCCAGCCCGGAGGGTCAGGGTCCATTTACCGGCCAAGGAGCCACCCACCCCCC
>NW_022103963.1:89767-91656 GCF_000313985.2 Echinops telfairi | reverse complement strand
GGACCTGCTGTGGGCAGGGGGCTGGGTGCAGGGTCTCCCTCAGATATCGGATGTTGGGGTCCGTCCCCCCCAGGCCCCTCGGAGGACAGCCTGCAGACAGACGGACCTCAGAAGCCCCCACCCCGGGCTGCCTTTGGGGCACCGGGCTGCTCAGCCGGAGGGAGGAGGGCACCCGGCGTGGGGTTTCTGCCCACAGGCCCCCACCTGGTCTGGGGCACTGTCTTAGGGGGTCACCCGTGAGTGTGTGGGAGGTGGGGGGCACAGCGTGGACACGATGAGAGGGTCCCAGCAGGTTTCCTGAAGCCTCTTCAGGTGTGATGGTTCCATGAGGCAACCCCGGGCCTGGGGCCTCAGTGGGGTCCCCGCCCCCTGAAGGGGGTCCCCGTCCCTGGGCCCGAGTGTGCACAGGGCCCCAGCCCCCTGGTCCAGGCCCTGGGATTTCCCAAGCCCCCACCTGCCTTCCTCCCACCCCTCCTGTCGCTGGGCTCCCACCCTCCTCTCCCCCACCCCGTCTGCACCGTCCAGTGGGCAGATGGACAGATGGACGGATGGACGGACGGACGTGGTGTGGGAGGTGTCCCGGGGAGGCCCTCAGAAGGATGCGGTGTCTCGTAAAACAGACTGAAATAAAGCTAACGCTCAGAACACGGCGTTTCCCCCAGCGTTTGGGGGAGCTCCGCTTTGAGGGGGCCACGGGCCCCAGGGCAGCAGAGAGGGAGCCCGCAAAGCTGGCCATTTGCAGGCCAGGGCAGGGTGGGGGGGGTGGGCTAACACAGCTGGGCATGAGGGTCACCCCGGGACCCATCTGGGCCGGGCCGGTGGCCAGCACAGTCCCCATGCTCCACCATGGCCACCCGCTTCCTAGCAAAGCCATGGTTTACCCCCGAGACAGCCGGGGCTGCGGGAGAAGGTCGGGTCGGTGGTGACTCTAGACGGCAGGGCAGACCGAACTGCCCCCGGGAAGCATGCTTGGCCTTGCTCACTGCAAGGTCAGCGGTTTGAACCCCCCGGCTGCTCGGAGGGAGCGAGAGGCCATCAGAGTCCCCCAGCAAGAAGCACCCCAGCCCGCGGGACCCGAGGATGGTCAAGGCTGAAGCCCACGTCCCGAGGAGGGACAGGGGCCTTGTGGAAGATGGCCAGCTCCCGGTTTGCAGAAGGCCCTGGGAGCCCAGGTGCTTTTGCAGCCCCCCGGCCACGGCACGGGGCTGTGGTCGCGTGAAACCTGCCTCCCTCCCCTGCTCCTCGTTGGTGGCCCTGGGGGCTCCCTGCACGTCCATGGAGGGGGCAGCGGGGTCTGTGGTCCCAGGGGCCCCATATGGGGGGAGTGGGGAGCAGACGAACCCCAGGCAGAGAGAGAAGCCATTGCTCGGGGCTGCTGGAGACACGGGGTCCACAGCGCTTCCGAACTCTTGGCCTGTGTGCTCGGTGCCACCGCTTCTTGCAGGCTTGCTAAAGACGCCTGGGGGCGGAGCCGGGCCTGCCAATCAGGTCACCGCCCAATGATGCCTCCGGGTGGGCGGGGCCTTCTCCGGGTGGGCGGGGCCTTCTCCGGGTGGGCGGGGCCTTCTCCGGGTGGGCGGGACACACGCTCTCTCTGCTTCACATTCTGTGGACGAGCCACGTGAAGCTATGCTGATGGCAACCAGAGCGCTGGAGCGGAGGAGCCACGTGGCGAGCAGTGCTGAGATCCTGCCACATGGCTTTCCCCCCACTGGCCGGTGTTCTTCCTGCTTTCAGCGTCATTGCATGTGCTGCGTGTGTCTGTAGAAGAATTTATGGACTAGTATCAGGCATATGGGCTAATATCAAACTTAAGGACTTGATCTGGATTGGGCCAGAATGTTTTCTTCATACACAATTATTCTTGGATATAAAACTCTCTCTTACCC
>NW_022103963.1:86878-87574 GCF_000313985.2 Echinops telfairi | reverse complement strand
GGCTGCAGGGGAGGGTCCTTCCTCACGGTCTGAGGCTGGAAGCTCCGCGGAGACCCGTCCACCCTGGGGACCCTGCTGGACTCTGAAATCACAGTTGGCACCGTTTCCAGAGCCACAGCCTCACACCAGCCACCCAGGTAAGACAACTGAGCGAGGAGCAGGAACCACGTGCACACACATGGCACACACACATGTGCACACACGACACCCCACACACACAAACATGCACACACACAGACACGCCCCGGCCTCTCACGTCTACACAGACCCATCATACAGCTACACAGATCTGTTCTTTGCACATATACACCCCTGTGTGCATATGTATATCACTTTTGCACACACACACACACACACGCTTATACCTTTTCAAGCACATAACGTTTTGTTTATAAGCATGCTCATCCATCTCTTCCATATATGCGCACATGTATCTTTTCATATACACGCAGATCTTTTCACATACACGTGCCATTTTATGTGTAGGCGCCCGTTTCCATGTGCGCCGTGTTGTATGTGTGTGCACGGCTCGTCACAGACGTGCAGTCGTGTGCACACACCTTTTCAGAGACATCTAAACCTTTCTTTTATCTCTTTCCACCTACACGTGCATTTTCACAAGTGCACACAGAGACCTTTGCACATGTGCACGTCTTCACGTCCATGCACCCACATCTTTGCAAACCTATAAATGCG
>NW_022103963.1:81419-82421 GCF_000313985.2 Echinops telfairi | reverse complement strand
TTGCACGCCCCCAAGTGTGTATAGCCGTGATTGGACACATACCCGTGCTCTGGCTGAGGTCATGGCCGTCCGGGAGGTGAGCACGCTCCGGTGACGTGTGTCTGACTCCCTTATCTCCTCTCCTCCCTCCCACCCTGCTCCCTCCCGTGGCTCACCCCCGGGTGCCCCCGTGGGCCAGTAACACTAGCTTGGAAATAGGTTGGGGGTCCCACGGAGGATGGAGGGGTTCTTAGCAGACAGAGCCGAGCCGAAGGCAGGCGAGACCCCCGCGGCCACCCGGTCCCAGGCCGCAGGGCTGCACCCTGGCCTCGGCCGCAGGGGTTCGGGCCGGGAGAGCCGATGTTTCTGAGGTGGACGTGGACGGGCTCCACAACTGGACGTGCTCAGGACGGGCCGGTGCTCACCCGTCCATTACCATCGGCAGATGGATCTTTGTACCCGCCTCTCGGAGATGGTGCGTGACATCTTCCTTTATGTCCACAGCAGGGACACCCCGAGGGAGAGCCCTTTCCGGACGGAGGACCCCAGACAAGGACCCCCGGGACCCACCTTTCACCCGGCCCCCTGGCTTGCAGGACGCCCAGTGGTCTCCCCCCGCACAGCTTGTCCCCCCAGCGCTGCCCCGCCCCCGAGATGGATGCTGTTAATATTAGCTTTCAGGATGACAGATCACCATCACCACTTAATCAGGGCTATTAGCAGATAAATATCTGTAATTCAATCAGGAGAGTAATTTCTTTCCCAATAATGCGATTTACAAATCCGAGCGATTAAGTCATTAGCTTACATCTCCATAGATTACTACCCCCGTGGTGGGAGCTTCCCCAGGAGCGGGTGGGTGGGGTGCCTTCTCCCCCAGGTCACCCTGGTAATTGGCCTCCTTGCTCACTGCACGCGGGGGACACTCGGGCGTCCTGCAGCCCCGGCCGAGGGGCCAGGCCTCCCTGGGTTCTGATGGTCAGGCCCAATTCGGAGGGCGCTGATTCACCCACCGCCATCGAG
>NW_022103963.1:79200-80371 GCF_000313985.2 Echinops telfairi | reverse complement strand
TCTGCTCCCGTGAAGACTGACCGCCTGGGAGACCCCCAGGGGCAGCTCCGCCCCGTCCTGCAGGGTCGCTGTGAGTCGCGTCCCCTCGAGGGCACTCGTGGGGGTTCTTTAAAGAACAAGCCACCGTTAAAATAGCAGCAGGAGGCCGAGTGCTGCTCGGGGGCCATGCCGGCTGGACCTCCAGCACAGTGCAGCAGCAGCCAGAAGAGGGGTCCGTGGGGGTGCGGGGCAGGGGCTGGAAGAGGGAGGCCTGTCCGCAGCCGCCTGGCAGGATGCTGCCCGGGGAGGTCTCGCCATGGAGGTTCCTGCAAAGACGTGACTGAGGAGGACCAGCCCTGCCCCTGCCCCTGCGGCTCTGAGCTCCAGCCTGCAGCCCCGTGTCCTCTCTCAATGGCTGGGCCCCCGCGGGCAGCAGCAGGGCTCCGTGAGTCCCTGAGAATCCCAGAATGCATCGGTGCAGGCCCCAGACAAACGAGGTGTGCGATTCTCCTGCTCCCGGACCCCGCGCCTCGCTCCCCCTCTGAGGGGGTCCCGCGCCTGGCGCTCTAGATGTGCCCCTGTTCTCTCTCCCTCTCTCTCATCTCATGGACAGGTAAACAGGCAGGTAAGGGTTTTCCTGTCCTCCCGGGCCAGGTCTCTGTACCTGCACCACGGACAGGCTCCACCCTCTGCTTGCCGGTCAGTCACTGTCGGTGAGCAGCTGCGGGCAGCTGTGCCCCCACCCCGCCCTGAGGGCCCCACCCAGGACCGCGGGCCAGGGACTCGGGGCACACCGAGTCTGGGGGTTCTCCCAGCCTGGCAGACGCCCTCCTCAGCTGGCCCCCACGAGGGAAGCCCAGCAGGGGGTCCAGCCCCACTGCCAAGAGCAGCTTGCCTGGTGGGTGTGGACGCCCGGAGGAGGCCACCCACAGGGAGCCCCAAGCAGGCCGGGCAGCACGGCCCTGGCCTGGCCCTCACGGCCCGGGGTGTAGATGGCATGCTTGCCTGTGCCCTGGGTGCAGCCCTGCAGCTGGACGCTGGCTCGCAGAGGGACCCAGGGAGCAGACCTGGAGCTGGACGCTGGCTCGCAGAGGGACCCAGGGAGCAGACCTGGAGCTGGACGCTGGCTCGCAGAGGGACCCAGGGAGCAGAGCTGGAGCTGACTCTCCGCCCAGCCCCTCCTCTGCGTCAC
>NW_022103963.1:75707-78569 GCF_000313985.2 Echinops telfairi | reverse complement strand
CCCTGTCCAGGGGAAAGCCGCCATCTTGGGCAGTGGGGGGGCCCTCTGACCATCACTTGACTGCCCACCTCTCTGCCCCACACGTCCCCTTTACAGCCAGAGCCAAAGGAGCTGTCCATCACTGTTTGGTGCCCAGCCCGGCTGTCATGGCCAAGGTCAGGGGTGCCCTTGGCCACGGCCCCAGGCCCCAGTCCATGAAGTCCAGCAGGCGGGCAGCACCGTGACTGTGTGCTGCGCCTGTCAGTCTCTCCTTGGGGGGTTCTGGCTGCCCCGTCCAGACCCTTCAAAATCATCCAGGACCCTCCTGAGGGAGCCTGGCCCTGCCCTCCCTGGACCTCAGACGGGTGACTTTGCAGATGCCGCTCATTCAGCGTGAGGTCACTCTGGGGCAGGAGGGCCCTCACCCTACAGGAGTGGCGTCCTGAGCACAGAGGGGGAGGGTCACATGAAGGCAGAGGCCGGAGAGAGGTGGACACAAGCCCGGGGACCCCCGGGGCCCCCAGGAGCTGGGAGAGACCACGAGGAAGGATGCTCCCCTGGGGCATCGGAGGGAATCAGGGCATGGAGACCCCCGACCCCCACCCCTGCCCCTGGACTTCAGTCCTGCAGGCCTGGGTCAGGACACACACCCACTGTCCCTCCTCCAGAGCCAGGGGGCCCCGAGCAGCTCCGTGACGCATGGGCAGCCTGGCCGGGGCCTCCAGCCGACTGTGCAGGCCCGTGAGGTGCCGGGCAGCCTTCAGCTGTTCGCTGTGGGAGTGGAGTGTGCATGGACCGGGCCTCTGCACGTGGGGACGAGGGCCGGGCCCTGCTCGTCCCCCCCCCTCCCCCGTGGGGAGAGGCTCCGTTTCTCTGCGGTTCCCAGACGAGGGCATCTTGCAGCAGGACGCGGGGCTCTGGGCAGGCGGTTGGCGGGTGGGCAGCAGCCCTTCTGATCAACAAGGGAAGCGTGAGAAGGACCAGCGTCCAGGGGTCTTTCCCACTAGCTACCCCACCCCCACCCCACCCCGCCGGGGACGCCTGCCTTGGTGCTGACAGGAGGCCCAGGGTGCTCCTTCACCTGTGCTCAGCGGCTGCAGGAGGCAGGTGTGCAAGCTCGGTGGGCACCCGGCTGCACCCACGCTGCCCAGGCTCCTGGGACAGGACAGAGAGGGAGACTGAGGGAAGGCAGAGGGGGGAGGGAGGGAGGAGCCACAGAACATTCATGTGTGTGCGCACCTGTGAGCATGCACACCTGTGTGGGTGTGTGAGCGCGTGTGCTTGTGTGTGTGCATACGTGTGGGTGTGTGACCACGTGCACATGTGTGTACACGTGTGGGTGTATGAATGCGTGCTTGTGGGTGTGTGCACATACACGTGCACTCTATATTTGTGCGAGTGTGAATGTGTGTGATTGTGTTTGCATGAGGATGTGCACTTGTGTGCCCATGGGCGTGCATTTCGGTGTGTGCGCGTGTGACTGAGTGTGAGTACACGTGTGCACATGAGTGTACATAGCTGTCTAGCTGTGTGTGCTCACCGTCACAGGTGTCTGTGCTATTCATGTGCGTGCACACCCGTGTGTGCATGTGGATGTGTGTATGGGAAGGTATGTACCTGCACATACATGTGTCCCTGTGTGTATGTCCACATGTGCATGTCCACATGTGGGTGTGCTGCTTGTGTGAGCATTGTACAGGCACATGGCTGTGATCTGCACACATGTTCATCTACACGTGCACACATGTATGCCTGTGTTTGTGTGGATAGGTATGTGTTTCTGTGTGTCTGTGTGCACACGTGCGTGTGTATGTGTGTGTGTGAAAGTGTGTGTGCCCCGTTCCTATCCCAACTCACGTATGCGTGTGAGTGTGCAGGTATGCATATGTGTGCCCGCGTGTGCCTGCGTGTGTGCACGTGTGAGAGCGACTGTGTGGCGCGTTGTGAGGGGCCGGCAGGAGACAGGGGTCAACACCATGCGGGAAACGTGCAGGACAGTGATAGCCCAGCAGCTGCCCGCACAAGGCCGGCACCTCCTTGCCCTGGAGACTGACTTCTGGAGTCTCCAGCCCCCCCTTTGCCCCTTCCCTCCACGCATCTCAGCCCCACCCAGAGCAGGCTCCCCAAGGGGGGACGGTCCGGCTCCTCCATCCCACTGCCCCCAGCGCCAAGACCTGTGGGTTTGAACCCTGGAGAGAGATGCACCTCAGGCCCCCTGGCCGGGGCAGCATGCGGGGGTCCACACCTGTGCAGAGGACAGGGGTCAGGGCACGGGACCCCTCCCGGGGCAGCGCTGCAGACAGAGCAAGGGAAAGGTGCCCATCCGGGCTGTAGGCGCGCACCACACTCGCCGACCTGTGTGCCCAGTGCGTCCTCAGGGAGCTGGACTCTGAAGAAGAGGGCGGGAGGAAGGCTGGCTGGTGGCTGGACGCCAGGAGGGCCTGACCCCCTTGCGGATGAGGGTCAAGGGCCGCAGCCTGCAGCGTGGACGGCAGCTCCCTGTCGGGAGACCAGAAGCTCCCACCCGACCCGCACGAGATCCCAGGAGGGTTTGCACCCGGGAGGTCAGCGAGCGTCCTCCGTGGGCCGTGCTTCTGCTCCGGGCTTTGCACGAGAGCGAGTTCACGCTGGGTTGGGACCCAGGCGACAGGTCTACTGTCTCAGGGACGCCTGCTGCTTCAGGGAAGCCACGCCGGGCTCCTTCCTGCACCCTGGCAACCCCGGGGCTGTGGTTGGAGCTCGCGGTCACGCCCTGGGCTGAATGAAGCCCTCCCAGGACCCCTTTGGGGCTCCCAGGTGGTGCGCCCGCCTGGCTCGGGTCTGACTTGGAGCATCCCCGGTTGAGGCCTTCCCGGGGGGCTAAGGGTCTCCTGGTTGCCTTCC
>NW_022103963.1:65701-66956 GCF_000313985.2 Echinops telfairi | reverse complement strand
CCCCCCCTGCTGTGCCCAGGTGACCCACCTCTGGCTGAGTGGGCTCCGGCTGGGCCGCAGTGTAAACTCGGCGTGCCATAGCGGTCCCCCGAGGTTCTGGAAGCTGCCAGTGTTTGGGGGGACCCACCGCCTCCTCTGCAGGAAGGCAGCCACCCCTGCTGTCCGAATCTTTGAGACAGAGCCCTGCACGGCCTCCCTGCCCAGCCTGACTGACCCTCACCTGGGGGAGACTGCCCGAGGCAGACAGATGGCTTCCCCCTTCTCCCTCGCGAGGGCCGGTGGGCTGGACGCGGGACCTTGCAGCCGGCAGCCTGACTCTGATGTGCTGACCGTGTGCGCCGCCTGGTCGGCCTGTGGGGCAGCCCCCTGTTTGTCAGCGTGAGAGCCTCCAGGTGAGCTGCTGGCTGCTCTCCAGCGTGTTCTGCAAAATCCAAACCCTGCCTGCACCTTCCCCAGGGTCCCTCCTGGGGGCCCCAGCGTCCCTGGGCTTGTGTCCACATCTGTCCATCCTCTGCCTCCGGCCCCAGGGGGCCGTGTCCCAGTGTCCCTTCTCTGTCGTCAGGACCCCACTCCTGTAGGGGGAGCCCCCTGACCCCTCTCCAGGGTGACCTCTGCAAAGACCCTCTTTCCCGCCAGGTCTGGGTCTCAGGCACCGGGACTGGAGCGTCACCATTCCTGGTTTGGGGACACCATCTGTTCTGAACCGTCTGGTTGGAGCTGCAAGCTGACCGGGCCTTGGGGGCCCAGGCTGCAGCCCCAGGCCCGCGCCCTGCGTGGAGACGCGCCTTCCGGGCTGCTGTCTCGGTGGGCTCTCTACTCCCTGCCCCTTCTGGCGACAGGACCCTCTGGGAGGTCGAAGCCCACTGCCCGAGCTTCCTCGGGGGAGAAGGAGGTTGGGGCACTCAGCTCGGGTATCTGTGCACCCCGAAACCCCCCTGAGAGACGAGGGCCCCCCGACAAGCCACCTGGTGATTTCTGCTGAGCAGTGGGGGCTACTTGAAGCCCGTTAGAGCCGGCACGGCCCCCACCCCCACCCCCGTCTCAAGGTGGCCTTCACGGCAGGGGACGGAGCGCCCCAGCCCTGCTGGTTGCTGCTTCCAGCCCCGGGTGTGGCGACGACTGAAGCAGCGGCCCTGCCGCCGGCGGGGGCTTCCCTGCGGGACCCTGTGTGGCTGGTGCACCCACGCCGGCCCTCCCGGCGTGCAGACCCCCGGCGGCAGGTCCCAGGTCCCCGGGCTTGAGAGACAGGGAGACA
>NW_022103963.1:62745-63663 GCF_000313985.2 Echinops telfairi | reverse complement strand
AGGACAAATGTTTGTCCGTCGGTCAGTCTTCAACAAACGACAGCCACCAGTCCGTGTGTCCGTTCCAACATTGCTATTGTGGAACCCAAACTCACTGCCTTCGAGCGGATTCGACTTGCAGGGACCCCAGAGGACAGGGCCGGGCTGCCCGGTGGGTCTCTGCGGCTGGCCGTCTGTGGACGGGCCAGGCGCCCCGTCTTTCTTCCGTGGAGCGGCTGGCGGGTTCGAACCGCTGACCTCGGGGCAAGCAGTCCTACGTCCCACCCGCTGTGGCACCTTAGGGCTTTGAAAGGTGTGCCCCTTGATGCGCTGCACCTCCCTCCTGCCCCACGGTTTCCCCGGGTGGCTGTGGGTGCTCTGCTACTGGGGGCTCCGTCGCAGGGACTCCAGACACCAGCAGGGTCCCCCGTGGAAGACGGGTCTCAGAGGACCTTGCAGACGGACAGAGACCAGGAAGAAAGGCCTGGAGGTCCCTTGCTGACCACCAGCCCCGGGCCCCCGTGGGTCCCTGCAGAGCAAGGTCTGATGTGCAGCGGGAAGCCGTGTCTCCAGGGTTTCGGACACCAGCAGGGTCCCCAGGGTGGACGGGTCTCTGAGGACCTTCCGGACTGAGACAGACGAGGAAGACAGGCCTGGTGACCCCTTCTCTCCAGGGCCCGTGGGTGCCCATAGCACCGTCGGATGTACCTGTGGCTGGAAGCCAAGCCCCAGGGCTGGACGGGGGAGGACACACCATGTTCGCACTCGGGGACCGGGCAGTGTTGGGTGGAGCAGTCCCCGAGCACCCGGACCCTCCTGTCTCGGGGAAAGCGTCATTGATTAAGTGGCGCTGACCCCTGACCCCTGCATGAATCCCTGCCCCTCTGCCCAGGCCGCGGGGCCCCTGGAGCGCCCACTGCCCAAGTGCATAGTGGGGAC
>NW_022103963.1:56525-58057 GCF_000313985.2 Echinops telfairi | reverse complement strand
GGTCCTCTCTGTCTGTCTGTCTGTGTCCGGTCCTCTCTGTCTGTCTGTGTCTGGTCCTCTCTGTCTGTCTGTCTGTGTCCGGTCCTCTCTGTCTGTCTGTGTCCAGTCCTCTCTGTCTGTGTCCTCTCTGTCTGTCTGTGTCCTCTCTGTCTGTGTGTCTGTGTCTGGTCCTCTCTGTCTGTCTGTGTCCTCTCTGTCTGTCTGTCTGTCTGTGTCCTCTCTGTCTGTCTGTCTGTCTGTCTGTGTCCTGTCCTCTCTGTCTGCCTCCTCTGTGTGCCCGTCTCAGTCCGTCCCTCCGCCCCGCCCCCCGGGGCTCCCTCTGTGACTCTCCTCCTCTGTGGGTGCCCATCCGTCTCTGCCCCTCTCTCCGCTGTGGGTCCCCCTTGACCCCTGCCGCCCGCTCCCCCTGTGCACACAGACCGCCCAGTGCTTGTCCATCTCCTGCGGGTGGACACGGGCGGGCGGCCTCTCTTTGTGGCTCAGGGACAGGCACTCGCTCTTCAGCCTGGGTCGGATCCTGGGGAGGGGCCGGTGGCGGGAGGCGGGCTGTAAAGACTCCACCTTGGTCCATGGACTGCTTTTCCAAATGCCCCCCCCTTTCCCCCTCGGGGGCGACCCGGGAGCAGCCAGCGGGGGTCCCCGCCCCCCTTTCTCCCTCAGCAGCCTGGGCGTCTCGGTTAATGGTCTGCTCCTCAGGAGGCCAATCTTTCTCACACCCGGCCCTGGACCTCACCCAGCTCCTGGCACAGCCTGCCGGTGCAATTCATTGGCAACAGGCTGGCCGCTCCACCCCAGCTCCCTCCGGGCCCACTGCCTCCCTCCCCTGGTCCACCCAGAGCCCTGCTCTCCCGCTGACCTCTCCCTACTGCTGTGGGCGACCCCAGGCCCTGCCAGGCCCTCAGGACGGACCTCGGCCCCGGGCCTCTGCGGTGGGCGGGCTGGAAGGGGCTTACTCTGTGGGATTTACAAGTGCTTCCATGCAGCCCCATAAAACCCCGTTACAGGCCCACTGGAACCTCCGGAGGCCTGGCCGGCCGCAGCCCTGCAGAGCCACACACGGAGGCTGGCAGGGACCCGCGTTCTCGCAGCCCCGTGGTGTGGGGAGGGGGGCCTGGGCCGGGCAAGCCTGGTAAAGGGCCGGATGCCCCTCCTCCCCTCCAAGACCCCCTCCTTCTCAGCCCGCCAGGAAGGGCGGTGGGGAAAGTGGAGTAGGGCAGCTCATTCTGCTCTGAAGCTGCGAGAACAGACCTGGTGCGCGTGCCCCCCCCACCCCCACTCCCCGCACGTCCGACGGGCACACGAGGAGCCGGCGCCCAGGAAGCGGGGTCACTCCCCGGGTTTCCAGACGTCGCGCCCTTAAACGCTGAAGCCACCCGGCTTCACTTTCCCTTCGGTTGAGCTTTTTAAAAACATAAAAGCAGCTCAAGTTGTGAAATTGGTGGCCTGTGTTCGGTCTCTCTTAAGGGGAAGTAAATGTCTCTCGCACGGAACAAACCCCGTCCTGTACCCCCGCGGGCTTGGTTTTATTAAAA
>NW_022103963.1:49011-50367 GCF_000313985.2 Echinops telfairi | reverse complement strand
GGGTTCAAACCGCTGACCTCGGAGTTGGCAGCGCAGCGTGTAACCACCACACCCCCAGGGCTTCTATGTCCGGGTCTGCTGAGATGTTCTCTGCCGGTCCTCAGAGTCAGTGACCTGATGCCCAACAGGAGGAGACACCGCCTGGCCCTGCGCCATCCCCACCATCGTCCCCATGTCTGAGCCTCGGCTGCAGCATCGTGTCCATCCATCTCGTCCGGGGCCTCCCTCTGTGCCGCCGCCCCTCCGCTTCCCCAAGCACGACGTCCTTCTCCAGGGACCGGCCTCTCCCGACCACACGTCCACAGTCCGTGTGACATGGTCTCCCCGTCCTGCGCCGGACTTCCTCCCAGACAGACAGGCCTGTTTGTCCTTTGGGCCGGTCCGTGGTCAGGACTCTCCACCAGCATCGCAGTTCAAACACATGCCTGCGTCACCCCCGAGCCCCGCAGATCCCAGAAATGGAGCTTCCACAGAGTTCAAGCCCCCCTTGCTCCTCTGAGGCCCCCAAAGGTCTTACCATGTGGACAGGCCCCCAACATGGCCGGGTTGTGTGCAAAGCCCCTGTTTGGGGTTACTTCCTGCAGGTGATCCGGGTGCCCAAGCAGATACAATGTGATGACAATATTATCACCTTGTGCCTGGCCGGTCGCTGCCCCTTCCTCTCCTGGCTTCTCACAGCCCCTCTCAACAGCCCCTCTGGGGTCCCACGACCCGGGCCTCCCTGAAAACGAGGCTGATCGAGGGTCCAGGCGCAAATGTAACGTGCAACCAAGCCCCAGCAGTCATTTAGTACGTCTCCTTAACTTGTTCAACATTGTATCACGTAGGGTGACACTGTATTCCGGTGTGCAATGTTGTGTTCTGGTGTGCAACGCTGTATTGCATGGGTGACGTGGACCTACATTGTGTAACAATGTGTGACTGTGTGTTACCCCAGTCACACGCCACCACATCCTGTTACATTGTGCGACGTCGTATCCCATTGCACACGGTGCCATTCCATTGTGCGACATTGCACTACATTGCTGTGTGAGTCCGGGTGGACGAGAAACAGCCAGAGACACGCGTGTGTGTAAGAAAGAGCTTTCTATCGAAAAGCACTTGCACATTAAGAAAAAATCCCAGCTCAGTCCAGATCAAATCCATAAGCCTGATATTAGCCCATAGGTCTGATACCAGCCTATAAAGTCCTCTTCACACCCACGCAACACATGCAATGACACCGAGTCCAGGGAGATCGCGGGCCGGTGGGTGGGACGTCTGTGGATCCAGGGGCGGTGGAAGCATCTCAGCGCTGGCGTGGTCCCCACGTGGCTCCTCCGGCTCCAGGGCTCTGGCTCCACCGGGGTCTCCATG
>NW_022103963.1:44711-46364 GCF_000313985.2 Echinops telfairi | reverse complement strand
TGGATGGAAAGGCAGGTAAATACCTGGAAACAGCATCACACAGACACTGTCAGCACCGGCGAAGGGGCCGTCTGCGTCTCCGAGACCCCAGGGCGCATGTCCCTCTGCTGCAGGGCCCCCCGGGGGGAGGGGGCGGCTGGGCCGGCCCTCAGCCGCGTCTCCGTCCTGCAGCCTGGTCCAGGCACCGACCTCTCGTTTGGCAGCCAGCATCTCCCACGATGCCACAGCCCCGGGCCGGCCTCCGGGGTGTGGACTTGGGCTGGACACCAAAGCAGAGGTCCCTGCGCCTGCACGCCTCCACGCCGTCTGCACCTGCCTTGAGGTTGGCTCCCCAATGTGAGGGAGGTCCCTCAGTGCCCTCCCCCCCCAGCGGCCATTCAGAAAGAAGGCCCAGAGGAGGGGCTTTTATCTGCATCTGGTCTCCGCTGACCACAAGCCCGCATGGACGGCCAGCCCCGGGTGGACAGAAACAACTCATTATTAATCAAGCCCTCATTAGTCTGCTGCCCGTCCCCCCTCCCAGGGCGAGCTAACCTCATGTGCTCCCCGGTCGGCCGGCCACCAAACGGTCACAGCACGCAGGACGTCTGGGTGGGAGGAGGGCCCACAGCGGGGGGGGGTTATTCAAGACCAACACAAATTAAGTGCCACGGAGAGTTCCTTAAATGCAAGCACGCCTCCTTAGTGCTGCTAATCCGCTGATGAGCCACGCGGTCACGCGGTCAGCCCGCCCCAACACATGTTCCACATACACCAGTGCACGCTCGCATGCACACACACGCACACACACGCAGCACATCTAGGTGCACACACAGAGACACTCAACTATGTGATTGCACACACGTGCACACTCACACACCGACACTCAAATACATTCAATGCTCACACATACACGGGTACACATACACACTCACACAGGCATACACACAACTACATGCCCGCTCACATATATATTTGTACACACATACGCACCCACATATACTCACCTGCTACACCTGCTACACATATATACACTCACACACACATGCTCACACACTCGCTCAAATACATGTGCACACACATGCACAAACACACCATGTTACACATATGTACACCCACATATACATGCTCACGCGCACGCTCAAATGCATGTGGGCACATATGCATGTGCATGCACACCACGTTACACATATGCACACTCACACATACATGCTCACAGACATGCTCAAATACATGTGCGCACATATGCATACACATACATACTCACACACACCATGTAACACATCTATATACTCAAAATAGTTTCTCACACATATACACACACACATACTCACACACGTATACAAAGTCACACACATGCACACGCATTCACACACACATACACACTCACACACGCGCACACACGGGGACAGAGAGCACATGGTGTGAGGGGGTGTGCCTTGTGGTTTCTCCATCGTCTGGCTGTGTGATAATGGCCCTCCTCCCGAGAGGCCAGCAATGAACGGCCTGGGGCCGCCTGCCTTAACCCCTTCCGGCCTGGACGCGGGAGGAGATGCTGTTTCTCGGGGGCGGTGGGGTTGCTGAGAGCACCGTGGACGGCCAGGAGAACACACACGTGTGCCCCGGAAGAAACACAGCCGGAGCGGCCCTCAGAGGCAGGACAGGGCGGTTCTG
>NW_022103963.1:41723-42984 GCF_000313985.2 Echinops telfairi | reverse complement strand
GGGACCCTGACGTCAGACCACCCCACGGAAGGGGGTGCAGGAGCACCGGGACCCCCGGCCCAGCCAAGCGGACATTGTATTTTGTCAAGGGGACCTGGGAGTGGGAATGACCCCCAAGCCCATAGGTGGCCGTGAGCCAAACACGCTGACCCAGGGTGTGTGTGTGTAAGTGTGTGCGTGCGTGCGTGCGTGTGTGTACGTGCGTGTTAGTGTGTGAGATAGTGTGAGTGTGTGCGAGTGTGTGAGTGAGTGTGTGTGTGTGAGAGTGTGAGTGTGTGTGAGTGTGAGTGTGCGTGCTTGCATGAGTGTGTACGTGCGTGTGAGTGTGATAGAGTGTGGGTGTGTGCGAGTGTGTGAGTGTGTGAGTGAGTGTGTGAGAGAGTGTGAGTGTGTGTGAGTGTGAGTGTGCGTGCTTGCATGAGTGTGTATGTGCATGTGAGTGTGATAGAGTGTGAGTGTGTGCGAGTGTGTGTGAGTGTGTGAGAGAGTGTGAGTGTGTGTGAGTGTGAGGGTGTGCGTGCTTGAGTGAGTGTGTACGTGCGTGTGAGTGCGTGATAGAGTGTGAGTGTGTGCGAGTGTGCGAGTGTGTGAGTGTGTGCGAGTGTGCGAGTGTGTGAGAGAGTGTGAGTGTGAGTGAGTGTGTGTGAGAGTGTGAGTGTGCGTGAGTGTGCGTGAGTGTGGGTGGGTGTGAGTGTGTGTTTGTTCGCGTGTGTGTTCATGTGTGTTCATGCGTGTGTGTTCACGTGTGTGTGTGTTCATGTGTGTTCATGCATGTGTGTGTGTGTGTGAGTGTGTGTGGGGGGGGCACCGTGCCGTTCCTGACACCCCTCAAAGGGAGACCTGCTTCGATCAGACTCCCTCTGGCTGCTCACCCCAATCCTCAGCCAGGTCGTGTCTGGGGACCCCCTGTCTCTTGTCTTCTGGGCCCCATGTTGGAAAGATCGGGGTCCCCGCAGGAGAGAGCCGGGAGGGGGCTGCCCGTGGCCGCTGTGCCCGGTGGCTACACGGCCAGCAGCTCCGAGCCTCCCGGCGGTGCTGAGACAGAAGGGCCTGGCTGTCCGCGTGGGGAGCTCAGGCCCCCTCGGGAGCCCAGCGGGTGGGGGGCCTAGTGGAAAGCGGGTTCTCTGGTTCGTTCCCATCCCCCACTTTCATTCGATGGCACAAACCGTGTGCCTTCATCCCGGTGGGGACCCCCCACCCCCCACCACGTGACAGCTTCTGGGGGAGGAACCTTGTCCTCTCGGTGAGCTGCAGGCTGGAC
>NW_022103963.1:38725-40197 GCF_000313985.2 Echinops telfairi | reverse complement strand
GGAGACCCAATGCCGAGGGTCACTGCGTGAGACCCCATGAGACCCAGGGGTGGGCAGGGCCGGGCTCCCCCAGGAGGCTCCAGGGGAGGGTCCTTCCTCACGGTCCCTGCCAGCTTCTGGGGGCCCAGGCATCCCTGGGCTTGTGTCCGCTTCTCTCCAGCCTCCGCCCCGGTGCTGGGAGGACCTGTCTTTGTGGACCCCTGGGACTCTGGGCTGTGGACGGTCCTTGGGGCAGCTGTTTGGGGTCAGCAGGTTGGTGGCCGCACCTGGACCTCCGATTGTGTCTCACGTATCTCCTTCCCGCCGCTGTCCATCCCGCATGGGGACCAGGACTGCAGGGCCTGTGGGCACTGAGCCGGGGCAGTTTCAGAATCCACTGGGGGAGGAGAGAGGGCGCTGGGCTCCTGGTCCTTGAATGACAGAAAATGCCCAGGGTCACTATTTATCACCCATCTGTCTGTTTGTGTTTTATCCATCAATCTATGTAGCCGTCATCCATCCACCGACCTGCTGACTTACCTACCTACCTACCTACCTGCAGACCTATCCATTCCTCTACCCATTCTTCCTTCCACTCACCTGCCCAGTCCTCTATGTACCTGCCCGTCCATCCTGCCATCCGTCTGTCCATATATCTGTCCATCCATGCACCCACCCATCCATCCAGCTGTCCATCATCCATCCATCCATCCACCCATCCATCCACCATCCATCCATCCATCCGTCCATCATCCATCCATCCATCCATCCATCCATCCATCCATCCATCCATCCAGCTGTCCATCCATCCACCATCTCTGGTGTTGGTAAAGAATATGGAAATACCGTGGATCTGTCTGAAAGGACAGACAGATGTGTTGGGAAGAAGGACGTCCAGAGTGCTCCTTAGAAGCAAAGATGGAGAGACCGTGTCACATGGACTGTGGACGTGTGGTCAGGAGAGACCAGTCCGTGGAGAAGGACGTCGTGCTTGGGGAAGCGGAGGGGCAGCGGCCGAGAGGGAGGCCCTGGAGGAGATGGACGGACACGGGGCTGTGGCCCTGGGCTCAGATGTAAGAATGATGGTGGGACAGCGCAGGACTGGGCAGCGTGCCCTCGTGGTGGACCCGGGGCCCCTATGCTCTGGAATGAACTTGCCGGCCCCTTGGCACAGAGCACTGATGTCTGCACCGCCTGCTCTATCCGTCGTTACCGTCGCGACCGCCTCAGCTGCCCTGCATTCCCTCTCGACCCGCCGTCTGTTCATTACTGTCTGCTTAGTTCCACGGACAGCCCTGCCTCCAGCACCCTTCACCTGTCTATGGATTCCTGTCTCACGGTCTCGATATCAAAGACTCTGGTGCTGCTGTGGGCAAGGTGTTCGGCTGCAATTACAGTCAGCGGTTCAAACCCACCAGCCGCTCTGAGGGAGAAAGAGCAGACCGTCTGCTCCCGTGAAGACTGACCGCCTGGGAGACCCCCAGGGGCAGCTC
>NW_022103963.1:29294-30260 GCF_000313985.2 Echinops telfairi | reverse complement strand
CCGAAGCTAGCGGTTTGTGCGGAGTGCTGCCCCCAATCAGGACAAGCGTGCTCCTGCCGCCAGCTCTCTTGGCCAGCAGAGTGTCAGCTGCGTTTTCAAACGCAAATCCCGTGTTAGCTCCATCACTGTGCACACACGTACATGTATGTGCATCAGTGGTTCTCCACCTTCCTCGTGCCTGGGCCCTCACATGCAGGTCCTCACGTGGTGGTGACCCCTGACCATAACGTTATTTCCGTTGCCACTTCATGCCTGTCATTTCGCTGTTGTGCTGAATCGGGCGGCCCCTGTGAAAGGGTCGTTCGACCCCAAAGGGGTCACGCACGACCCACAGGTCGAGAGCCGCTGAGACAGCGACATGCAGATCGATCCTTAGAGCCACGTGTGCGCACATGTGCTCGCTCTGAAACCGTCCCCCGGATGTTCCAGGGACACGCTGGGTTGGACCTTCTCGGGTTCACGCAGGAGGGCAGCTGGTTCCGGCAGAGGAAGCCCCCTTCCCAGGTTCCCTGGGTCCCGCCTGGGCCTTGGGATTTCCCGCAGAGGCATCTTGAAAGGGCACCTTCATCCCGGGAAGGTCCACTGGTTTTCCGGACAGCTGCCATCTTCGTGGGCGAGCAGGGGCTCCCAGGGTCACTGCCGGTTCCTGCTGGGATGGTCACCTTCTCGGTCCGCGTGTGTGCGTGTGCACACGCGTGCGCGCTTCTACCTGCTCCCAGGGGGGCTACTGCAATCGCAGTACTATTTATAGATTAAAGAGCATTGTTGCTAATCAAGGCTGCTCCAGTTGTCTGTGGGGCGAGCGCCTGACTTTGAAGCTGTTCTGAGCGGTGTTGGGGGAATTCCACGGGGCATTCTTGTTGGCGCAGTTCTGGGTTTGGGACTGAGTTAGTTAATTGTGCCAGCCTGGCCGATAATCCCATGTGGGTCTGGTTGAAAGGCGGAGGGATAAATGGGTGGTGAAGC
>NW_022103963.1:25786-26876 GCF_000313985.2 Echinops telfairi | reverse complement strand
GCAGACGGACGTGAAGCCCCCGAGCCCCAAACTCTCCTTTCGGCTGCGAACTGAAGGCTGTGAGCAGGCTGACCCCCTGGGAGCCCGCAGGGGGCTCGGCACCCCAGGGCAGTGGCCTTGGCGAGTCTCATTTGCATACGCGCCATTTGCCAAGTCTCATTTGCATACAAGCCCTCCTCCACAAGCCAGCAGCACCAGGACCGGCACCGACAAGGGGCTCCCTGCGCCTGGTCCGCGCCAAGGTCAGGGTTCAAACCCGCGCAGCAGTGACCTTGTGGGGGGGGACCCTGTTCCCCCACCTCATTGCCCACCTGCCACCTGGCTGGACCTCACCTGGGACCTGGCCTCCTCTCAGCCCCATGTCTGGAAGAGGCAGCGTGAGGGCGGGGGGTCCACGGGACTTCCAGGGGATGAACGAGGGGCCACCCCCGGCCTGGGCCTGGTGAGGTGGCGTGGGGGGCAGGGGTGCCCTGGGGTCCCCCGAGGGGCAGGAAGAGGGGCTCTGTCCCCGGTCCTCGTGATCACCGGACTGGAAAGCCCCCTGTGGTGCGGGGAGCCCCTCACGGTGCTGAGATCTGAGAACTCTTCGTGTGCACCCCCAGGGCTGGACACGTCCTGCCAGCAAGCGCCCACCACGGAGCTGCCTGCAGGAGCAGCCTGTGCCATGCATGCTTTCCACGTCTGGCTGCTTCACTCTGCCTCAGAGTCTTCTGCAGACCGGAGCGTTCCGGTTCCACAGCCACCCACGTCCAGCGTGGCCACCTCTGTTCTGACATCGCTGCCTGGTGCTCATCCGGGTCGACTGCCCCTGGGGAGGGGTGGGGGCTCGAGGTCAAGATGCTGGCTCACCTCAAGGCTGGTTTATTGTGATGTTCCCCGTGGACTGCGCCATACGGTGGCTGTGTGCCGTGCACGTCTTACGGAAGATCGGTGAGCCCCACGGTAGTCACCCATGGCAAATACACCCGGCTCTCAGTCCCGACACGGGCCGAGGTCCGCGGGTGCCCCGCTGTCTGTCTGTCTGTAGTATTGGAAACTTGTGACCCCGACATATACTGGACATCGGCACCTCCCCCTGCAAAGACCTGAG
>NW_022103963.1:23129-24170 GCF_000313985.2 Echinops telfairi | reverse complement strand
GGGTGGCCGTGAGTCGGCGTCCCCTCCGAGGCGGGGGGGTTGGTCTTTGCTTTTTCTTGGCTTGGCTTCCGGCAGAAATGAACGAACATGCAGTGTTTCTTTGCTTCTTCCTCCTGGGGGTCTCCCCCCAAGCCCCCCACCCCTCACCCGGGTGCCCCAGGGGCCTGCTCCAGGATCAGTTTCTGGGCTGGCGGACGGGCGTCCCCCATGGCTGGTGGAGCATAATTTTGTTTAAGTGGGCAGGAAAATTAAAACGCGGGGAACGGAAACTTGCTGGCGTTTTCTTTGGCAGCGGCAGGCGGCTGCAGACCACACTGAGGGAGTCAGACGCGGCCCAGGGCCCGCGGAGAAGGGCCAGGGTGGACGGAGGGGGGACGAGCACCGGGCAGCAGCCGGGCAGCAAAGGAAGGGCCGGAGCTAAGTGAGGCTGACTCCACTGGGGAGGCTTCTTGCCTCCTGCTCTTGTCCTCGTGCACGGAGAGAGGACAGTGTCCCCCAGCGCTGGCCCTCGCTGCCTTCGTGAGGCTCAGCGGCTGCCCGTGTTCAAGGGGCTGAGCAGGTTTCCTCTTCCGGGGGCTCCTGTGGGGCCCGTCCCAGCTGGCAGGGACCCCCTCGTGCAACAAGGGGGACCCCGCCCGGTCCTGCACCGTCCCCACCATGGTGCCCATGTCCGTCCATCTCGTCCAGGGCCTCCCTCTCTGTCGCTGCCCAAGCACGGCGTCCTTCTCCAGGGACCGGTCTCTCCTGACCACACGTCCACAGTCGGTGAGACACGGTCTCCCCGTCCCCGCCTCGAAGGAGCCTCAGGCCATGCTTCTCCAAGACAGATCTGTTTGTTCCTCGGACCGTCCGAGGTCTGCAAGGGCCGGTCACTCACCCCACAGTCTGAGCACACACCGCACGTCCCGCGTCCACAGCCTGACCGAAGCAAAGGCCCCGGGGCGGCTTCAGAGAGAGGGAGATACAGAGCGGGCAGGTAGGTGGATAATCAATGAGTGTTAAGAAATTGCATGGGTGAGAGAGAGATAAGTAGAGGTGAGA
>NW_022103963.1:16160-17281 GCF_000313985.2 Echinops telfairi | reverse complement strand
CAGAGAGAGACAGAGTCAGAGAGAGACAGAGTCAGTGAGAGACAGAGTCAGAGAGACAGAGAGAGAGAGAGAGTCAGAGAGAGACAGAGTCAGAGAGAGACAGAGTCAGAGAGAGACAGAGTCAGGGAGAGACAGAGTCAGAGAGACAGAGAGAGAGAGAGAGTCAGAGAGAGACAGAGTCAGAGAGACAGAGAGAGAGAGAGAGTCAGAGAGAGACAGAGTCAGAGAGAGACAGAGTCAGTGAGAGACAGAGTCAGAGAGAGACTAAGAGACAGTCAGAGAGAGACTGAGAGACAGAGTCAGGGAGAGACAGAGTCAGGGAGAGACAGAGTCAGAGAGACAGAGTCAGAGAGACAGAGGGAGAGACAGACAGAGAGAGACAGAGAGAGAGAGAGAGACACAGAGAGAGGGAGGAGCAGGGCATCCGACCCTGAAGGGGAGGGAATGTTCCCATCCAAAGAGGGCACGTGCCCCACACGCAGCTCCCGCTGAGCAGGGATGTGGAGCCGCCTGTGGTCGACACCCTAAACCCCAGCAGGGTCCCCCAGGGTGGACGGGCCTCGGCGGAGCTTCCAGGCAGAGAGAGACCAGGAAGAAAGGCCTGGAGACCCCTCCTGGGAAGAGCCTGCCGAGCTCCAGGGGCCCCGAGCCGCAGTCTGCTCCACCCCAGCCAGCCTGAGCGCGCGCTGCTGTGCTCTGAACAGACACCCCCTTCCTGCCCCTCCCACCCCGCCCCCAGCCCTCAGGGTGCACTTTCGCTCAGCTTCTCCCGAGGGAGCTGCCTGCCACCGAGAACAGCAATGCCACCCCTGACACCTGCCCCTGGGGCCACACTTCAGGTGCTGCCCCCAAGGTCAGCGGTTCTAACCCACCAGCCGCTCCGAGGGAGAAAGCGAGGCTGCCCGCTCCCCTGTGACGAGTCACAAGCGAGTCTTTGCTCTTTCCCTGCTAAACACACAGCTCGCCCTGGTTCCAGGTTTGGGGGATTGTCCTTGTCTTAAAACACCCGCGTCCGTTTATCTAACCGGGAGCTGCAATCTGCTGCTGTTGGAAGCCACTAGCCGCCCTCGGCACCAAGTGAACGCCATGGATTTTGTAGCAACAGAAGAAGCCTCCCTTCC
>NW_022103963.1:13651-15519 GCF_000313985.2 Echinops telfairi | reverse complement strand
GCATGTGTGTGGTCATGCACGTGTGTGCATGCATGTATTCAGGTGGGTGACACGGTGCACATGCATCAGTGTGTGGATGTAGGACGTGCACGCATGTGTGTGTGTGTGCCCTTGTGCATGTATGTGCTGTGTGGACATGTGTGCGCACACGTATGTACGAGTGGGTGATGTGTGTGCACTGCGTGGACATGTGTGCCCAGGCAGGCAGGCGTCCCCGCCCCCTTCACCCCCAGGCTGGCTCTGGCAGCCCCTTTGTCCTGTGAGAAGCTCAGGTCTCTGCCCCCACTCAGGATCCCAGAGTCCTGGCAAAACCAGTGGCCCCCGGGCCCCAGCGGGGAAGTGGGGGTTCGGTGCGGATGTGGGGGCTGGGGACCCTCAGTCCCAGGACCCCCTGGTGGTGAGGGGCCCTACCTTCTGAGGAACGGCTGCCGGCCCAGCTCAGCCCCGCGCTGGTGTCAAGCAGGGGTGCTGTCCTGCTGACCTGCGGGTGGGGTGACCAGTGGGGAGCTGATGAGCCCAGTTCACGCGAGCAGGCCTGCCGCCTCACGGCCCTCCCCCGGCCCAGCCCCAGACAAGATGGATAGACCCCGCCGTCCGCAGAACCGTTTAAACCCGATTAGATTCCGGGACAAGCCCCTCTAATATGACACACTGATGGGGGCTGACAGCCCCGGGGGGAGAGGGATTCTGATTATATTAAAATATGAATGGTCCCGCGGGGCTGGGGGCGGGGACACGGCTGAACCTCCCTGCCTGCTCTGAGGGGGAGGGGGAGGCCCTGTCCCCAGACTCGCTCTGGCCTCCCGTCCCCCAAACCCAGCTGCCCCTGCCCTCCCTGCCTCCTCAGTGGCTCTGAGCGGAGCAGCCGGCCGCCTGTGAATAAGACCTGGGCTATTGGATGGCAGGAAAGCACTGCTGGGTGGGTGCTGGCTGGGCCCCTGTGTCCCCTCCCCAGGTCAGGGGACGGAGCTGACCGAGACAGGCCTGAGCTGCCCAGGGGAAGAAGCCGTTTCGAGCAGGTGCCTCCTGTCCACACGGGGTCAACCACGTGAAGCCAGGGACACACTGACAAGGTGGGTAGTGCCACCAGCTCAGGGCCGCGGGCTCCTTCCAGCTGTGCTGCTGCTGCAGGGTCACGTGGACAAGGGTCATCCGCAGGCGTCAGACCCTCGGGACGAGCCGGCACGGGAGCATCCGCCGCCGCGGCACACAGGCGATGGAGCTCTGCTCGCAACCACACCGGCTCCTTCATCGCAACAATGTATCTGTATAGACTCGTTTGTTGCAACAATATCGGCATTGCCCCTCTGTTGCAACAGCAAATCAACATTGTCTCCTTTTGCAGCAACAATGTATCAGCACTGTCTCCTTGGCGACAACAATGTATCAACATTGCCTCCTTTGCTGCAACAATGTATCAGCGCTGTCTCCTTGGCAGCAACAATGTATCAACATTGCCTCCCTTTTGCTGCAACAATGTATCAGCACTGTCTCCTTGGCGACAACAATGTATCAACATTGCCTCCTTTTGCTGCAACAATGTATCAGCGCTGTCTCCTTGGCAGCAACAATGTATCAACATTGCCTCCCTTTTGCTGCAACAATGTATCTGCACTGTCTCCTTGGCAGCAACAATGTATCAGTGCTGTCTCCTTGGTGGCAACCATGTATCAGCCGACTCGCCTTCTCCTCCTTCATTGCAACAATGTATCCACACAGTCTCCTTTCATTGCAACCAACGTACGGCAGGGATGCAGGAGCCCAGGGGATGCAGCGTACGTGCAGAACTTCTCTGACACACACTGGCGACTGTCTGTGGGCAGACAACGGCTGTAGGAGTTCCTGATTATGGAAGAAAAGATAAAAAA
>NW_022103963.1:11546-12810 GCF_000313985.2 Echinops telfairi | reverse complement strand
ACCTGGACAGCAGGCCCAGAGATGAAGACCATCCCCTTTGAAACGCAGGGCGGGAGCGCTTACTTTTCTTAGCTTTCGGCTGTGAATCGGGCGAGGGTCCAGAGACCGGCTGGCCGCTGCCCCTGGCAACGTCTGGTGGACGGTGCTTCCTCTTCTCGCTGGAGAAAAGCCACAAGGTCGCCTCCCCCAACCCCTCTTCCTGCCTCAGGCCTTTCAGTCCAGGGACGGGTTGTCCAGGGCCAGCAACACAGAGTGGCCCCCGGGCCTGCCCCAAAGAGTGTTTGTGGTACCAATAGTGCATCCGTGTTGTTGCAAAGGGTTACATTGTAGCACACGTGGCCCAGGCGTGCCGGCTGTGTGTGTGTGTGTGTGTGTGTGTGTGTTTACTGCCTGCTCCGTGTCTCTGCAAACCTCAAAGTGCTCAGAAAACGAGAGGTCAGTTTAGAAAGGATCACTGCAAGTCCCCGTGCGGCAGAGAAAGGGCAGCGTCGTCCTGCGCGGGTGAGCCAGCCGTGCCCTCCAGAGCCCCGGACAGAACCGGAGGGAGAAGCACACACAGTCTTGGGGGTCGTCCCGGCTCACGCCGACCCTGCAGTTCCCCACAGAACCGCCCGTGTGTTTCCCAAACGGGACGTCTTCACGGGAGTAGAGAGCCCGGGTCCTCCTCCCTTCTCCCAAGTGCTCAGCCTGCGGGTGACCTCGCACAGCTACAGCCCAGCGATGACCAGGAGCCAAGGAGGGAGTTAAAGTCTCTCTCTCTCTCTCTCTCTCTCTCTCTCTCTCTCTCTCTCTCGTCCCGCCCCTTGGCGGCCACCCAGCCTGTACAGGGAGGATCACACGGCGTGATCTGTGTCCACTTTAATGGCCCAGCCGGGCACAAGGGACAGAAAGGTTTCTGCCTTGGTCCCCGGTGGGTGCTTGGGCCAAGTGACTTGTGGGTGCAGCGCCTCCCACCTGGTGGACACAGGGGGAGCCCATCCATCTTGGGGCCTGGCCCGACTGGGGAGCGGGCAGAGTGAATGCCCGGTCCAGACGGGCAGCCCAGGGCTGGGGCTCTGGCTGGACACACTCGCAGGTCCTGGGAACAGAGCATGGCTGTTTCTTCTCAGACGCCAGTGAGGCCCCGCTGGACGCCTGGGGCGGCCACAGAGGGAGGGCATGGTGGTCAGTGAGGGGGGGTGTCAGCCAGCCCAGCTGGACGCGCCACCTCCCAGCTGACCCTGGTCTCTCAGGGGTTCACTGCCTCCTCCAAGGCCGTGTGAAA
>NW_022103963.1:1997-5565 GCF_000313985.2 Echinops telfairi | reverse complement strand
ACATGTATGCGTGGACCCTGTGTAGATTTACACACTGTTAGGCCCATCAGGAGGTGTGTGTGCAAGCGCCCATGTGTGGGTGTACATTCGGATACAAACACAGATGATGTGCCCACCCAACTATTTTCTATAATGTAACGATCTATTAAGGGTCATGCAAACGTCTATTATGTATAATACAGCCTCCCAATTACATATAATGACTCAGGCAGATGGCTCGTCGTTAAGAAAAAGACCTGAGATCCGGGAGGAATGAAAGATGTTTTAAAGACAGACAGAATGAGGGGCAGCGCCGGCCCAGAGGGAAATGGGGGGGGGCGCTGACACCGGTTCCCTGCACTCCTCCCCCCCCCCCATCCCAGGTCCCGGTCCCTGGGGGTCCAGGGTGGGCCAGAGGCAGGGCAGGAGGCAGCTGGAGGCTGCTGACCTGGCCGGGGACAGAGGGGGCCGGGCTGTGGACGCACAGGCAGCTGGGATTATGTGCAGTGGGGAGTGAAGCATGCCCGCTTCGCTCCAGGGCCTGGGATGGGTGACCCTCCTGTGTGGGGTGGACGCAGCGGCCTCCCCGGGCAGCTGCTGCCGGTGCACTAGGCTGAAACGCTGAACACGAGCCAAGGAACAAGATCCATCGGCAGCTGCCAGGGAGTCCAGGGGCCGTGGGGCGTCTGGGGGAGGTGTGGGCATCCTGCCCGCTCGCTGGAGCCTGGAGCCCGGGTCCGGAGCAGTGAGGCTGGGGGGCAGGGCGCGTGGGCCTTCACCCTCCACCGGGGATGAGGCCCCACGAGCCCAGCTGGCCGTGGACCTGCTCCCGTGGACAGGCCGTGGGGACAGAGTCTGAGCCTGGGCCCAGCCGTTGGGGGCTTGGGGCACGTCTGCTCTGAATCGGGCTAACATCGTGCCTGCAAAGTATTGATGTGCAGGCGTGCACTCGCAGATTTACATGCATGTTGTACGGATGATTATATCGCGAATATCTTGTAGGTGTGCTAAGTACATGATGCCCTGAGGTGCTGGTATAATATATATAATATATGAGTGCATGCTCTACATCAGGGATATAGATACACACACACACATATATATATATTTGCGCAGCTTATACAAGCTGTAGTAGCACTGTGTATCAGAACATGCTCTACAGAACAACGATTATCACTTGTATCATTATCAATGGCATACAAATGATATGTCATTATTAATTATATACAAGTCATGATTAATGATACACATGTTAGTATATACTATGCGCTCACAGGCTCATAGAAATGTATGCCAGAGCTTCATGCACATGTGTGATGTGCACGGCACGTGCGTGGATTATATATGGTTTATGCCTGCAATGTGTGTGATAGATAGGAATGTAGTAGCTGACAAGCACTGATACCAGTCTATACCGCATATGCAGCCCAGTAAGAGCTTGCTTGTGTCATGATTGATCATCTATGAATGATCTACACAAACGTGGGCAACAGTAGGGGGTCACTTCAAAACGTTTGTGGGAAATTAATATCCAAGGATATGGGATTTTTTTTTCAAATGCTCCTCGTGTGCACATAAAACCTTTAAATTAAATGTAAGTGCACATTATATCAGATCCCTGCGGATGCAGGTGCTATGCGATCAGAAAGATTACAGGTCTAACCCCCAACCGCTCCTCGGAAGAAAGACCAGACCGGCTGCTCCCGTGAAGACTGACCGCCTGGGAGACCCCCAGGGGCAGCTCCGCCCCGTCCTGCAGGGTCGCCGTGAGTCGGGATTGAATTAAAACAGTGGTTTCTCTTCGGATATATATCAGTATATAGTTACTATGTAAAAGTATGCATACAGAATTATATTATAAATTATATAACACCATACCTAGTGTATAAAAGTATACATACATAATTATATTATAAATTGTATATCAGTCTATACCAACTGTATAAGTTATACATTCAAAATTTTATGATAAATGATATAACACAATATACCCACTGTATAAAAGCATACACACAGAATTATATTATAAATTGCATAACATTATATACCTGCTGTATAAAAGTATACACACAGAATTTTTTAATAAATTATACATCAGTCTATACGTAGTATGTAAACCTGTACATACAGAAATATATTATAAATAATATCATATACCCCTGTATAAAATTACACATACAAAATTATATCTTATACTATAAATTGTTTAACTTTGTATACCTACTGTATAAAGTTATACACACAGAATTATATTGTAAATTATACATCAGTCTAGATGTATGTATGGATTGTGATAAGAGTTGTATGAGCCCCCAATAAAATCATTTAAAGAAAAAAATTATATATCAGTCTATATCTAGTGTGTAAAGTTATAAAACACAATTATATTGTAAATAATATATCAGTCTCTATCTACGTATAAAGTTATACATACAGAATTAAATTGTAAATTATATGTCAGTCTATACCTACTGTATAAAGTTATACATACGGAATTATATCTTATAAGTTGTCTAACTTTGTATACCTACTGCATAAAATTATACATACAGATCTATATTATAAATTGTCTAACATTACACACCTACTGTATAAAGTTACAATACAGAATTAAATATTATATAGGACAATGCATAAATGACTATCTGTATATAAAGTATAAAAGTACACGCTACGTGAGAGCCAGACTGAACGTGCAATCTATAAAACGCAGCCGCATGAGGTGCGCGTATAATGTCAGGGAGGCCCGTCCCTGGGGAAGGACGTCGTGCTGGGGAAGCGGAGGGGCAGCGGCAGAGAGGGAGGCCCTGGACGAGGTGGACGGACGCGGGGCTGCGGCCGTGGTCAGACAGGGACGATGTGGGGCCGGCGCAGGGCCGGGCAGTGTGTCCTCTGCCGCGCACAGGGCGAGGTGGACTAACTTCATGGCCCAAACCACCACCACACGGTGCCCGTACGATACAAAGCTACGGACACAACCACGTGTGCAGATCAGCACGCACACGGCACATCCACAGGACACCATGATGTGTAACTCACATGGACATAGCTCATGTACTGCCTAACAGAATGTAGATCATAGATGTATCATGTGTCAGAGCCAAATATAAATTATGTACGAAAATACCTCCTAAACAGTAGGTAAATCCTATATAGATTTATAATGTCGTAGAGTCACATGTAGGCTATATGTGAAAATGTATCGTAAGTCAAATACTGACACAAGTGAGGCCTAAATAAATATCCTATAATAGCATGTGAATTATATGTGAACACGTATCACACACTGTATGATGTATTGTATATCAGTGCGTAAATCATATAGGTTCCAAATAATATAATAATATAATAATATACAAAGTGCACTTATACATAATATATAATGTGGTAACATTGATTCTGCATAAAAGTCTATCAAGGGGAGACTGGAGTGAAAAGATGATGGAGCTACTATATAACGTATGTGCACACGTATGTGCTATATACGTACACAGACATGTATGCGTGGACCCTGTGTAGATTTACACACTGTTAGGCCCATCAGGAGGTGTGTGTGCAAGCGCCCATGTGTGGGTGTACATTCGGATAC
>NW_022103963.1:0-1897 GCF_000313985.2 Echinops telfairi | reverse complement strand
TTCCAAATAATATAATAATATAATAATATACAAAGTGCACTTATACATAATATATAATGTGGTAACATTGATTCTGCATAAAAGTCTATCACACGCCTTATAATAGCATATAAATTATGTAAAACCATGCATTCTAGATCCTATAATAACACATAAATTACATGTCGATATAAATCACATGCTGTGTAAAAACATGAACTATATAAAAATATATCACGTCAGGGCTTGTAAATTATATAAAACGGTCGGTCAGATACAATAGCATGAACTATCTAGAAATGCTGCTCACGCATACTGTAAATGATGCATTAACATGTGTCCTGCGTCCCGTGTGAACACGTCGATTTCATGTCACACAAACGTGATAGAAGGCTGTCACATACCGCGTGGTAAAGTACGAGCTGTGTCCAAGCACATTGTGCCGTGGCAGGCAAGACACATACATACATCACGTACACTCGGATACGTACACCGCGCTGCGTGGATAAATGATTGCATCACAGCTCAGCCGTGGCGTCCATTGACACGTCTACATGCCAGGTGTAAACGTGGACAGCAACCTACCTGACATAAGCACACACACTCCATAGTTGGGGCTCCCGAGAGAGTGGGGGGCTCCCTCCCCGCAGAAGCGCTCTACCGAAGGCCCCGGAGCAGTGTCCCCGACAAGGTGGGCCCGACACTCCCGCTGGGCGTCCCGTGGAGCAAGAGGAGGGAGCAGGGGGCCACCTGGAGCACTTAACAGCCCCCCAAAGCCTCCGGCCGGCCGGTCCCCCCGCAGCTGGCAGGCGGCCTCCCTGGCCGGAGCAGGGAGTTCTGAGACTGCTGGACACAGGATGATCCTTCCCTCCTGCCCGGTGGGTCTTAAACCCGGGCAATGCCGGTGCCCCGCTGCCCAGTGGGGCCTGCTCTCCGACCCCCCAGCCCCGGGAAGACGTGCAAACCCCCGTCGTGGGAAAACGCTGCCAGCCTGATTCTCTGCTTCGGGGCCCTTAAAAATATTATTATTGTTTTAATTCCCCCCCTCTTTTCCTTCCCACGGAATGGGCCCCCTTGGAGACGCCGGCATTTAATTTTGCCTTAATTTGTGTCATGAACACGCAGTTCTGAGAGGCGCCGGCCTGGACCACCTCGCCGTTGGAAGCGGAGGGCGGCTCACAAAGAGGGCCCTTGTCCCCGTGAATGGGCCTCCTTTTCAGAGCACGCTGTGAAACCCACACGCGATTTTTCATGTCTGCCGTTGCCTTGCAGGCCCTACAGCCAGATAGGAGGTGGGCTGAGTGGGAGGATATTTGGGGAGGGAGGTTCCCCAAAAGTCGGTAAGGATAACGGGATGTCCACACGCACACACACGCGTGTGCGCCACACACAGGCAAACAGAGCAGGCAGGGCTTCTGTTGGTGATGTGCTTCAAGCACCCATCCCTGGCTACTCATTTCAAACACGGATAGAACTCAGTCAAGGAGCGCTTGGGACCTAAGCAGTGCAGCTGCGGGTTCAAATCCACCCCCAGGCTCTGGGGGGCACACCAGGCCATCGGACGGTCTTGCGAGTAGATTCTGAACCCGGGACATTCGGGAGTTTGACCGTCACACGAGGTGGCTGTCTCTCTCTGTCCCCTTGACAAAATGCAATGTCCGCTTGGCTGGGCCGGGGGGTCCCAGTGCGACTGCACCCCTTCCGTGGGGTGATCTGACGTCAGGGTCCCGTGTGGTCAGTCGTCCCCGCACTGATGAGGACGAGGCAGGACCGGGGCCGTGCTGCCCCTCTAGGGGGTCCGGCTGTACCTTGAGTCCAGCTTGTTGGAGGTCCAGCAGGGATGAAACTGGCCAGCAGACGGAGAGGCCTGCAGCCGCCCAGCAAGAGCCGAGAGCAGAGCCTCCCTCCGGACCCGGGG
>NW_022103962.1:229625-230934 GCF_000313985.2 Echinops telfairi | reverse complement strand
TTATGGTTATGGTTAAGGTTAGGGTTAGACTTAGGTTTACGGTTAGGATTAGGTTTGGGTAAGACTTATTGTTGGGGTTACAGTTGGTATTTGGGTTAGGGTAATGGTTAGGGTTAGGATTAGGTTTAGAGTTAGGCTTAGGGTTAGAGGTAGGGTTAGGGTTAGAGTTACGGTCAGAGTTAGACTTATGGTTAGGGTTAGGGTTAGACTTAGGGTTAGGTTTAGGTTTATGGTGAGGGTAAGGGTTAGACTTAGGTTTAGGTGTAGGTTTATGGTTAGGGTTAGGTTTAGATTAAGGTTTAGGGTTAGGTTTAGAGTTAGACTTAGGGTTAGGGGTAAGGTTTGGTTTAGAGTTTGGGTTAGAGTTAGGCTTAGGGTTAGGGATAGACTTCGGGTTAATGTAGGGTTAGGGTTACACTTAGGGTTACGCTTAGGGTTAGATATAGGGTTAGGGTAAGCCTTAGTCTTAGGGTCAGGGTTAGGGTTATGTTTAGACTTATGGCTAGGTTAGTATTAAGTTTAGCATTATACATAGAGTTAGCGTTAATCTTAGGGTTAGCGCTAGACGTAGGCTTAGGTTTAGGGTTAGCCTTAGGGTTAAACTTAGGGTTAGTGTTACGGTTAGACTTAGGTTTTGGATTTTACTTAAGGTTAGGGTTAACTTTAGGGTTAGTGTTAGATTTAGGGTTAGGATTAGCATTAGACTTAGGGTTAGGGTTAAGTTTAGATTTAAGATTAGACTTAAGGTTAGGGGTAGGGTTACGGTTAGGTTTAGCGTTAGGGTAAGACTTAGGGTTAAGTATAGAGTTAGGGTTAGTGGAGACAGGTTTAAGGTTAGGGTTAGGGTTAAGTTTAGGGTTAGGTTTAGTGTTAGATTTAGGGTTAGGGCTAGTGTTAGTGATCAGGTTAGGGTTAGATTTAGCATTCTGGTTAGGGTTAGGTTTAGGGTTAGACTTAGGGTTAGCGCTATACTTAGGGTTGGGGTTAGGATTAGACTTAGGTTTAGTGCTAGGGTTAGGGTTAAGGTTAGGGTAAGTGTAGACTTCAGGTTAGGGATAGGGTTAGAGATGGAGTCACAGTTAGGTTAAGGTTAGACTTAGGGATAAGGTTAAGGTTAGGGTTAGGGTAGACCTTAGGTTAGGTTTAGGATTATGGTTAGAGTTAAGTTTCGGGTTAGATTTAGGATTAGGTTTAGGTTTTGGATTAGGGTTAGGTTTAGACTTAGTTTGGGGTTAGTGATAGAGTTATGGTTGGACTTATTAGGGTTAGGGTTAGGTTTAGGGACAGACAGGGTTAAGGTTAGGTTTAG
>NW_022103962.1:222617-227957 GCF_000313985.2 Echinops telfairi | reverse complement strand
TTAGGGTTAATATTGGGTTAGGCCTAGGCTTAGGTTTCGGTTTAGTGTTAGACTTGAGGTTATGGTTAGGATTAGGGTTAGGGTTACATTTTGGGTTATGGTTAAGGTTAGGTTTAGGGTTTGGGATAGTTATAGGCTTATGGTTAGACTTGTTAGGGTTAAGGTTATGGTTAGGGTTAGTGTTAGGTTTAAGCTTAGTGTAGACTTAGGGTTAGGGTTAATATTAGAGTTATGCTTAGACTTAGGGTTAGGTTTAGTGCTACACTTTTGGTTAGGGTTAGGTTTATGGTTAGATTTAGACTTAGGGTTACAGTAAGGGTTAGGTTTAGGGTTAAGGTTACATTTCTGGTTAGGTTTAGGGTTTGGGTTAGGGTTAGTGTTGGATTTAGGGCTAGGTTTAGAGCTGGGGTAGAGTTAGGATTAGACTTGGCTTAGTGTTAGAGTTAGGGTTAAGTTTATGGTTAGGGTTAGGGGTAAGGTTAAGGTTAGTGTTAGGTTTAGGTTTGTGGTAGGCGCTAGACTTATGTTTAGCGTTAGGGTTTGGGTTAGTGTTAGGTTTAGGGTTATGGCTAGACATGTTAGGGTTAAGGTTAGGGTTAGGGTTAGACTTAGGGTTAGTGTTAAGGTTTGAGGTAAGGTTAGGGTTAGTATTAGGGTTAGGCTTAGTGTAGACTTAGGGTGAGGGTTAATATTAGGGTTAGGGTTAGGAATAGGCTTCAGTTCAGGGTTAGACTTAAGGTTAGGGTTAGGTTTAGGCTTAGATTTAGGCTTAGGGCTAAGGTAAGGGTTAGGTTTAGGGTTAGGATTAGACTTAGGGTTGGGGTTACGGTTGGATGTAGGGTTAAGGTAACGTTTAGGGTTAGGGTTAGTTAGGGTTAGACTTATGGTTCGGATTAGTGATACACTTAGGTTTAAGGTTAGTGTTAGAGTTAGACTTAGGGTTAGGTTTAGGATTATGGTGAGGGTAAGGGTTAGACTTAGGGTTAGGTTTATGGGTAGGGTTAGGTTTAGACTTAGGGTTAGCGTTAGGTTTAGAGTTAGACTTAGGGTTAGGGTTAAGGTTAGGTTTAGGGTTAGGGTTAGACTTAGGGTTAGGATTAGGTTTAGAGTTAGACTTAGGGTTAGGGTTAAGGTTAGGGTTAGGGTTAGGTTTAGGGTTAGGCTTAGGCTTAATGTAAGTGTTAGGTTACGGGTTAAGGTTACATTTAGCATTTAGGTTTAGGGTTTGGGTTAGGGTTAGGGTTGGACTTAGGGTTAGTGGTGGGGTTAGGGTTAGAATTAGGTTTAGGGTTAGGATTAGAGGTAGGGATAGATTTAGGGTTAGGGTTAGGATTAGATTTAGGCTTAGTGTTAGAGTTAGGGTTACGTTTAGGTTTATGGTAAGCACTAGACTTATGGTTATGGTTAAGGTTAGATTTAAGTTTAGGGTTAGTGTAAGACTTAGTTTTTTAGTAATGGTTGGACTTAGGGTTAGGGTAATGGTTAGGGTTAGGGTTAGATTTAGGGTTAGGGTTAGGATTAGAGTTAGGATTAGCGTTAGATTTAGGGTTAGTGTTAGGTTTAGGTTTATGGTTAGCGTAAGTGTTGGATTTAGGGTTAGGGTTAGGTTTATACTTAGGGTTTGGTTTATGGTTAGACTTAGGTTTAGGGTTAAGGTTAGGGTAAGGGTTAGAATTAGGATTAGGGTTAGCGTTAGGGTTAGAATTAGGGTTAGGGATAGGTTTAGGGCTAGGGTTAGGGCTGGACTTAGGGTTAGTGTCAGGTTTAGAGTTAGGGTTAAGTTTAAGGTTAGAGTTAGGCTTAGGGTGAGCTGTAGGTTTAGATTTAGGGTTAGGGTTAGATTTAGGGTTAGGGTTAGGGTTGGGGCTAGATTTAGTGTTAGGGTTAGGGTTTGGGTTCGGTTAGGGTTAGATGTGGGGTTAGTGATTGGGTTAGGGTTAGACTTAGGCATAGTGTTAGTGTTAGGGTAAGAGTTAGACTTAAGGTTTGGGTTAGGGCTTCGGATAGGTTTATGGTTAGGGTTAGGGTTAAGGTTAACTTTAGGGTTAGGGTTAGCGTTAGACTTAGGGTTAGGGTTAGGTTTAGGGCAATACTTAGGGTTAGGTTAGACTTACGGTTAGTGTTAGCGTTAGACTTAGGGTTAGGGTTATGGTGAGGATAAGGGTTAGACTTAGGTTTATGGTTAGAGTTAGGTTTAGATGTAGAGTTAGACTTAGGGTTAGGGTTAAGGTAAGGTTTAGGGTTAGGGTTAGACCTAGGGTTAGGTTTAAGTTTAAGGTTAGGGTTAGGATTAGACTTAAGGTTAGGGATAGGGTTACGGTTAGTGTTAGTGTTAGGGTTAGACTTAGGGTTAAGGATAGGGTTTGAGTTAGGGTAGATTTAGGTTTAGGGTTAGGCTTGGGCTTAAGGTAAGGGTTAAGCTTAAGTTTAGGGTTAGGATTAGATTTAGGCTTAGTGTTAGAATTAGAGTTAGGGTTACGTTTAGGGTTACGGTAAGCGCTAGACTTATGGTTATGGTTAGAGTTAGACTTAGGTTTAGGGTTAGGGTTAGGTAAGACTTAGTGTTGGGGTACAGTTGGGCTTAGAGTTTGGGTAATGGTTAGGGTTAGGATTAAGGTTAGGGTTAGGGTTAGATTTAGAGTTAAGGTTAGAGTTAGGGTTAGGGTTAGGTTTAGGGTAAGTGTTGGACTTAGGGTTAGGAATAGGTTTATACTTAGGGTTAGGTGTATGGTTAGATTTAGGTTTAGGGTTAAGGTTAGGGTAAGGGTTAGAATTAGGGTTAGAGTTAGAATTAAGGTTACGGTTAGGGATAGGTTTAGGGTTGGTGTTAGGGTTGGCTTAGGGTTAGTGTTAGGTTTAGAGTTAGGGTTAGAATTAGGCTTAGGGTGAGCTTTAGGGTTAGACTTAGGGTTAGGCTTAGTGTTTGAGTTAGGGTTGGGGCTAGATTTAGGGTTAGTGTTAGTGTTTGGGTTTGGGTTCGGGTTAGATTTAGGGTTAGTGATTGGGTTAGGCTTAGACTTAGGCTTAGTGTTAGTGCTAGGTTTAAGGTTAGGGTAAGCATTAGACTTAAGGTTTGGGTTAGGGTTTTGTATAGGTTTACAGTTAGGGTTAAGGTTAGGTTTAGGGTTAGGATTAAGATTAGGTTTAGGTTTAGACTTAGGGTTACGTTTAGGTCAATAATTAGGGTTAGGGTTAGAGTTAGACTTAGGGTTAGTGTTAAGGTTAGGGTAAGGGTTAAGCTCAAGGTTAGGTTTAGGGTTAGGGATAGGGTTACCGTTAGTGTTAAGGTTAGACTTAGGGTTAGGGTTCGGGCAGATTTAGGATTAGGGTTAGTGTTAGAGTTAGACTTAGGGTTCGTGTTAGGGTTATGGTGAGGGTCTAAGTGTTAGACTTAGGTTTAGGGTTAAGTTTAGACTTAGGGTTAGGGTTAGAGTTAGACTTAGGGTTTGGGTTAAGTTTAGGTTTAGGGTTAAGGTTAGACTTAGGGTCAGGTTTCGGTTTAGGATTATGGTTAGGGTTAGTGTTAGGGATAGACTTCGATTTATGTGTAAGGAGGATTAGGGTTAGTGTTAGGTTTACACTTAGGGTTAGGATTACGGTTAGGGTTAGACATAGGATTAGGGTAAGCCTTAGTCTTAGGGTCAGTATTAGGGTTATGTTTAGACTAACGATTAGTGTTAGGGTTAGCGTTAAGTTTAGCATTAGATTAAGAGTAGGTGTTAAACACAGTTTTAGTGTTAGGGTTAGTATTAGGTTTAGGGTTAGGGTTAGACTTAGGGTTAGGTTTAAGTTTAGGGTTAGGGTCAGGGTTAGGGATAGACTTCAGGTTATGTGTAGGGTTATGTTTAGTGTTAGGGTTAGGGTTAGCGTTAGGATTATGGTTAGGGCTAGACAGCGTTGGGGTAAGCCTTAGTCTTAGGGTCAGTCAGTGTTAGGGTTAGGTTTAGACTTACGGTTGGGGTTAGGGTTAACGTTAAGTTTAGTATTAGACTTAGAGTTAGGATTAAACTTAGTTTTAGTGTTAGGGTTAGGGTTAGAGATAGATGTAGGCTTAGGTTTATGCTTAGCCTTAGGGTTAAACTTAGGTTTAGGGTTAGGGTTAGACTTAGGTTTACGATTTTACGTAAGGTTAGGGTTAGCTTTAGGGTTAGTTTTAGACTTAGAGCTAGGGTTAGGTTTAGCATTAGACTTAGGGTTAGGGTTAGGTCAGGGTTAAGGTTAGTGTTAGGGTTAGACTTAGGGTTAAGGATAAAGTTACGGTTAGGGTAGACTTAGGTTTAGGGTTATGGTTAAGGTTAGGGTTAATGTTAGGGTTAGGATTAGATTTAGGGTTAGGGTTAAGGTTAAGTTTTGCATTTGATTTAGTTATAAGGTTATGGTTAGACTTGTTAGGTTTAAGGTTATGGTTAGGGTTAGTGTTAGGTTTGGGTTAGGGTTAGAGTTAGGCTTAGTGTAGACTTAAGGTTAGGGTTAATATTAGGGTTAGGCTTAGACTTAGGGTTAGGTTTAGTGTTAAACTTAGGGTTAGGTTTAGGTTCATGTTTAGACTTAGGCTTAGGGTTAAGGTAAGGGTTAGGTTTAGGGTTATGGTTACATTTCGGGTTAGGTTTAAGGTTTGGGTCAGCGTTAGTGCTAGATTTAGGGTTAGGGTTAGATGTAGGGATAGACTTAGGGTTAAGGTTAGGGTTAGGATTAGGGTTAAGCTTTGGGTTAGGGTTGGGGTTAGACAGGGTTAGTGATTGGGTTAGGGTTAGACTTAGACTTTGTGTTAGTGTTAGGGTAAGTGTTAGAATTAAGGTTTGGGTTAGGGTTAGGCATAGGTTACGGTTACGGTTACGGTTACGGTTAGGGTTAGGGTTTAGGTTAGGTTTAGGGTTTGGGTTAGGATTAGGGTAATGTTCGGGTTAGTGATAGGGTTAGGGTTAGCGTTAGACTTAGGGTTAGGGACAGTTTTAGACTTAGGGTTTGGGTTAGGGTTAGGTATAGGGTATGGCTAGGGTGAGATTAGGGTCAGGATTAGGGTTGGTGTTAGGGTTAGGTTTGTACTTAGGGTTATCATTAGGTTTAGACTTAGGGTTAGGATTAGGTTAGGGTTAGGGTTCGACTAAGTGTTAATGTTATGGTTAGTGTTATACTTAGGGTTCGGGTTAGATTTAGGGTTAGACTTATGTTTAGGGTTAGGTTTTGTGCTATACATAGGGTTAGGGTTACATTAGACTTAGGGTTAGGGTTAACGTTAGGGTAAGAGTTAGACTTAGGGTTAGGGATAGGGTTAGGGATGGGGTTATGGTTAGACTTAGGGATAAGGATAGGATTAGGGTTAGGATCAGGGTTAGGCTT
>NW_022103962.1:216321-222448 GCF_000313985.2 Echinops telfairi | reverse complement strand
TTAGTGTTAGACTTAAGGTTAGGGTTAAGTTTATGGTTAGACTTTGGTTTAAGGTTAGGTTTAGGGTTTAGGGTTAGGTTTAGGGTTAGGGTCACATTTAGGGTTAGGTTTAGTGTTTAGGTTAGATTAGGGTTGGACTTAGGGTTAGTGATAAGGTTAGTGCTAGACTTAGGGTTAGGGTTTGGGTTAGGGGTAGGGGTAGACTTAGGGTTAAGGTTAAGGTTAGCATTAGACTTAGTCTTAGAGTTAGATTTAGGGTTACGTTTATGGCTAGGGTTAGACTTAGTGTTAAGTTTAGGGTTAGGGTTATGCTTAGGGTTAGGGTTAGGTTTATGGTAAGTGCTAGGCTTATGGTTAGGGTTAGGGCTTGGCTTAGGGTTAGTTTAGGGGTAGGGTTAGTTATAGGGTTATGGCTAAACATGTTAGGGTTAAGGTTAGGGTTAGTGTTAGGGTTTGATTTAGGGTTAGGGATAGGTTTAGTGTATATTTTGGGTTAGGGTTAAGATTAGGGTTAGGCTTAGGTTTAGGTTTAGTGTTAGACTTAAGGTTAGGGTTAGGTTTATGGTTAGACTTAGGCTTAGGGTTAAGGTAAGGGTAAGGTTTAGGTTTAGGGTTTGGATTAGGGTTAGTGTTTGACTTAGGGCTAGTGATAGGGATATACATAGGGCTAGGTTTAGGGTTAGGGTTAGAGATAGGGATAGACTTAGGTGTAGGGTTAGGGTTAGGATTAGATTTAGGCTCAGTATTAGAGTTAGGGTTAGGTTTATGGTAAGCACTAGGCTTATGGTTAGGGTTAGGGTTAGAGTTAGGGTTTGGCTTAGGGTTAGTTTAGAGTTAGGGTTAGTTATAGGGTTATGGCTAGAGTTGTTAAAGGTAGGGTTAGACTTCGGGTTAGTGTTAGAGTTTGGCTTAGGGTTAGGGTTAGGGATAGGCTTAGTGTATACTTCGGGTTAGGGTTAAAATTAGGGTTAAGCTTAGGTTTAGGTTTAGTGTTAGACTTAAGGCTAGGGTTAGGTTTATGGTTAGACTTAGGGTTAGGGTTAAGGTAAGGATAAGGTTTAGGTTTAGGATTTGGATTAGGGTTAGGGTTACAGTCACGGTTAGATTTAGGATTAGGGTTAAGGTTAGGGTTATGGTTAGTGTTAGGGTTAGGCTTAGGGTTAGATTTAGCGTTAGGGTTAGGGTTTGGGTTAGATTTAGGGTTAGGGTTATGCTTATTGTAGATTTAGTTTTAGGGTTAATATTAGGGTTAGGCTTAGGTTTAGGTGTAGTGTCAGACTTATGGTTAGGGTTAGGTTGATCGTTAGCCTTAGGCTTAGGGTTAAGGTAAGGGTTAGTTTTAGGGTTTGGGTTACAATTAGGGTTAGGTTTAAGGTTTGGGTTAGGGTTAGGGTTGGATTTAGGGTTAGAATTAGGATTAGGGTTAGGTTTAGCTCTATGCTTAGTTTAGGATTAGAATAGACTTAGGGTTAGTGTTAGGGTTATGGTTACGGTTAGGGTAAGGGTTAGACTTAAGGCTAGGTATAGGCTTGGGGATTAGGTTACTGTTAGTGTTAAGGTTAGACTTAGAGATAAGGATAGGATTAGGGTTAGGGCAGACTTATGTTTAGGGTTAGGCTTAGGGTTAAGTTTAGGATTAGGGTAAGGGTTAGGGTCAGATTATTTAGGGTTAGGGTTAGCTTTAGGGTTAGAGTTAGTTATAAGGTTATGTTTAGACTTGTTATGGGCAAGGCTAGGGTTAGGGTTAGTGTTATGCTTAATGTAGACTTAAGTTTAGGGTTAATATTAGTGTTGGCTTAGGCTTAGGTTTAGGTTTAGTGTTAGACTTATGGCTAGGGTTAGGATTATGGTTAGACTTAAGGTAAGTGTTAGGTTTAGGGTTAAGGTTACATTTAGGGTTAGGTTTAGGATTAGGGTTGGATTTAGGGTTAGTGATAGGTTGAGTGTTAGACTTAGGGTTAGGTTTATAGGTAAGGGTAGACTTAGGGTTAGGGGTAGATTTAGGCTTATTGTTAGGATTAGATTTAGGCTTACTGTTAGAGTTAAGGTTAGGTTTATGGTTAGGGTTAGAGTTTGACTTAGGGTTAGGGTTAGGGCTATGCTTAGGGTTAGGGTTATGGCTAGACTTGTTAGCGTTAAGGTTAGGGTTATGTTTTGACTTAGGGTTAGTCTTAGGGATTAGGGTTAGGGTTAGGGCTAGGCTTTGTGTAGGCTTGGGGTTAGGTTTAATATTAGGGTTAGGCTTAAGTTTAGGTTTAGGTTTAGTGTAAGACTTAATGTTAGGGTTCGATTTAGGCTTAGGGTTAAGGTAAGGGTTAGGTTTAGAGTTTGGATAGGGGTTAGGGTTGGATTTAGGGTTAGTGATAGGGTTAGGGTTAGACTTAGGGTTACAGTTCGGGTTAGAAGTGGGGATAGACTTAGGTTTAGGTTTAGGATTAGACTTAGGCTTAGTGTTAGGGTTAGGTTTATAGTAAGCACTAGGCTTATGGTTAGGGTTAGGTTTAGGATTAGACTTAGGGTAAGACTTAGTGTTAGGGTTATGGTTGTACTTAGGGTTATGGTAACAGATAGGGTTAGGGTTAGTGTTAGATTTAGGGTTAGGGTTAGACTTAGGTTTAGGGTTAGGGTTAGGGTTACATTTAGGGTTATGGTTATGGTTATGGTGAGGGTAAGGGAAAGAATTAGGTTTAGGGTTAGGGTTTAGTTTAGAGTTAGGGTTAGGTTTAGAGTTAGACTTAGTGTTAGGGTTAGACTTAGGGTTAGGGTTACAGTTATGGTTAGGGTTAGGATTAGACTTAAGGTTAGGGATAGGGTTAGTAGTAGGGTTAGACTTAGCATTAAGTATAGGGTTAGGGTTAGAGGAGATAGGTTTAAGGTTAGGCTTAGGCTTAGGGTTAGGGTTAAGTTTAGGGTTAGGGTTAGTGTTAGATTTAGGGTTAGTTTTCGGTTTTGGTTTAGGGTTAGGTTTATGGTTAGACTTAGGGTTCGGGTTAGGATTAGCGCTATACTTAGGGTTAGGTTTAGAATTCATGTTATTGCTATGGTTAGGCTTATGTAAGGGTAGGGTAAGGGTAGATTTAAGATTAGGGATAGAGTTAGGGATGGGGTCACAGTTAGGGTTACGGTTAGACTTAGGGATAAGGATAGGGTTAGGGTAGATTTAAGTTTAGGGTTACAATTATGCTTGGGCTTAGGGCTAGTGTTAGATTTAGGGTTTGGGTTAGAGTTAGGTTTAAAGTTAGGTTAGGGTTAGTTATAGGGTTATGGTTAGACTTGTTAAGGTTAGATTTAGGGTTAGGTTTAGATTTAGTGTTTGTTTCATGGTTAGGTGTAGGGTTGGGGTTGGGTTAGACTTCGGGTTAGGATTAAGGTTTGGATTTAGGATTAGGATTTAGGGTTAGGGTTAGGATTAGAGTTAGGTTTAGTGTTAGCGTTAGACTTAGGGTTAATGTTAGGGTTAGGGTTAGACTTAGGGTTAGTGTTTGGTTTAAGGTTAGGGTTCAATTTAGCATTAGGATTAGGGTTAGTTTTATACTTAAGGTTAGGGTTAGACTTAGGGTTAGGGTTAAGGTTAGGATAAGGGTTAGGATTAGGGATAGGGTTAGGGTTAAGGTTAGGGTTAGGGTTGGACTCAGGGTTAGTGTTAAGGTTAGACTTAGGGTTAGGTAGGGTTAGGCTTAGGGTGAGCTTTAGGGTTAGACTTAGACTTAGGGTTAGGGTTAGTCTTAGGGTAAGGGTTATGGTTATGGTTAAGTTTAGGTTTTGGGTTAGTGTTAGACTTAGGGTAAGGGTTAAGTTTAGGGCAATACTTAGGGTTAGGCTTAGGGTTAGTGTTAAGTTTAGGATAAGGGTTAAACTTAAGGTTAGGTTTAGGGTTAGGGATAGGATTACGGTTAGTGTTAGGGTTAGATTTAGGGTTATGGTTAGAGTTCAGCTAGACTTGGGTTAGGGTTAGGGTTAGGCTTAGGCTTAGGGTTACAGTTACAGTTAGACTTAGGATTAGGGTTATGGTTATGGTTAGTGTTAGGGTTCGGCTTAGCATTCGATTTAGGGTTTAGTGTTAGGTTTTGGGTTAGGATTAGGGTTGGATTTAGGCTTAGTGATAGGGTTAGTATTAGGCTTAGGGTTAGGGTTAGTGTTACAGGTAGGGGTAAACTTAGGGTTAGGTTTAGGATTAGACTTAGGCTTAGTGTTAGAGTTAGGTTTAGGTTTATGGTTAGGTTTTAATTAGGTTTATGGTTAGGGTTTGGGTTAGACTTAGGGTTAGGGTTAAGGTTAGGGTTAGGTTTATGCTTAGGATTACGTCTAGGGTTAGGTTTATGGTAAGCACTAGACTTATGGTTAGGGTTAGTATTAGAGTTAAGGTTTGGGTTAGGGTTAGGTTTAGGGTTAGTGTTAGTTATATGGTTATGGCTAGACTTGTTAGGGTTAAGGTTATGGTTAGGGGTGACTTAGGGTTAGTGTTAGCGTTTGGGTTTGGGTTAGGGTTAGGGTTAGCGTTAGGCTTAGTGTAGACTTGGGGTTAGGGTTAATATTAAAGTTAGGCTTAGGCTTAGGCTTAGTTTTAGTGTTAGACTTAAGGTTAGGTTTAGGTTTAGGGTTAGACAGGCTTAGGGTTAAGAGTTAGGGTTACATTTAGGGTTAGGTTTAGGGTTTGGGTTAGGGTTAGGATTGGACTTAGGGTTAGGTTCAGGGTTTGGGTTAGAGTTAGGATTGGACTTAGGGTTAGTAATAGGGTTAGGGTTAGACTTAGAGTTAGGGCTAAGGTTAGGGTTAGAGGTAGGGATAGATTTAGGGTTAAGGTTAGGGTTAGGATTAGACTTATGCTTAGTGTTAGAGTTAGGGTTAGGGTTAGGTTTATGGTAAGCGCTAGACTTATGGTTAGTGTTAGGTTTAGGGTTAGACTTAGGTTTATGGTTATGGTAAGACTCAGGGTTAGGGTTATAGTTGGACTTAGAGTTAGGGTAACAGTTAGGGTTAGGGTTAGGGTTAGAGGTAGGGGTAGATTTAGGGTTAAGGTTAGGATTAGATTTAGCATTAGTGTTAGAGTTAGGGTTAGGTTTTTTGATTAGGTTTTTGGGTAGTTTTATGGTTAGAGTTAGGGTTAGATTTAGGATTAGGGTTAAGGTTAGGGTTAGGTTCATGCTTAGGGCTAGGGTTAGGTTTAAGTTTATGGTAAGTGCTAGACTTATGGTTATGGTTAGCATTAGTGTTAGAGTTTGGGTTAGGGTTAGGATTAGGGTTAGTTATAGGGTTATGGCTAGACTTGTTCGGTCTAAGGCTAGGGTTAGCATTAGATTTAGGGTTAGTGTTAGGGTTTGTGTTAGGGTTAGGTTTAGGATTAGGGTTAGGCTTAGTGAGGACTTAGGGTTAAGGTTAATATTAGGGTGAGGCTTAGGGTTAGGTTTAGGTTAATTGTTAGACTTAAGGCTAGGATTAGGTTTAGGTTTAGACTTAGGGTTTTTAGACTTAGCGTCTGTTTTATGCTTTGGTGTAGGGTTAGATGTAGGATTAGGGGTTGGGCTAAATTTAGGGTTAGGTTTTGGATTAAGGTTAGTGTTAGGTTTAGGGTTAGGGTTAGATTTAGGGTTAGGGTTAGCGTTAGACTTAGGGTTTGATTTAGGATTAAGGTTAGGGTTAGGTTTCTACTTATGGTTAGAGTTAGGATTAGACAGGTTTAGGGTTAAGGTTAGGGTAAGTGTTAGAATTAGGGTTAGGGTTGGACTTAGGGTTAGTGTTAGGGTTGGACTTAGGGTTAGTGTTAGCGTTAGGGTTAGAGTTAGGGTAAGGGTTAGGCTTAGGGTGAGCTTTAGGGTTAGACTCAGGGTTAGGGTTAGATTTAGGGTTATGGTTATGGTTAGGCTTAGGTTTTGGTTTAGGTTTGGGACTAGATTTAGTGTTAGAGTTAGAGTTTGGGTTAGGCTTATGCTTAGGTTTAGGTTTATGGTTAGATTTAGGGTTAAGTTTAGGTTAAGGGTTAGTGTTGGACTTAGGGTTAGGGTTAGGTTTAGGGCAATAGTTTGGGTTAGGGTTAGGGTTAGACTTAGAGTTAGTGTTAAGTTTATGGTAAGGGTTAAATTTAAGGTTAGGTTCAGGGTTAGAGATAGGGTTATGGTTAGTGTTAGGG
>NW_022103962.1:214240-216010 GCF_000313985.2 Echinops telfairi | reverse complement strand
TTATACTTAGGGTTTTGGTTATACTTAGGGTTTAGGGTTAGGTTTAGGGATAGGGTAAATGTTAGGGTCATGGTTAGTATTATACTTAGTATTAGGGTTAGACTTAAGGTTTAGCGCTATACTTAGGCTTAGGCTTAGGTTATACTTAGGGTTAGTATTAGGGTTAAGGTGAGGGTAAGGGTTAGACTTAAGTTTAGGGATAAGGTTAGGGATGGTATTATGGTTATGGTTAGGGTTAGACTTAGGAATAAGGATAGGATTAGGTTTAGGGTAGACTTAGATTTTGGGTTAGGGTTAGGGTTAGGCTTGGCATTAGGGCTAGGATTAGGGTTAGGGTTAGGCTGAGCTATAGGGTTAGGGTTGGGGTTAGTTATAGGGTTATGGCTAGACTTGTTAGTGTTAAGGTTAGGGTTAGGGTTAGACTTACGGTTAGTGTTAGGGTTAGGTTTAAGATTAGGGTTAGGCTTAGTGTAGACTTAGGTTAAGGGTTAATATTAGGGTTAGGTTTAGGATTAGGTTTAGCTTTAGTGTTATAATAAAGATTAGAGTTAGGTTTAAGGTTAGACTTAGGTCTAAGGTCAGGGTTAGGTTTAGGGTTAGGGTTACATTAAATTTAGGTTTAGGGTTTTGGTTAGGGTTAGAGATACGGTTAAGGTTAAACTAAGGGTTAGGATTAGGATTAGAGGTAGGGATAGACTTATGGTTATGGTTAGGATTAGACTAAGATTTAGTGTTAGAGTTAGGGTTAGGTTTATGGTAAGTGCTAGACTAATGGTTAGGATTATGGTTAGGGTTAGGGTTTGATATAGGGTTAGGATTAGGGTTACACTTAGGGTTAGGGTTAGTGTTAGAGTTAGATTTAGGATTAGGGTTAGGGTTATGGTGAGGATAAGGGTTAGACTTAGGGTTAGGGTTAGGATTAGAGGTAGGATAGGCTTATGGTTAGGTTTAGGATTAGACTAAGGCTTAGTGTTAGAGTTAGGGTTAGGGTTAGGGTTAGGGTTAGGCTTATGGTAAGCGCTAGATTTATGGTTAGGATTAGGGTTATGACTATGGTTAGGGTTCAGGTATGGTTAGGGTTAGATTTAGGGCTACACTTAGGGTTAGGGTTAGTGTTAGAGTTAGACTTAGGGTTATGGTGAGGGTAAGAGTTAGACTTAGGTTTAGGGTTAGGTTTATAGTTAGGGTTAGGTTTAGACTTAGGGTTAGGGTTAGGTTTAGAGTCAGACTTAGGGTTAGGGTTAAGGTTAGGTTAGAGTTAGGGTTAGACTTAGGGTTAGTTTAGGTTTAGGATTAGGGTAAGAGTTAGGGTTAGGGATAGGCTTCGGGTTATGTGTAGGGTTATGGTTAAGGTTAGGGTTACACTTAGTGTTAGGGTTAGGCTTAGTGTTAGGGTTATACTTAAGGGTTAGGGTAAGCCTTAGTCTTAGGATCAGTGTTAGGGTTAAGTTTAGACTTACAGTTAGGATTAGAGTTAGCATTAGTTTTAGCATTAGACTTAGAGTTAGCGTTAAACTTAGGGTTAGTGTTAGGCTTAGGGTTCGTCTTAGGGTAGAGTTAGATGTAGGCTAAGGTTTAGGGTTAGCCTTAGGGTTAAATTTAGGGTTAGGGTTAGACTTTGTTTTAGGATTTTACATAAGGTTAGGGTTAGCTTTAGAGTTAGTGTTAGACTTAGAGTTAGGGTTAGACTTAGGGTTAGGGTTAGGTTTAAGGTTAGGGTTAGGTTTAAGGTTAGGGTTAGCTTTAGGGTTAGATTTAGGGTGAGGGTTA
>NW_022103962.1:198541-213629 GCF_000313985.2 Echinops telfairi | reverse complement strand
GGGTTACAGTTAGGGTTCGGGTTAGACTTAGGGATCAGGATAGGGCTAGGGTTACGGTTAGGGTAGACTAGGGTTAGGGTTACGGTTAGGCTTGCGCTTAGGGTTGGAGTTAAGGTTAGGGTTAGGTTTAGATTTATGGTTAGGGTTAGGGTTAGGTTTAGAGTTAGGTTAGGGTTAGTTATAGGGTTATGGTTAGACATTTTAAGGTTAGAGCTAGGGTTAGACTTAGGGTTAGGTTTAGACTTAGTGCTTGTTTTAGGGTTAGGTGTAGGGTTAGGGGTTGGGTTAGACTTAGGGATAGGGTTAGATTTAGCATTAGGGTTAGTGTTAGGTTTAGGATTAGAATTAGGTTTAGGGTTAGCGTTAGACAGGGTTAGGGTTAGGGTACGACTTAGGGTTAGTGATTAGGTTTAAGTTTAGGGTTAGGGTTAGGGTACAACTTAGGTTTAGCGTTAGGTTTATAATTAGGGTTAGGGTTAGATTTAGGTTTAGGGTTAAGGTTAGGGTAAGGGTTAGAATTAGCGTTAGCTTTAGCATTAGGATTAGGGCTAGTGTTGGACTTAAGGGTTAGAGTTAGGTTTAGGTTTAGAGTTAGGGTTAGGTTTAAGGTTAGGGTTAGAGTTAGGGTTTGGGTTTGGGGGTAGATTTAGGGCTAGGGTTAGTGTTCGGGTTAGGGTTAGACTTAGCATTAGTAATTGGGCTAGGTATAAACTTAGGGTTAGTATTAGTGTTAGTGTTAAGGTTAGGGCAAGTGTTAGACTTAAGGTTAGGGTTAGGGTTAGGGATAGGTTTACTGTTAGGGTTAGGGTTAGACTTAGTGATAGCATTAGGGTTGGGGTTAGGTTTAGGCTTAGGTTTATGGTTAGACTTAGGCTTAAAGTTAGGTATAGGGTATAGGGTTAGGGTTAGGGTTAGACTTATGGTTAGGGTTAGGTTTAGGGCAATACCTAGGGTTAAGTTTAAGTTTAGGTTAAGGGTTAAACTTAAGGTTAGGCTCAGGTTTATGGATAGTGTTACGGTTAGTGTTAGAGTTAGACTTAGGGTTAGTGTTTGGGTAGACTTAGGGTTAGGGTTAGGCTTAGGGTTAGGGTTATGGTTAGACTTTGGATTAGGGTTAAGGTTATGGTTATGGTTAGTGTTAGGTTTATGGTTAGATTTAGGGTTAGGGTTAGTGATAGGGTTAGGGTTAGACTTAGGGTTGGTGTTAGGGTTAGATTTATACTTAGGGTTAGGGTTAGGTTTAGGGTTCAACTAAGTGTTAGGGTTATGGTTAGTGTTACACTTAGCGTTAGGGTTAGCGTCATGGTTAGGTTTAGGTTTAGTGATATACTTAGGCTTAGGGTTAGGTTAGACTTTGGGCTAGTGTTATGGTAAGGGTTAAGGTTAGAGTAAGGGTTACACTTAAGGTTAGGATAGAATTCGGGTTAGGGTAGAGTTAGATTTTGCGTTAGGGTTAGGCTTGGGCTTAGGGTTAGGGTTAAGGTTAAGGTTAGGGTTAGGGTTAGGGCTAGATTTACAGTTAGGGTTAGGGTTTGGGTTAGTTATAGGGTTATGGTTAGACTTGTTAGGGTTAAGGTTAAGGTAAGGTTTAGATTTAAGGTTTGGGTTAGGGTTAAGGGTAGGGTTAGATTTAGGCTTAGGGTTATGTTTGGTGTTAGGGTTCGATTTAGGGTTAGTGTTAGGTTTAGGGTTAGGGTTTGACTTAGAGTTAGGGTTAGGTTTATACTTAGGGTTAGCGTTAGGGTTAGACAGGGTTAGGTTTAAGTTTTGGGTAAGGGTTAGAATTAGGGTTAGGGTTAGGGATAGTTTTAGGGTTAGGGTTAGGGCTGGAGTTAGGGTAAGTGTTAGGTTAGGTTTAGGGTTAGAGTTAGGGTTTGGGTTAGGCTTAGGGTGAGCTTTAGGGTTAGATTTAGGGTTAAGGCTAGAGTTAGACTTAAGGTTAGGATTAGACTTAGAGTTAGGGTAGGGGCTAGATTTAGGATTAGTGTTTGGGTTAGTTTTAGGGTTCGGGTTCGGGTTAGATTTAGGATTAGTGATTGGGTTAGGCTTAGACTTAGGGTTAGCAATTGGATTAGGGTTAGTGTTAGTGTTAGGGTAAGTGTTAGACTTAAGTTTAGGGTTAGGGATTGGTTTACGGTTAGGGTTAGGGTTAGACTTAATGTTAGGTTTAGGGTCAGGGTAGACTTAGGGTTAGTGTTTCCTTAGGCTTAGATTTAGGTTTATGGTTAGACTTAGGTTTAGGTTTAGGTTTAGGGTTAAGGTTAGGTTTAGGGTTAGGGTTAGGGTTAGTGTTAGACTTAGGTTTAGGACAATACTTAGGGTTAGGGTAAGGGTTAGATTTAGGGTTAGTGTTAAGTTTAGGGTAAGGCTTAAACTTAAGGTGATGTTTAGGGTTAGGGATAGGGTTACGGTTAGTCTTAGAGTTAGACTTAGGGTTAGGGTTCGGGTAGACTTAGGATTAGGGTTAGGGTTAGGTTTAGGGTTATGGTTAGTGTTAGGATTAGGGTTAAGTTTAGGGTTAGGCTTAGGGTTATATTTAGGGTTAATATTAGGGTTATGGTTTGGGTTAGGATTAGTCTTAGGTTTAGGGTTCGACTTAGGGTTTGGGTTTGCGTTACACTTAGGTTTAGGGTCAGGTGTGGACTTAGGTTTTGGTTTAGAGTTAGGGTTAGACTTAGGGTTAGGTTTAGGTTTAGGTTTAGGGTTCAACTAATTGTTAGGGTTATGGTTAGAGTTGTACTTTGGGTTAGTGTTAGGGTTAGACTAGGTTTAGGGTTAGGTTTAGCATTGTACTTAGGCTTAGGGTTAGGTTAGACTTAGGGTTAGTGTTAGGTTAGGGTTAAGGTTAGGGTAAGGGTTAGACTTAACTTAAGGTTAGACTTAGGGTTAGGGATGGGGTTATGGTTATGGTTAGGGTTAGACTTAGGGATAAGGATAAGATTAGGTTTAGGGTAGACTTATTTTAAGGTTAGGGTTAGGCTTGAGCATAGGCTTAGGTTAGGGTTAGGGTTAAGTTTAGGATCAGGGTTAGGGTTTGGGTCAGGATTAAGTTTAGGGTTAGGGTGAATTATAGGTTTATGGTTAGGCTTGTTGGGGTAAAGGTTAGGGTTAGAGTTAGGGGTAGAATTTGGGGTAGGGTTAGGGTTAGTGTTAGCCTTAATGTAGACTTATGGTTAGGCTTAATGTTAGGGTTAGTCTTAGCCTTAGGTTTAGTGTTAGATTTAGGATTAGGATTAGATTTAGGCATAGTGTTAGAGTTAGGGTTAGGTTTATGGTTAAGTTTTTGGTTAGGCTTATGGTTAGGATTAGACTTAGAGTTAAGGTTAACATTAGGGTTAGGGTTAGGTTTATGGTAAGGCTATACTTATGGTTAGAGTTTGGGTTGAAGTTAGGGTTTGGGTTAGGTTAGGTTTAGGGTTACTTATAGGGGTATGGCAAGACTTGTTAGGGTTAAGGTTAGGGTTAGTGTTAAATTTAGGATTAGTGTTAGTGTTAGGGCTAGGCTTTGTGTAGACTTGGGGTTAGGGTATTAGGGTTAGACTTAGGCTTAGGTTTAGGTTTAGTGTTAGACTTAAGGTTAGGATTAGGTTTAGGCTTAGACTTAGACTTAAGGCTAAGGTAAGGGTTAGGGTTACATTTAGGGTTTGGATTAGGGTTTGGGTTAGGGTTAGGGTTGGATTTAGGACTAATGATTGGGTTAGGGGTTGGATTAGGGTTAGGGTTGGATTTAGGACTAGTGATTGGGTTAGGGTTAGACTTAGGGTTATGGTTAGGATTAGATTTAGGCTTAGTGTTAGAGTTAGGGATAGGTTTATGGTAAGCGCTAGATTTATGGTTAGCTTTATGTTTAGGATTAGGGTTAGACTTATGGTTAGGGTTAAGATTTAGGGTTATGGTTATGGTTGAACTTAGGGTTATGGTAACAATTAGGGTTAGGGTTAGGGTGAGGGTGAGGGTAAGGGTTAGACCTAGGGTTAGGGTTAAACTTATGGTTAGGGTTTAGACTATGGGTTAGGGTTAGGTTTAGAGTTAGACAGGGTTAGGATTAAGGTTAGGTTTAGGGTTAGGGTTAGACTTAAGGTTAGGTTTAGGGTTATGGTTATGGTTAGGGCTAAAGTTAGGGTTAGGAATAGTCTTAAGGTTAGGGATAGGGTTAAGGTTAGGATTAGACTTACGGTTAAGTATAGGGTCAAGGTTAGGGGAGACTTAGTTTCAGGTTTTGGGTTGGGTTTAGGTTTAGGGTTAGGATTAAGGTTAGGGTTAGGGTTTGGTTTAGGGATAGCGGTAGGGTTAGTGATCACATTAGGGTTAGATTTAGCATTAGGGTTAGTGTTAGGTTTAGATTTAGGCTTAGGTTTTGGTTTAAGGTTAGACTTAGGGTTAGGGTTAACACTATACTTAGGGTTAGGGTTAGACTCCGGGTTAGTGCTAGGGTTAATGTTAAAGTTAGGGTCAGGGTAGACTTAAGGTTAGGGATAGGGTTAGGGATGGGGTCACAGTTAGGGTTACGGTTAGACCTAGGGATAAGTATAGGGTTAGGGTTAGGGTAGACTTAAGTTTACGGTTACAGTTAGGATTGGGCTCAGGGTTGGAGTTAAGGTTAGGGATAGGATTAGATTTAGGGTTAGGGTTTGCATTAGGGTTAAGTTTAGAGTTAGGTTAGGGTTAGTTATGGGGTTATGGTTAGACTTGTTACGGTTAGGGTTAGGGATAGACTTAGGGTTCGGGTTAGGGTTAGGTTTAGACTTAGCATTTGTTTTAGGGTTCAGTGTAGGGTTTGTGGTTGAGTTAGACTTAGGGGTAGGGTTAGGGGTAGGTTTAGGGTTAGAGTTAGGTTCAGGATTAAGCTTATGGTGAGTTTTAGGGTTAGACTTAGGGTTAAGGTTATGGTTAGGTTTAGTGTTTGTGTTAGGGTTGGGCTAGATTTAGGGTTAGGTTCAGTGTTTGGGTTCGGGTTCAGGTTAGTCTTAGGGTTAGCGATTGGGTTAGGGTTAGTGTTAGTGTTTAGGTTAAGGTTAAGGCAAGTGTTAGACAAGGTTAGGGTTAGGTTTACGGTTAGGGTTAGACTTAGTGTTAGGGTTTGGGTTAGGCTAGACTTAGGGTTAGGTTTAGGTGTATGGTTGGACTTAGGGTTAGGGTTAAGGTTAGGTTTAGGTTTAGGGTTAGGTTTAGTGTTAGACTTAGGGTTAGGGTTAGGTTTAGGGCAATACTTAGGGTTAGGGTTAGAGTTAGGGTTAGTGTTAAATTGAGGGTAAGGGTTAAACTTAAGGTGAGGTTTAGGGTTAGGGATAGGGTTATGGTTAGTGTTAGGGTTAGACTTAGGTTTAGGGTTCGGGTAGACTTAGGGTTTGGGTTAGGGTTAGACTTAGGTTTAGGTTTAGGGTTATGGTTATGGTTAGGGTTAAAGTTAGAGTTAGGATTAGACTTAAGGTTAGGAATAGGGATAAGGTTAGGTTTAGTCTTAGACTTACGGTTAAGCATAGGGTTCGGTTAGGGGAGACTTAGGTTTAGGGTTAGGGTTTGGCTTAGGCTCAGGGTTAGGGTCAGTGTTAGATTTAGGGTTAGGGTTAGGATTTGGGCTAGGGTTAGTAATTGGATTAGGGTTAGATTTAGCATTAGGGTTAGGTTTCGGTTTAGGGTTAGACTTAGTGTTAGGGTTAGGGTTAGCGCTATACTTAGGGTTAGGGTTAGACTTTGGGTTAGTGCTAGGGTTAAGGTTAAAGTTAGGTTAAGGTTAGACTTAAGGTTAGGGATAGGGTTAGGGATGGCGTCACAGTTAGGTTTACGGTTAGACTTAGGGATAAGGATATGGTTAGGGTTAGGGTAGACTTAGGTTTACGGTTACAGGTAGGCTTGTGCTTAGGGTTAGAGTTAAGTTAGGAATAGGATTAGATTTAGGTTTAGGGTTAAGGTTTGGGTTATGGTTAAATTTAGAGTTAAGTTAAGGTTAGTTATAGGGTTATGGTTAGACTTGTTAGGGTTAGGGTTAGACTTAGGGTCCAGGTTCAGACTAGGGTTAGACTTAGCGTTTGTTTTAGGGTTCGGGGTTGAGTTAGACTTAGGTTTAGGGTTAGGGTTAGAGTTAGGGTTAGGATTAGGTTTATGGTGAGCTTTAGGGTTAGACCTAGGGTTAGGGTTAAGGTTAGGATTAGGTTTAGGGCTTGGTTTAGGGTTGGGCTAAATTAAGGTTAGGTTTAGTGTTCGGATTTGGGTTTGGGCTCGCGTTAGACTTAGTGTTAGTGATTGGGTTATGGTTAGAATTAGGTTTAGTGTTAGTGTTTGGGTTAAGGTTAGGGTAAGTGTTAGACTTAAGCTTAGGGTTCAGGTTAGGGATAGGTTTACGGTTAGGGTTAGGGTTTGGGTTCGGATTAGACTTAGTGTTAGGGTTAGGGTTTGGATTAGGATAGACTTAAGGTTAGGGTTAGGCTTAGGCTTAGGTTTATGCTTATGTTTGGATTTAGGGTTAGGGTTAGATTTAGGGTTAAGGTTAGGGTTAGGGTTAGTATTAGACTTAGGGTTAGGGTTAGGGTTAGGTTTAGGGCAATACTTTGCGTTAGGGTTAGGGTTAGACTTAGGGTTAGTGCTAAGTTTAGGGGAAGGCTAAACTTAAGGTTAGGTTTAGGGTTAGGGATAGTGTTATGGTTAGTGTTAGGGTTAGATTTAGGGTTCGGGTTAGGCTTAGGCTTAGGGTTAGTGTTAGGGTTAGGCTTAGGGTTAGATTGAGGGTTAGTATTAGGGCTAGGGTTAGGGTTAGACTTAGGGTTTGGGTTAGACTTAGATTTAGGGTCAGGTTTAGACTTACGGTTAGGTGTAGGGTTAGAATCAGCGTTAGGGTTAGTGTTGGCGTTAGGGTTAGGTTTATACTTTGGGTTAGGATTAGGTTTTGGGTTGAGGTTAGGTTTACGGTTAGGGTTAGGGTTCGACTAAGTGTTAGGGTTATGGTTACTGTTATATTTAGGGTTAGGGTTTGGGTTAGACAGTTTTAGGGTTAGGTTTAGCGCTATACTTAGGGTTAGGTTAGACAGGGTTAGGGTTAGGATTAGGGTTAGGGTTAAGCTTAGGGTAATGGTGAGACTTAAGGTTAGGGATCAGGTTGGGGATGGAGTTACGGTTAGGGTTAGATTTAGGGATAAGGATAGGATTAGGGATACGGTAGATTTAGGTTTAAGGTTAGGGTTAGGCTTGGGCATAGGGTTAGGGTTAGGATTATGGATAGGGTTAGGGTTAGATTTAGGGTTAGGTTTAAGGTTAGGTTTAGCGTTAGTTATAGGGTTATGGTTAGACTTGTTAGGGTTAAGGTTAGGGTTAGGGTTAGGCTTAATGTAGATTTAGGGTTAGGGTTAAGGTTAGGATTAGTGCTAGGGTTTAGGTTAGGGTGGAGCTAGATTTAGGGTTAGATTTAGTGTTTGGGTTCGGGTTCGGTTTACAGTTAGACTTAGGATTAGTGATTGGGTTAGGGTTAGACTTAGGGTTAGTGTTAGTGTTTGGGTTAATGTTAGGGTAAGTGTTAGACTTAAGGTTAGGGTTAGGGTTAGGGATAGGTTTACGGTTAGGTTTAGGGTTAGACTTAGTGTTAGGCTTAGGGTTAGGATAGACTTAGGGTTAGGGTTAGGCTTAGGTTTATGGTTAGACTTAGGGTTAGTGTTAAGTTTAGGGTAAGGGTTAAACTTAAGGTTAGGTTTAGGGTTAGGGATAGGGTTACGGTTAGTGTTAGGGTTAGATTTAGGGTTATGTTTAGGGTTCGGCTAGACTTAGGGTTAGGGTTAGGTTTAGGCTTAGGGTTAGAGTTACGGTTACGGTTAGATTTAGGATTAGGGTTATGGTTAGTGTTAGTGTTCGGCTTAGGGTTATATTTAGGGTTAGGATTAGGGTTAGGGTTACTGATAGGGTTAGGGTTAGACGTAGGGTTAGGGTTTAGGTTAGACTTAGGGTTAGGTTTCGGTTTAGACTTAGGGTTTAGGCTAGGGATAGGTATAGTGTATGGGGTAAGGTTTGACAGGCTTAGGGTTAGGGTTTGTTAGGGTTAGGTTTTTAGTTATGGCTAGAGCTCGGGTTCGACTAAGTGTTAGGGTTAGATTTAGCGTTAAGTTTATGTTTAGGGTTAGGGTTTGACTAAGTGTTAGGGATATGGTTAGTGTTATACTTAGGATTAGGGCCAGGGTTAGACTTAGCGTTAGGGTTAGGGTTAGACTTAGGTTTGGGTTAGGTTTAGCGCTATACTTAGGCTTAGGGTTAGGTTAGACTTAGGGTTAAGTTTAGGGTAAGGGTTAGACTTAAGGTTAGTGTTAGGGTTAGGGATGGGGTTAAGGTCAGATTTAGGGATAAGGATAGGATTAGGGTTAGGGTAGATTTAGGCTTAGGGTTAGGGTTAGGCTTACACTTAGGGTTAGGGTTAGGATTATGGTTAGGGTTTGGGTTAGATTTAGGGTTAGGGTTAGGATTAGGTTTAGGGTTAGGGCTAGTTATAGGGTTATAATTAGAATTGTTAGGGTTAAGGTTAGGCTTAGGGTTAGGGTTTGGGTTTGGTTTAGGGTTAGGGTTAGTGTTAGGCTTAGTGTAGACTTAGGGTTAATGTTAATATTAGCTTAGGCTTAAGCATATGTTTAGGTTTACTGTTAGACTTATGGTTAGGGTTAGGTTTATGGTTAGACTTAGGCTTAGGGTTAAGGTAAGGGTTAAGTTTAGGGTTACGGTTACATTTAGGGTTAGGTTCAGGGTTTGGGTTAGGGTTAGGGTTGGACTTAGTGATAGGGTCAGAGTTAGACTTAGGGTTAGGGTTAGAGGTAGGGGTAGACTTAGGGTTAGGGTTAGGATTAGGTTTACGCATAGTGTTAGAGTTAGGATTAGTTTTATGGTTAGGTTTTTCGTTAGGTTTATGGTTAGCATTAGGGTTAGACTTAAGGTTTGGGTTAAGTTTAGGGTTAGGGTTATGCTTAGGGTTAGGGTTAGGTTTAGGTTTATGGTAAGCACTAGACTTATGGTTAGGGTTAGCATTAGTGTTAGTGTTAGGGTTTAGGTTAGGCTTAAGCTTAGGATTAGGGTGAAGCTTATTGTAGACTAAGCGTTAGGGTTAATATTATCGTTAGGCTTAGGCTTAGGCTTAGGTTTAGTGTTAGACATAAGGTTAGGGTTAGGGTTAGGTTTAGGATTAGATTTAGGGTTAAGTTTAGACAGGATTTGTTTTAGGTTTTGGTGTAGGGTTAGGGTTAGGGTTAGATTTAGGTTTAGGGTTAGGTTTAGACTTAGGCTTAGGCTTAGTGCTAGACTTAGGGTTAGCGTTAGGTTTAGAGTTAGTTTTGGGTTAGGGTTAAGGTTAGGGTTAGACTTAGGGTTAGGTTTAGGTTTAGGTTTAGGGTTAGGGATAGACTTCGGGTTATGTGTATGGTTAGGGTTAGGGTTACACTTAGGGTTAGGGTTAGGTTTAGGATTACGGTTAGGGTTATAGTTAGGGTTAGGGTAAGTCTTAGTCTTAGGGTCAGTGTTAGGGTTAGGTTTAGACTTACGGTTAAGGTTAGGGTTAGCGTTAGGTTTGGCATTAGACTTAGGGTTAGCACTAAACGTAGGGTTAGTGTTAGGCTTAGGCTTAGGCTTAGGGTTAGAGTTAGACATAGGCTTAGGTTTAGGGTTAGTCTTAGGGTTAAACTTAGGGTTAGGGTGTGACTTAGGTTTAGGATTTTACTTAAGGTTAGGGTTAGCTTTAGGGTTAGTTTTAGACTTAGAGTTAGTGTTAGACTTAGGTTAGTGTTAGGGTCAGGGCTAAGGTTAGGGTTAGGATTAGACTTTAGGTTAGGGATAGGGCTATGGTTAGGGTTAGTGTTAGGGTTAGACTTAGGGTTAGGGTAGACAGGTTTAGGGTTATGGTTAGGCTTGGGTTTAGGATTAGCGTTAGATTTAGGGTTAGGGTTAAGGTTAGTTTTAGGGTTAGGGTTAGACTTAGGGTTAGGTTTAGGGTTAGGGATAGACTTCGGGGTATGTGTATGGTTAGGGTTAGGGTTACACTTAGGGTTAGGGTTAGGTTTAGACTTACGGTTAGGGTTAGGGTTCGCATTAGGCTTAGCATTAGACTTAGGGTTAGCGTTAAATGTAGGGTTAGCATTAGGCTTAGGGTTAGAGTTAGACGTAGGCTTAGGTTTAGGGTTAGCCTTAAAGTTAAACTTAGGGTTAGGGTTAGGTTTAAGATATTACTTAAGGTTAGGGTTAGATTTAGGGATAAACTTAGGGTTAGCATTAGACTTAGGGTTAGCATTAAATGTAGGGCTAGGCTTAGGCTTAGGGTTAGAGTTAGGATTAGATTTAAGGTTGGGGATAGGGTTACGGTTAGGGTTAGACTTAGGGTTAGGTATAGGGTTAGAGTTACGGGAGACTTAGGGTTAGGGTTAAGGTTAGGCTTAAGCATAGGTTTAGGGTTAAGTTTAGGGTTAGGGTTAGTGTTAGAGTTAGGGATAGGGTTAGTGATCAGGTTAGGGTTAGGTTTAGGTATAGGGTTCGGGTTAGGTATAGAGTTAGGGGTAGGGTTAAATTAGGGGCACATTTAAGGTTAGGGTACTGGTTAGAATTAGGGTTAGGGTTTGGTTCAAACTTAGCACTTGTTTTAGGGTTAGGTGTGGGGTTAGGTGTAGGGTTAGGGGTTGGGTTAGACTTAGGGTTAGTTTTAGGTTTAGGGTTACGGTTAGGGTTAGCAGTAGACTTAGGGTTAGTGTTAAGGTTAGGGTTAGGGTTAGACTTAGGGTTAGTTTTAGGGTATGGTTAGGGTCAGGTTTTGACTTAAGGTTAGGTTAGGGTAAGGGTTAGAGTTAGGATTAGAATTAGGGTTAGGGTTGGACTTAAGATTAGTGTCAGGGTAAGAGTTAGGGTTAGGTTTAGGGTTAGAGTTAGGGTTAGGTTTAGGCTTAGGGTGAGCTTTAGAGTCAGACTTAGGGTTAGGGTTATGGTTAGACTTAGGGTTAGGGTTAAGCTTAGCGTTATGGTTAGGGTTGGGCCTAGATTTAGGGTTAGGTTTAGTGTTCGGGTTAAGGTATGGGTCCGGGTTAGGGTTAGACTTAGGGTTAGTGATTGGGTTAGAGTTATACTTAGGGTCAGTGTTAGTGTTAGGGTTAAGGTCAGGGTAAGTGTTAGACTTAAGGTTAGGGTTAGGGATAGGTTTATGGTTAGGGTTAGAGATAGGTTTATGGTTAGGGTTAGGGTTCGATTTGGGGTTTGGGTTTGGGTTAGGGTTGGTGTTAGGGTTAGGTTTATACATAGGGTTAGGGTTAGCATTAGGTTAAGAGTTAAGTTTAGGTTTAGAGTTAGGTTTAGGGTTCGACCAAGTGTTAGGGTTATGGTTAGTGTTATACTTAGGGCTAGGGTTAGGTTTAGCACTATACTTAGGTTTAGGGCTAGGTTAGAATTAGCATTAGTGTTAGGATTAGTGCTAAGGTTAGGGTAAGGTTTAGACTTAAGGTTAGGGTAAGGATTAGACTTAAGGTTAGGAATAGGGTTAGAGTTTGGGTTAGGGTTAGACTTATTAGGGTTATGGTTAGACTTGTTAGGGTTAAGGTGTTAGTGTTAGGGTCTTGGTTAGGGTTAGGATTAGTGTTAGGCTTAATGTAGTCTTAGAGTTAATGTTAATATTAGGTTTAGGCTCAGGCTTAGGTTTATGTTTAGTGTTAGACTTATGTTTAGGGTTGGGTTTATGGTTAGACTTAGTCTTAGGGTTAAGGTAAGGGTTAGGGTTACATTTAGCATTTGGTTTAGGGTTTGGGTAGGGTAGTGTTGGACTTACTGTTAGTGATAAGGTTAGTGTTAGACTTAGGGTTAAGGTTAGAGGTAGGGGTAGACTTAGGGTTAGGATTAGACTTGGGCTTAGTGTTAGGGTTAGGGTTAGAGGTAGGGGTAGACTTAGGGTTAGGATTACACTTAGGCTTAGTGTTAGAGTTAGGGTTAGGGTTAGACTTAGTGTTAGGGTTAGGTTTATGCTTAGGGTTAGGTTTATGGTAAGTGCTATACTTATGGTTAGGGCTAAGGTTAGAGTTAGGGTTAGGGTTAGTTATAGGGTTATGGCTGGACTTGTTAGGGTTAAGGGTCAGACTTAGGTTTAGTGTTAGAGTTTGGGTTAAGTTTATGTTTAGGTTTTATGGTTTGAGTTAGACTTAGTGTTAGGGATAAGGTTAGGGTTAGGGTTATGCTTAGGGTTAGGTTTATGGTAAGTGCTATACTTATGGTTAGGGTTAGGGTTAGAGTTAGGGTTTGGGTTAGGTTTAGGGTTAGTTATAGGGTTATGGCTAGACTTGTTAGGGTTAAGGTTAGGGTTAGGATTAGTCTTAGGGTTAGCATTAGGTTTTGGGTTAGGGTTAGGGTTAAGGTTATGCTTTGTGTAGACTTGGGGTTATGGTTAACATTAGGATTAGGCCTAGGCTGAGGTTTAGGTTTAATGTTAGAATTAAGGTTAGGGTTAGACTTAGGCTTAGGGTTAAGGTAAGGGTTAGGGTTAGGGTTACATCTACGGTTAGGCTTAAGGTTTGGGTTAGGGTTAGTGATCGGGTTAGGGTTAGGGTTAGAGTTAGGGACAGACTTAGGGTTAGGATTAGATTTAGGCTTAGTGTTAGAGTTAGGGTTAGGTTTATGGTAAGCGCTAGACACATGGTTAGGGATAGGGTTAGACTTAGGTTTAGGGTTAGGGTAAGACTTAGGGTTACAGTTGGACTTAGGGCTAGGGTTAGGTTTAAGGTTAGAGTTAGGGTTAGGGTTAGACTTAGGGTGAGGGTTAAGTTAGGGTTAGGGCTAGACTTATCATTAGGATTAGGGTTATGCTTAAGGTTACTGTTAGAGTTAGACTTAGGGTTAGGGTGAGGGTAAGGGTTAGACTTAAGTTTAGGATTAGGTTTATGGTTAGGGTTAGGGTTAGGTTTTGAGTTAGTCTTACGGTTGGTTTTAAAGTTAGGCTTAGGGTTAGGGCTCAACTTAGGGTTAGGGTTAGACTTCGGGTTATGTGTAGGGTTAGGGTTACACTTAGAGTTAGGATTAAGGTTAGGGTTAGACTTAGGTGGAGGGTAAGCCTTAGTCTTAGGGTCAGTGCTAGGGTTAGGTTTAGACTTACGTTTAGGGTTAAGGTTAGCGTTAAGTTTAGTATTAGACTTAGGATTAGTGTTAGGTTTAACATTAGACTTAGGGTTAGTGTTAGGTTTAGGTTTAGGGTTAGAGTTAGATGTAGGCTTATGTTTAAGGTTAGCCTTAGGGTTAAACTTAGGGTTAGATTTACGTTTAGGATTTGACTTAAGGTTATGGTTAGCTTTAGGGTTAGTGTTAGATTTAGAGTTAGTGTTAGACTTAGGGTTAGCATTTGACTTAGGGTTAGTGTTAGGGTTAACGTTAAGGATAGGGTTAGGATTAGACTTAAGTTTAGGGATAGATTTACGGTTAGGGTTCGTGTTATGGTTAGACTTAGGGTTAGGTTTAGGGGAGACTTAGTTTTAGGGCTAGGCTTAGGTTTAGGCTTAGGGGTCGGGTTAGTGATTGGGTTAGGGTTAGATTTATCGTTAGGGTTAGGGTTAGACTTAGGGTTAGGGTTGGCACTATACTTAGTGTTAGGGTTAGACTTCCAGTTAGTGTTAGGGCTAGGTTTAAAGTTAGGGTAAGGGTAGACTTCAGGTTATAAATAGGGTTAGGGATGGGTTACAGTTAGGGTTAGGGTTAGACTTAGGGATAAGGATAGGGTTAGGGTGAGGGTAGACTTAGGTTTAGGGTTAGGGTGAGGGTAGACTTAGGTTTAGGGTTACAGTTAGGCTTGGGCTTAGGGCTAGAGTTAAGTTTAGGGTTAGGGTTATAGTTAGGGTTTGGGTTAGTGTTAGGATTAAACTTAGGGTTAGTGTTAGGTTTAGGGTGAGCTTTAGGGTTAGACTTAGGTTTAGGCTTAGTGTTAGACTTAGGGTTAGGGTTTGGGTTACAGTTAGGGTTGGGGCTAGATTTAGGGTTAGGGTTAGACTTAGGGTTAGTGATAGGGTTAGGGTTAGGCTTAGGGTAAGTGTTAGTGTTAGGCTTAACGTTAGGGTAAGTGTTAGACTTAAGGTTAGGGTTAGGTTTAAGAATAGGTTTATGGTCAGGGTTAGGGTTCGACTTAGTGTTAGGGTAGACTTAGGGTAAGGGTAAGGGTTAGGGTTAAGTTTAGGTTTAGTGTTAGACTTAGGGTTACTGTTAGGTTTAGGGAAATAATTAGGATTAGGTTTAGGGTCAGACTTAGGGTTTGTGTTAAGTTTAGAGTAAGGGTTAAACTTAAGTTTAGGTTTAGAATTAGGTATTGGTTTACGGTTAGTGTTAGGGTTAGGGTTAGACTTAGGGTTAGGGTTACAGTTAGATTTAGGCTTAGGGTTAAAGTTAGGGTTATGGTTAGTGTTAGGGTTAGGCTTAGGGTTAGATTTAAGGTTCGGGTTAGGGTTTATGATAGGGTTAGGGTTAGACTTAGTGTTAGGGTCAAGTGTAGACTTAGGGTTTGGGTTAGGGTTAGGTATAGGATTGCGGGTAGGGTTAGACCCAGGGTTAGGGTTAGGGTTAATGTAGGGTAAGTGTTAGACTTTGGGTTAGGGTTAGGGACAGGGTAGGGTTAAGGTTAGTGGTTAGGGTTAGGGTAGACTTAAGGTTAGCTTTAGGGATAGACTTAGTGTTAGGTTTAGGGTTAGACTTAGGGTTAGGCTTAAGTTTAGGGTAAGGTTTAGTGTTTGGGTTATGGTTAAGGTTAGATTTAGGGTTAGAGTTAGGTTCCGGGTTTAGATTAGGGTTAGACTTAGGGTTAGTGACAGGGTTAGAGTTAAATTTAGTGTTAGATTTAGGGTTAGGATTAGGATTAGACTATAGTGAGGTTTTGGGTTAGAGTTAGGTTTAGGTTTAGGGTTAGGGTTATACTTAGGTTTAAGGTTAGGGTTAGGCTCAAGCTTTGGCCTAGGCTTATGGTTATGGTTAGGATTAGGGTTCGGGTTAGGGTTTGCTTAGGGTTAGACTTATGATGAGGGTTAGGCATAGGGTTAGTGTGTGGGGAAGGGTTAGGATTAGGATTTGTGTTAGGCTTATAGTTAGGGTTAGGTTTAGTCTCAGGGTTAGGGTAAGGGTTAGGTGTAGG
>NW_022103962.1:194354-197096 GCF_000313985.2 Echinops telfairi | reverse complement strand
TAAATGTAGGCTCATAGATCTATTTCCCCATACTCATATAATATATTTGTATATGTACATGTCTTTATCTAGAGCTCTATAAATATCCTTTGCCTCCCAGCTCTTTCCTCTATTTCCATTGATTCTCCTCCTGGAGGGGACGAACTCTTATAGCAGTGCCCCAATTCATAACATTAGCAAAATTACAGTTACAAAGTAGCAATGAAAATAACTTTATGACAGGGGGGCACCACTACATGAGGAACTATTTGAAAGGATTGTGGCATTAGGAAGGTTGAGGACCCCTGCTCTAGAGGAAGTCACAAACCTTGGTAGTGTAGAAGGGCAGCAAAAGAGAGGCAGTCCCAAAAGATGGATTAGCACAGTGGCTCTAACAATGATTACAAGCAAAAGAACCACTGTGAGGATGTCACAGAACAGGGCAGCATTTCATTATATTGTGCATAGTTGCTATGAACCAAAACATACTTCCTGCGCCTAACAACAGTAACAACAAGACTTGTGCGTCTAACAATATGCTGAACTACATCTTATGAGAAGTCCTCTTAGTTTATAATGGAGGTTCTCAACCTGTTTTTGGCGACCACTTTGGGGGATCAAACGACCCTTTCACAGGGGTGGCCCTCTTCATAACAGTAGTAAAGTTACCGTTATAAAGTATCAATGAAAATAATTTTATGGTTGGCGGGGGGTCACCACTACATGAGGAACGCATGGAAGGTTTGTGGAATTAGGAATGTTGAGAAACACTGCCCTAGAGGAAGACACAAATATTGGTACAGTATAAGAGCAGCAAAAGGGAGGCAGCCCCCAACAAATTGGAATATTACAGGTGCTGCAACAATGAGGGTAAGCAAAGAACCACTGTGAGGATGGCATAGGATGGGGCAGCATTTGATTATATTGTGAATAGAGATGCTATGAGACAAATCCACTCGATGGCACTTAGCAATAATAAAAACAGGAGTTGTGTGTCTAACGATATGAGGAAGTAGACCTTAAGAGAAACTCCTCTTAGTTTTGATCAATGGTTATCAACTTGTGGGTAGTGACCACTTTGGTGGGATGAATGACCCTTTCACAGCAGTGCCCCAATCCATAACAGTAGCAAAATTAGAGTTATGAAGTAGGAATGAAAATAATTTTATGATTAGGGGAGGTCACCACTACATGAGGAACTGTATCAAAGGGTCGTGGCATTAGGAAGGTTGAGAGCCCCTGCCCTAGAGGAAGATGAAAATCTTGGTAGATTAGAAGGGCAGCAAAAGAGAGGCAGCCCCTGAAAATATGGATTGGCACAGTGGCTGCAACAATGAGCGCATGCAAAAGAACCACAGTGAAGATGTCACAGGACGAGGCAGCATTTCATTATATAGTGCATAGAGTTGCTATGAACCAAAACCCACTCGACTGTACCTAACAACAGGAACAACAGGACTTGTGCTTCTAACAATATGGTGAAGTAGATCTTAAGAGAAACTCCTCTTAGTTTAGAACAGTGGTTCTCAACCTTTGGGTCGCAACCCCATCGGGGGCCGAATGACCCTTTCACAGCAGTGCCCGGATCCATAACAGTAGCAAAATTAAAGTTACGAAATAGCAATGAATATAATTTTATGATTGGGAGTCACCACTACATGAGGAATTGTATGATAGGGTCATGGCATTAGGAAGGATGAGAAACCCTGCCCTAGAGGAAGACAGAAATGTTGGTACAGTAGAAGGGCAGCAAAAGAGAGGCAACCCTTACAAGATGGAATAGGACAGTGGCTGCAACAATGAGCGCAAGCAAAGAACTACTGTGAGGATGGCACAGGACGGGGCAACGTTTCATTATATTGTGTACAGAGTTGCTATGAGCCAAAACTCACTCGAGGGCACCCAAAACAAGAATATTAGGATGTGTGCGTCTAACAATGTGCTAACCTATATCTTAAGAGTAATTCCTCTTAGTTTAGAGAAGTTTTTCAACCTGCGGGTTGTGACTCCTTTTGGTGGGATGAACGACCGTTTCACAGGGGTGGCCAGATTCATAACAGTAGCAAAATGACAGTTATGAAGTAGCAACGAAAATAATTTTATGGCTGGGGGGTCGCCACTAAATGAGGAACTGTATGAAATGGTCGTGGCATTAGGAAGGTTGATATCCTCTGTCCTTGAGGAAGACAAATCTTGGTACAGTAGAAGGGCAGCAAAAAAGAGGCAAACCGCAACAAGATGGAATAGCACAGTGGCTGCAACTATCAGAGCAAGTAAAAGAACCACTGTGAGGACGGCACAGGACAGGGCACCATTTCATTATATTGTGCAAAGATTTGCTGTGAGTTGAAACTGACTCGATGGCACTTACAACAATAATAACAGGACTTGTGCGTCTAACAATATGTTGAAGTAGACTTTAAGAGAAAGTCCTTTTAGTTTAGAGCAGCGGTTATCAAGCGGTGGGTCATTACACCTATGGTGGGACGAATGATTCTTTCACAGCAGTGCCCAGATCCATAACAGTAGCAAAATTAAAGTTACGAAGTAGCAATGAAAATAATTTTATGATTGGGGGTCACCACTACATGAGGAACTGTTGGAAAGGATCGTGGCATTAGGAAGACCACTGCCCTAGATGAAGACACAAACCTTGATAGAGTGGATGGGCAGCAAAAGAGAGGCAGCCCCCAAAAGATGGATTAGCACAATGGCTGCAGCAATGAGCACAAGCAAAAGAACCACTGTGAGGTTGTCACAGGA
>NW_022103962.1:191374-192534 GCF_000313985.2 Echinops telfairi | reverse complement strand
ACGTTATGAAGTAGCAACGAAAATAATTTTATGATTGGGGACCATGGGATTGGTAACTGTATGAAAGGGTCGTGGAATTAGGAAGGTTGAAAACCACTGCCCTAGAGGAAGACACAAATATTGGTACAGTAGAAGGGCATTTAATGAGAGGCAGACCCCAAGAAGATAGATTAGCACAGTGGCTGCAACAATGAATGCAAGGAAAGAACCACTGTGAGGATGGCACAGGACGGGACAGCGTTTCATTATAGAGTGCATAGAGTTGCTATGAGACAAACCCCATTCGATGGCACTTAACAATAACAACAGGACTTGAGCTGCTAACAATATGCTGAAGTAGATCTTAAGAGAAACTCCTCAATTTAGGGCAGGGTTCTCAACATGTGGGTCGTGACCACTTTGGGGGGATGAACGACCCTTTGAAAACGGTGGCCCAATTCATAACAGTAGCAAAATTACAGTTATGAAGTAGCAATGAATATAATTTTAGTGTTGGGGAGACACCACTAGATGAGGAACTGTATGAAAGGGTCGTGGCTTTAGCAATGTTGAGAACTACTGCCCTAGAGGAAGACACAAATCTTGGTAAAGTTTAAGGGCATCAAAAGAGAGGCAGCCCCCAACAATATGGAATATTACAGTGACTGCAACAATGAGCGCACGCAAAGAAGCACTGTGAGGATGGCACAGGACAGGGCAGCATTTCATTTTATTGAGCACAGAGAATCTGTGAGCCAAAACCCACTTGATGGCACTTAACAACAGTAACAACAGGACTTATGCATCTAACAATATGCTGAAGTTGATCTTAAGAGAAACTCCTCTTAGTTTAGAGCAGCGGTTAACAACTGGTGGGTCACGACACCTTTGGTGGGATGCACGATTCTTTCACAGCAGTGCCCCCATCCATAACAGTAGCAAAATTACAGTTATGAAGTAGCAATGAAAATAAATTTATGATTGAGAGGTCACCACTACATGAGGAATTGTATGAAAGGTTCGTGGCATTAGGTAGGTTGAGAACCCCTGCCCTAGAGGAAGACACAAATCTTGGCAGAGTAAAAGGGCTGTGATAGAGAGGCAGCTCTCAAAAAGATGGATTAGCACAGTGGCTTCAACAATGAGTGCAAGCAAAAAGCCAATGTGAGGATATTACAGGA
>NW_022103962.1:188856-190023 GCF_000313985.2 Echinops telfairi | reverse complement strand
GAGGGTGTCACAGGACGGGGCAGTGTTTCATCATATTGTGCATAGAGTTGATATGAGCCAAAACCCAATCGACTGCACCTAAAGCAATAACAACAGGACTTGTGCGTCTAACAATATGCTGAACAATATCTTAAGAGAAAGTCCTCTTAGTTTAGAACAGCGGTTCTCAACTTGTGGGCGTGACGCCTTCCGAGGGGTCGAATGACCCTTTCACAGGGTTGGCCTGATTCATAACAGTTGAAAAATTATAGTAATGATGTGGCAACGAAAATAATTTTATGATTGGGGGTCCACCACGGCATTGGTAACTGTATGAAAGGGTCGTGGAATTAGGAAAGTTGAGAACCCCTGCCCTAGAGGAAGACACAAATATTGGTAGAGTGGAAGGGCTGCAAAAGAGAGGTAGCCCCCCAAAAGATGGATTAGCACAGTGGCTGCAACAATGAGCGCAAGCAAAGGAGCCACAGTGAGGATGTCACTGGACAAGCCAGCGTTGCATTATATTGTGCATAGAGTTGCTATGAGCCAAAACCCACTCGACGGCACCTAACAACAATAACAACAGGACTTGTGCGTCTAACATTATGCTGAACTATATCTTAAGAGAACCTCCTCTTAGTTTACTGCAGCGCTCTCAATCTGTGACCCTTTTGACGGGACAGACGGCCCTTTCACAGTGTTTGCCCAATTCATAACAGTGGTGACCCCACAGACTAGACTGGAAAACATTCCTAAAGGCCAACACACAATCCTTGAACTAACTACAAGCTTTTCTTTCTTGTTGTGATGTGTTTTGTTTTTTGTTATTGGTTTGTTTTGTTGTATATAGTTGCTTGGTTTTGCTCTGTCTTGTTTTTGTGCATGTTATTATCGCTGCAGATCTGTCTAATTAAGAAAGGCTGGATGAACAATTTAGAGGAGAAAACGGGACCAACAGTTCTGGGGGGGACATGGGAGAGGGGCAGGTGGGGGTAAAGGTTGTGGTTTTAACAAACCCTGGGACAAGGGAACAACAAGTGGTGATCCAAATGGTGAAAAGGATGTGGGAAGCCTAGTAAGGCATGATTAAGGGTAATGTAACCAAGAGGAATTGCTGAAACCCTGGTGGGGACTGAGCATGATAGTGGGACAGGAGGAAAGTCAAGGGAAATAGAGGAAAGAGCTGGG
>NW_022103962.1:177917-180394 GCF_000313985.2 Echinops telfairi | reverse complement strand
TAGAGGAAGACACAGATGATGGTACAGTAGAAGGGCAGCAAAGGAGAGGCATCCACTACAAGATGGAATAGCACAGTGGCTGCAACACTCAGAGTAAGCAAAAGAACCACTGTGAGGATGGCACATGACAGGGCACCATTTCATTATATTGTGCATAGAGTTGCTTTGTGTTGAAACCCACTTGACAGCAACAAACAACAACAACAAAAGTACTTGAACTTCTAACAATAATCTGAAGTAAATCTTAAGAGAAACTCCTCTTAGTTTAGGGGAGGGTTCTCAACCTGTTGATTGTGACCCCTTTCAGGGGTGGCGGGGTGAGGGTTGAATGACCCTTTCACAGGGGTGGCCCAATACATAACAGAAGCAAAATTACAGTTATGAAGTAGCAATGAAAATAATTTCATGATTGGGGGGGTCACCACTACATGAGGAACGGTATCAAATGGTGGTGGCATTAGGAAGGTTGAGAACCACTGCCCCAAAGAAAGACAGAAATCTTGGTAGAGTAGAAGGGCAACATGTGAGAGGCAGTTCCCCAAAAGATGGATTACCACAGCAGCAACAATGAGCACAAGCAAAGAACCACCGTGAGGATGGCCCAGGCCCGGGCAGCGTTTCATTATATTGTGCATAGAGTTGCTATGAGCCAAAATCCACTCGACGGCACCTAACAACAATAACAACAGGACTTGTGCATCTAAAATATGCTGAAGTAGGTCTTAAGAGAAACTCCTCCTAGTTTAGAGCAGCAGTTCTTAACCTGGGGGATGCGAACTCTTTCTGGGTGTCCAATGACCCTTTCTCAGGGGTGGCCCGATTCATAACAGTAGCAAAATTACAATTATGAAAAAGGAATGAAAATAATTTTATTGCTGGTGGTCACAACTACATGAGGAATTGAATGAAAAGGTCGTGGCATTAGGAAGGTTGAGAACCACTGCCCTAGAGGAAGACACAAATATTGGTACTGTAGAAGAGAAGCAAAGAGAGGCAGCCCCCCAAAAGTTGGATTATCATAGGAGCTGCAAGAATGAGCGTAAGCAAACAACCACTGTGTGGAGGTCAGAGGACAGTGTGATGTTTCATTACATAGGTGCATAGAGTTGTTATGAGTCAAAAATCATTCAACGGCACTTAACAACAACAACAGGACTTGTGCTTCTCACAATATGCTGAACTACATCTTAAAAGAAACACCTCTTCGTTTAGAGCAGCGGTTCTCAACCATGTAGGTTGCAACCAATTTTGGGGGTCGAATGACCCTTTCACGGGGGTCACCCTATTCATAACAGTAGCAAAATTACAGTTATGAAGTAGCAACGAAAACAATTTTATCATTGAGTGGTCACAACTACATGAGGAACTGTATGACAGGGTCTTGGCATTAGGAAGGTTGAGAACCACTCCCCTAGAGGAAGACACAAATCTTGGTAAAGTACAAGGGCAACAAAAAAAGAGGCAACCCGCAACAAGATGGAATAGCACTGTGGCTGCAACAATCAGAGCAAGTAAAAGAACCACTGTGAGGATGCCACAGGACGGGGCACCATTTCACTATAGTGTGCATAGAGTTGCTAGAAGTCAAAACCCACTCGACGGCAACAAACAACAATAACAGAACTTGAGCTTCTAACAATATGCTGAAGTAAATATTAAGAGAAAATCCTCTTTGTTTAGAGCAGGGTTCTCAACCTGTGGGTCACGACCTTGGGGGGGGGGAATCGAATGACCCTTTCACAGCGGTGGCCCAATTCATAACAGCAGCACAATTAAAGTTATGAATTAGCAACGAAAATAATTTTATGATTGGGGGTCAATCAGTACATTGGGAACTGTATGAATGGGTCATGGAATTAGGAAAATTGAGAACCACTGTCTTAGAGGAAGAAACAAATAGAGGTACAGTAGAAGGGCAGCAAAAGAGAGGCAGCCCATACAAGACGGAATAGCACAGTGGCTGCAACAATGAGCGCAAACAAAGAACCACTGTGAGGATGGCACAGGACGGGGCAGTGTTTCATTATACTGTGCATAGAGTTTCTATGAATAAAAAACCACTAGAGGGCACATAACAACAATATCAACAGGACTTGTGTGTCTAACAATATGCTGAACTAGATTTTAAGAGAAACTCCTCTTAATTTAGAGCAGCGGTTCTCAACCTGTGATCACGACCCCATTGGGGGTGTGTGTCGAACGACCCTTTCACATGGGCGGACTGATTCATAACACTAGCAAATTTATAGTTATGAAGTAGCAACGAAAAGAGTTTTATGGTTGGTGGGGCACAACTAGATTGGGAACTGTATGAATGGGTTGTGGAATTAGGAAGGTTGAGAACCACTGTCCTAGAGGAAGTCACAAATGTTGGTACAGTAGAAGGGCAGCAAAAGAGGCAACCACTACAAGATGGAATAGTACAGTGGCTGCAACAATGAGTGAAAGCAAAGAATCACTGTGAGGATGGCAGAGGA
>NW_022103962.1:173291-174746 GCF_000313985.2 Echinops telfairi | reverse complement strand
ATACCCATGGAGACCTGGGTTCTGTTGATGCAGATTAAAGCAGTTTGGAGCCACTGCAGGGTGAGAGAGTAAAGGGATAAGACCAGCAGAGCAGTGAGAAGCCTCTAAGCTACGCAGACTTAAATCAGGTGAGAAGCAGGCAAAATGAGTATCAGGCAGATGAGATGTTAAACAGAGCTGAGGAAACCAAGTCTGAATCAGAAGGAGATATCAGACTAGAAGCATCATGCTACCATCAGAGTATAGTGTAGGGAAGTACAATACTATCAAGCAAGTCAGTGCTGGAGGAAGAGATGAGATTAGATCCAAAGAAAAGCAAGTGGAGAGATTTAACAAAGAAGGTGAGGTTCGGGAAGCAAAAAGCAAAGAGGCAGGGTATAGGAAGGCACCTTTGCTTTCACAGGTAGAGAAGATCATAGCTCAGGAAGCAGATTCAGAATTTAGAGTGGCTTATCCCGTGAGAGTTATAGACAGGGAGCCTGACGAGCAGAACCCCAAAGGGATTCACACTATAGAGAACAGGTTAGATTATTTTAGAATATGCAGGAATGTAGGGACAGATGAGCACAGGGCCAACCTCATGGCTGCTGCTTTGGCAAGTTACACAAGATCTAAATGGATATGCTTTACATGTGGAGGAGAAGGACATTATCAGAGAGACTACAGGCAAATATTGCAAAAGAACAGGACAAATCACAGCGGGAAAGACCCAGGGAGAGAGCCCGAGACGGGCTCCAAGGAACCTGGACTCTGCTCCTGCTGCAATAGAGGCAGACACTGGGTGAAGAATTATCACTAAAGGTTTAGCAATAGTGGACATTTACTAGGAAGTAACACCCAGCCAAAAAACGCATAAGGGGCATGCTCCAAGCCCCTTTGAACGGAGTACAGGCAATAGCCCTCCGATGCAGGGCCCCGTTGGAAATGTTACCCGTCCTCAGTCCAATGTCCGCTCCCCCCAACACCTATCAGGCATATGGCTCTCCTCTACTAGCAGGGAGACTCCTCACTAATTTGACCAGTCAGGAAGACATCCAGCTCTTACCAGATAATGAATCTACTGTGACTGGGACAGGAATTCGGGGCCCTTTACCCAAAGGCACAATTGGGCTTTTATTAGAGAAATTTAAGTAGAATGCTCTCAGTGCACAACTATCACAGATGTGATTAATCAGGACTACGATGGAGAAATTAAGGTGATGGTTAGATCCAGTGTGCCCTGGGCCATAAAGAAGAGAGACAGTTTAGGACAACTGTTACTATTCCCTTATGCTCCTATAAATAAAAATGATACCACTGAGGGAGAGGCACGCAAATCTAGGAGTCAGGGGATATTTTGGAGTGCTATTCTAGACAAACAGGAGCATCCACTTATGGAGCTAACTATTGAGGGAAATAGAAGAAGGAGCTTGATACAGACCCTGACCAGCAGAGCATGGGAGGCAAGGTGTCTGC
>NW_022103962.1:164788-166545 GCF_000313985.2 Echinops telfairi | reverse complement strand
TGGCCCATTCTTAACAGTAGCAAAATTAGAGTTATGAAACACAATGAAAATAATTTTATGATTGGGTGGTCACCACTACATGGGGAATGGTATGAAAGGGTGGTGACTTTTGGAAGGTTGAGAACCACTGCCCTAGAGGAAGAAAGAAATCTTGGTTGAGTAGAAGGGTAGCAAATGAGAGGCCGCCCCCAAAAGATGGATTAGCACAGTGGCTTCAACAATGAGTGCAAGCAAAGAACCACTGTGAGGACAGCACAGGACGGGGCAGCATTTCATTATATTGTGCATAGAGTTGCTGTGAGTCGAAACCCATTCGATGGAACCAAACAACAATAACTACAGGACTTGTGCTTCTAAGAATAAGGTCAAGTAGGTCTTAAAGAAACTCCTCTTATTTTAGAGCAGCGGTTCTCAACCAGGTGGTTGAGAGCCCTTTTGGGTAGTTGGAATGACCTCTTTATATATTATAGGAGTGGCCCAATTCATAACTGTAGTAAAATCACAGTTACAAAGTAGCAATGAATTAATTTTATAATTGGGAGGTCATCACTACATGAGGAAATGTATGAAAGGGTCGAAGCATTAAGAAATTTGAGAACCACTGCATTAGAGGAAGACACAAATCTTGTTACCGTAGAGGGGCAGCAAATGAGAGGCATGTTCCCAAAAGTTGGATTAGCACAGTGGCTGCAAGAATGAGCGCAAGGAAAAGAACCACTGCGAGGATGGCACAGGGTGGTCAGCGTTTCATCATACTGTGCATAGAGTTGCTATGAGCCAACACCCTCGAAGGCACCAAACCACAACAACAGGACTTGTGCTTCTAACAATATGCTGGAGTAGACCTTAAGAGAAACTCCTATTTGTTAGAGCAGCGGTTCTTAAACTATGGGTCACGACGCCTTTGGGGGATGAACGACCCTTTCACATGGGTGGCCTGATTCATAACAGTAGCAAAATTACAGTTATGAAGTAGAAATTAAAACAGTTTTATGGTTGGGATGTCACCACTACATAAGGAACGGCATGAAAGCGCAGTGGCATTAGGAAGGTTGAGAACCACTTCTCTAGATGAAGACACATATCTTAGTACAGAAGGGCAGGAAAAGAGAGGCAGTCCCCAAGAAGATGGGTTAGCATACTGGCTGCAACCCAAGCAAAGAAACATTGTGAGGATGGCAGAGGATGGTGCAGCGTTTCATCATATTGGGCATAGAGTTGTTATGAGCCAAAACACACTGGAGGGAACTTAACAACAAAAACAACAGGACTTGTGGTTCTAGCAATATGCTGTGTTAGATCTTAAGAGAAACTCCTCTAAATTTAGAGCAGCGGATGTCAACCTGTGGGTCTTCACCCCTGCGGGGGTTCGAATGACCCTTTCACAGGGGTGACCCGATATGTAACAGTAGCAAAATTACAGTTATGAAATAGCAACAAAAATAATTTATGGATGGGGGGTCACAACTACATGAGGGACTGTATGAAAGTGTCAGGCATTAGGAAGGTTGAGAACCACTGCCCTAGTGGAAGACACAAATCTCAATATAGTAGAAGGGCAGCAAAATAGTGTCAGCCCCCAACAAGATGGAATATCACAGTGGCTGCAACAATGTGCACAAGCCAAAGAAACACTGTGAGGATGGCACAGGATGGGGCAGTGTTTCATTCTATTGTCCATAGTGTTGCTATGAATCAAAACCCACTCGACAGCCCCTACCAACAGAAACAACAGGACTTGTGCTTCTAACAATGTG
>NW_022103962.1:161744-163561 GCF_000313985.2 Echinops telfairi | reverse complement strand
GCTTCTAACAATGTGCTGAAGTAGACCTTAAGAGTAAGTCCTATTAGCTTAGAGCAGCAGTTCTCAACCTGTGCTTCACTACCCATTTGGGGGGATGAAGGAGCCTTTCACAGCGGTGACCCATTCTTAACAGTAGCAAAATCAGAGTTATGAAACACAATGAAAATAATTTTATGATTGGTCAGTCACCACTACAAGAGGAACGGTATGAAATGGTGGTGGCATTCGGCAGGTTGGGAACCACTGCCCTAGGAGAAGAAAGAAATCATGGTTGAATAGAAGGGCAGCAAATGAGAGGCCGCCCCCCTCAAAGTTGGATTAGAACAGTAGCTGCAACAGTGAGTGCAAGCAAAGGACCCCTGTGAGGATGACACAGGATTGGGCAGCGTTTCATTATAATGTGTATAGAGTTGCTATGAGCGGAAACCCACTTGACGGAACTTAACAACATTAACAAGAGTAGTGGTTTTTTTTATTATGTTGTGTAGTTGTTCTTAGGAGCTCTTCTTCTTTTTTTGGAGCGGTTCTTCTCCTCTTGTTGGTGGTGTCTTGTTGTGTGGTCTGATGCCTTTTTTGGGGTGGTCTGCTTCTTCATTGTTGTAGCATTATTGTTGTTACGTAGTAGTGGTTTGTTTTTTTTATTGTTGGTTGTTACTACATGAGGAATTGTATGACTGGGTCAGGCATTAGGAAATTTGAGAACCACAGCCCTAGGGGAAGACACAAATCTTGTTCCAGTAGAGGGGCAGTAAATGAGAGGCACCCCCCCAAATGTTGGATTAGCACAGTGCTGCAACGTTGAGCACAAGGAAAAGAACCACTATGAAGATGGCACCGGATGGGCAGCGTTTCATGATACTGTGCATAGAGTTTCTATGAGCCAACACACTTGAAGGTACCAAACAACAACAGGACTAGTGCTTCTAGCAATGTGCTGAAGTAGACCTTAAGAGAAACTCCTCTTCGTTTAGAGCAGCGGTTCTCAACCTGTGGGTGTCCGCCCCTTTGGGGGTGGGGTGTCAAATGACCCTCTTACAGTGGTGGTCGAATTCATAACTGTAGAAAAATTACAGTTACAAAGTAGCAATGAATTAATATTATAATTGGGGGTCACCACTACATGAGGAACTGTATAAAGGGTCGAAGCATTAGGAAATTTGAGAACCACTGCCCTAGGGGAAGACACAAATCTTGTTACAGTAGAGGGCCATCAAACGAGAGGCAGCTCCCGAAAAGTTGGATTAGCACACTGGCTGCAACAATGAGCGCAAGGAAAAGAAGCACTGTGAGGATGGCACAGGATGGGACAGCGTTTCATTATATTGTCCATAGTGTTGCCATGAGTCAAAACCCACTCGACAGCACCTAAGAACAAAAACACCAGGACTTGTGCTTCTAACAATGTGTTGAAGTAGACCTTAAGAGAAACTCCTATTAGCTTACAGCAGCGGTTCTCAACCTGTGGTTCACGACCCCTTTGGGGGGGACGAAGGACCCTTTCACAGCAGTGGTCCATTCATAACAGTAGCAAAATTAGAGATAAGAAGCACAACAAAAATAATTTTATGATTGGGCCATCACCACTACACGAGGAACGGTATCAAAAGGTGGTGGCATTTGGAAGGTTGAGAACCACTGCCCTAGAGGAAGAAAGAAATCCTGGTTGAGTAGAAGGGCAGAAAATCAGAGGCCTCCCCCCAAAAGATGGATTAGCACAGTGGCTGCACAATGAGTGCAAGCACAGAACCACTGTGAGGATGGCACAGGATGGGGCAGCGTTTCATTATATTGTGCTTAAAGTTGCTATGAGCCGAAAC
>NW_022103962.1:159414-161644 GCF_000313985.2 Echinops telfairi | reverse complement strand
TGGCCCATTCTTAACAGTAGCAAAATTAGAGTTATGAAACACAATGAAAATAATTTTATGATTGGGTGGTCACCACTACATGGGGAATGGTATGAGAGGGTGGTGGCTTTTGGAAGGTTGAGAACTACTGCCCTAGAGGAAGAAAGAACTCTTGGTTGAGTAGAAGAGCAGCAAATCAGAGGCAACCCCCCAAAAGATGGATTAGCACAGTGGCTTCAACAATGAGTGCAAGCAAAGAACCACTGTGAGGATGGCACAGGATGGGGCAGCATTTCATTATATTGTGCATAGAGTTGCTGTGAGCCATAACTCACTTGACAGAACATAACAGCAGTAACTAGAGGACTTGTGCTTCTAACAATAAGGTGAAGTCGACGTTAAGAGAAACCTCTCTTAATTTAGAGCAGTGTTTCTCGACCTGTGGGTCCTGACCCCTTTGGGTGGTTTAGGACCCTTTCACAGGGGTGGCCTAATTCATAACTGTAGCAAAAATATGGTTATGAAATAGTAATGAAAATAATTTTATAATTGGGGGATCACCACTACATGAGGAAATGTATGAGAGGGTCGGGCATTAGGAAATTTCAGAACCACTGCCCAAGAGGAAGACACAAATCTTGTTAAAGTACAGGGGCAGCCAAAGAGAGGCAGCCCCCCAAAATTGGATTAGCACAGAGGCTGCAGCAATGAGCGCAAGGAAAAGAACCACTGTGAGGGTGGCACAGGATGGGGCAGCGTTTGATTATACTGTGCAAGAGTTGCTATGAGCCAACACACTCAAAGGCAACAAACAACAACAGGACTTGTGCTTCTAACAATATGCTGAAGTAGACCTTAAGAGAAACTCCTTTCACTTTAGAGCAGCTGTTCTCAAACTATGGGTCATGACGCATTTGGGGGCATGGATGACCCTTTTACATGGGTGGCCTGGTTCATAACAGTAGCAAAATTAAAGTTATGAAGTAGCAATGAAAAGAATTTGATGGTTCGGATGTCACCACTACATGAGGGACGGTATGAAAGGTTAGTGGCATTAGGAAGGTTGAGAACCACTTCTCTAGATGAAGACACAAATCTTAGTACAGAAGGGCAGGAAAAGAGAGGCAGTCCCCAAGAAGATGCAGTAGCATAGTAGCTGCAACAATGAGCCCAAGCAAAGAAACACTGTGAAGTTGGCACAGGATGGGGCAGTGTTTCATTATATTGGGCATAGAGTTGCTATAAGCCAAAACCCACTGGAAGGAACTTAACAACCAGAACAACAGAACTTGTGCGTCTAAAAATATGCTGAATTACATCTTAAGAGAAACACCTCTCCATTTAGAGCAGCGGTTCTCAACCTGTGGGTCTTGACCCCTTTGGGGGTTTGAATGACCCTTTCACAGGTGTGGCACGATTCATAACAGTAGCAAAATTACAGTTATAACGTAGCAACGTAAATAATCTTATGGTGACCCTAATCTTAGGGTCACCACTACATTAGGAATTGTATGAAAAGGGCATGGCGTTAGGAAGTTTGGGAACCACTGTCCTAGAGGAAGACAAATATCATGGTACAGTAGAAGGGCAGTAAATGAGAGGCAGCTCCCAACAAGAAGAAATAGCACAGTGGCTGCAACAGTGAGCACAAACCAAAAACCACTGTCAGGATGGCACAGGAGGAGGAAGCGATTCATAATTTTGTGCATAGACTTGCTTTGAGACAAAATCCACTTGATGGCACCTAACAATAACGACAGGACTTCTGCGTCTAACAATGTGCTGAACTATATCTTAAGAGAAACTCCTCTTAGATTAGAGCAGCGGTTCTCAACTTGTGGGTCATGATTCCTTTGGGGTTCGAACAACCCTTACACAGGGGTTACCCAATATATAACAGTAGCCAAATTACAATTATTAAATAGCAACAAAAATAAATTTTATTGTTGGGGGGGTCACAACTACACGAGGAACTGTATGAAAGTGTTGGACATTAGGAAAGTTGAGAACCACTGCTCTAGAAGAAGACACAAATCTCAAAACAGTAGAAGGGCAGCAAAATAGTGTCATCCTCCAACAAGATGGAATAGCACAGTGGCTGCAACAATGTGCACAAGCCAAAGAAACACTGTGAGGATGGCACAGGATGGGACAGCGTTTCATTCTATTGTCCATAGTGTTGCTATGAATCAAAACCCACTCGACAGCCCCTACCAACAGAAACAACAGGACTTGTGCTTCTAACAATGTG
>NW_022103962.1:154854-159097 GCF_000313985.2 Echinops telfairi | reverse complement strand
GATGTTTGTTTAATGCAGCCATTCTCAACCCATGAGTGGAGATCCCTTTGGGGGTCGAACAACCCTTTCACAGGGGTTGCCCACTTCATAACAGTAGCAAAATTACAGTGATGAAGTAGCAACGAAAATAATTTTGTTGTTTGGGGTCACCACGACACGAGGAACTGTATGAAAGGGTTGGGCATTAGGAAGGTTGAGAACCACTGCTCTAGAGGAAGACACAAATCTCGATACAGCAGAAGGGCAGCAAAATAGAGTCAGCCCCGAAGAAGATGGAATATCACAGCGCTACAACAATGCGTGCAAGCCAGAGAAACACTGTGAGGATGGCACAGGACGGGGCAGGGTTTCATTATTTTGTTCATAGTGTTGCTATGAATCAAAACCCACTCAACAGCACCTACCAACAAAAACAACAGGACTTATGCATCTAACAATATGCTGAAGTATACCTTAAGAGAAACTCCTATTAGCTTAGAGCAGCGGTTCTCAACCTGTGGCTCACGACCCCTTTGGGGGGACGAAGGACCCTTTCACAGCAGTGCCCTATTCATAACAGTAGCAAAATTAGAGCTATGATACACAACAAAAATAATTTTATGATTTGGCGGTCACCATTACATGAGGAACGGTATGAAAGGGTGGTGGCTTTTGGAAGGTTGAGAAGCACTGCCCTAGAAGACAACAGAAATATTGGTAGAGTAGAAGGGCCACAAATGAGAGGCAGCCCCCAACAAGATGGATTAGCACAATTGTTGCAACAATGAGCGCAAGCAAATAACCACTCTCAGGATGGCACTGGATGGGGCAGGGTTTCATTATATTGTGCATGGAGTTGCTATGAGCCAAAACCCACTCACGGCACCTAACAACAATAACAGGATTTGTGCGTCTAACAATATTCTGACCTATACCTTAAGAGTCTCCTCTTGGTTTAGAGCAGCGGTTCTCAACTTGTGGATCGTGACCACGTTGGGGGTTCGAACAACAGTTTTACAGGGGTGACCAGATACATAACAGTAGCAAAATTACTGTTATGATATAGCGACGAAAATAATTTTATGGATGGGGGGTCACCACTACATGAGAAACTGTATGAAAGGGTTGTGGCATTAGGAAGGTTGAGAACCACTGCCCTAGGGGAAGACACAAATCTTGATACAATAAAAAGGCAGCAAAATTGAGTCAGCCCCCAACAAGAAGTAATAGCACAGTGGCTGTCACAATGAGCGCAAGCCAAAGAACCACCATGAGGATGGCACAGGATGAGGTAGCGTTTCAGTATATTGTACACAGAGTTGCTATGAGTCAAAACCCACTCAACAGCACCTAACAACAAAAATAATAGGACTTTTCCTTCCAACAATGTGTTGAAGTAGACCTTAAGAGAAACTCCTCATATTTTAGAGCAGCAGTTCTCATCCTGTGGGTCGCGACCCCTTTGGGGGATCGAATGACCCTTTCCCTGGGGTGGCTTGATTCATAACTGTAGCAAAAATATAGTTACGAAGTAGTAATGAAAATGATTTTATAATTGGGGCATCACCAATACATGAGGAACTGTATAACTGGGTTGGGCTTTAGGAAATGTGAGAACCTCTGTCTTAGATGAAGACCCAAATTTTGATACATAGAGGGGCAGCAAAAGAGAGGCAGACCCCCAAAAGTTGGATTAATACAGTGGCTGCAACAATTAGCACAAGCAAAAGAACCACTGTGAGGATGGCACATGACAGGGCAACTTTTCATTATATTGTGCATAGTGTTGCTATGAACCAAAACTCACTCCACGGCACCTAACAACAATAACAGATCTTGTGTGTCTAACAATATGCTGAACTATATCTTAAGAGAAACTCCTCTTTGTTTAGAGCAGTGGTTCTCAACCTGTGGGTCATGACTCCTTTGGGGTTCGAACAACCCTTTCACAGGGGTTGCACAATTCATAACATTAGCAAGATTGTAGTTATGAAGTAGCAAATAAAATAATTTTATGATTGGAGGGTCACCAGTACATTAGAAATTGTACGAATGGGGCCTGGCATTAGAAGGTTGAGAACCACTGCCCTAGAGGAAGACACAAATCGTGTTACAGTAGAAGGCCAGCAAATGAGACACAGCCCCCCCGAAAGATGGATTAGCACAGTGGCTGAAACAATGAGTGCAAGCAAAGAAGCACTGTGAGGATGGCACAGGACGGGGCAGCATTTTATTATATTGTGCATAGAGTTGCTGTGAGTTGAAACTCAACGGAACTTAACAACAATAACTACAGGACTTGTGCTTCTAACAATAAGGTGAAGTAGAAGTAGATCTTGAGAAACTCCTTAGTTTAGAGAAGTGTTTCTCAACCTGTGGGTCGCGACCCCTTTGGGCAGTGGAATGACCCTTTCACAGGGGTGGCCCCATTCATAACTGTCGCAAAATTATAGTTATGAAGTAGCAATGAAAATAATTTTATAATAATGAGTCACCACTTTATGAGGAACTGTATGAAAGGGCCAGGCATTAGGAAATTTGGAAACCACTGCCCTAAAGGAAGACAAAAATCTTGGTAAGTAGAGGGTCAGTAAAATATAGGCAGCCCCCCAAAAGTTGGATTAGCACAGTGGCTGCAACAATGAGTGCAAGCAAAAGAACTACTATGAGGATGTCACAGGACGGGGCAGCATTTCATGATACTGTGCACAGAGTTCCAACACAGACTCGAAGGCACCAAACAACAACATTAGGACTTGTGCTTCTAACAATATGCTGAATTAGACATTAAGATAAACTCCTATTAGTTTAGGGCTGTGGTTCTCAAACTATGGGTCATGAAACCTTTGGGGGGACGAACAACCTTTTCACATGTGTGGCCTGATTCATAACAGTAGCAAAATAACAGTTATGAAGTAGTAATGAAAATGATCTTATGGTTTGGATGTCACCACTACATGACTTACTAGAACCACGTCTCTAGATGAACACACAAATCTAGGTACAACAGGGTAGGAAAAGAGAGGCAGTCCCCAAGAAGATGGATTAGCATAGTGGCTGCAACAATGAGCCCAAGCAAAGAAACACTGTGAGGATGGCACCGGATGGGGCAGTGTTTCATGATACTGTGCATAGAGTTGCTATGAGGCAACACACACTCAAAGACACCAAACAACAACAACAGGACTTGTGCTTCTAACAATGTGCTGAATTAGTCCTTAAGAGAAATTCCTCTTAGTTTAGAGCAGTGGTTCTCAACCTGTTGGTCGTGACCACTTTGAGGGTTCAAATGACCTTTCACAGGGATGACCGGATACATAACAGTAGCAAAATTACAGTTATGAGATAGCAATGAAAATATTTATGGTTGGGTGGTCACCACTACATGAGGAACTGTATGAAAGGGTCGGGCATTAGGAGGGTTGAGAGCCACTGCCCTACAGGAAGACACAAATCACGATACAGTAGAAGGGCAACAAACAAGAGGCAGTCCCCCAAAAGATTGATTAGCACAGTGGTTGCAACAATGAGTGCAAGCAAAGAACCACTGTTAGATTGCAACAGGACGGGGCAGCATTTCATTATATTGTGCATAGAGTTGCTATGAGTTGAAACCCACTCGATGGAATGCAACAACCATAACTACAGGACTTGTACTTCTAACAATAAGGTGAAGCATATCTTAAATAAACCTCCTCTTAGTTTAGAGAAGCCATTATCAACCTGTGGGTTACGTCCCCTTTGGGGGGTGATATGACCCTTTCACATTGGTGGCCTGATTCATAACTGTATCAAAATTATAGTTATGAAGTAGCAATGAAAATAATTTTATAATTGGGGGGTCACCAATACATGAGGAACTGTATGAAAGGGTCATGGCATCAGGAAATTTGAGAACCACTGTCTTAGATGAAGACACAAATCTTGTTGCAATAGAGGGGCAGCAAAAGAGAGGCAGCACCCCAAAAGTTGGATTAGCACAGTGGCTGCAACAATGAGTGCAACTAAAAGAACCACTGTGAGGATGGCACAGGATGGGGAAGCGTTTCATTATATTGTGCATAGAGTTGCTATGAGCCCAAACCCACTCAAAAGGCACCAAACAACAACAGGACTTGTGCTTCTAACAATAGGCTCAGGTAAACCTTAAGAGAAACTCCTATTAGTTTAGAGCAGCGGTTCTCAACCTGTGGGTCGCTACTCCTGTTGAGGGATTAACAACCCTTTCACATGGGTGGCTTGATTTATAACAGTAGCAAATTAC
>NW_022103962.1:152846-154231 GCF_000313985.2 Echinops telfairi | reverse complement strand
GATGTGTAAGAAATGTTGAGAACCACTGGTGTAGAGCAAAGTAAATTCTGATGAAATACTACATATTTTAAACACACGCGAGCAGTTGGAACATAAAGGAATTTGGGAGAGGACAGTAGTATAAAATTCCTATGAGTCAGAATAGCTCTACATCATAGAGTAGCTAAGACAATTAGAAGAGATGCCGAAGTCAAAGCGCTGAACAGAAAATTCCAAAGGACTCATGGCAATAACTTTTTGCTCTTGTTAGCCCCTTGGGGCCTCCCTATCTTTTGTTGGTTTCCTTAACCCCACCCCCATCACTACAAATAGTCTTTTCATTAAACTCTCTTTAATTAAACCTTCTGCATGTTTTGTTTTCTGCTGGACTCCTAACAGATATCATTTAATTTTCTTGATTGCAACTCATCACACTAGCATACAGAAATCTTTTCAAGAGTTTGTTTTTTGTTTGGCTTTCATCCCTAACAGCATTTCCTTCCAGATTTGTTTGTCCTTGAAACATGATCAATACTTTTTTCCTCTCCAATGAAACCCAAGTCCTGCACTGACTGACTGCCTATGAAGTTCATGTGTATCCTACATGGGGATCCCAACCATTCCCTAGTCCAGTGGTTCTCAACAATCCTAATGCCATGACCATTTCATACAGTTCCTCAGGTTATGGTGATCCCCAACCATAAAATGATTTCATTGCTACTTCATCACTGTAATTTTGTTATTGTGATGAATCAGGCAACCCCTGTGCAAGTGTCATTCTACCCCCAAAGGAGTCACGACCCACAGGTTGAGATCCACTGCTGTACACCAACGTCTGGCCCGAGGGCTGTATGTGGCCCCCCAAAATCATCAATACCAGCCAACATCACACGCCTCACCAAAGAGAAGCATTTGTAGCCATCACCTTAGGGGTCAGTTCATGAAATGTTGGACCTGTATGGCCCCATGAATGTTGTTATAAATCACCACATGATCCTTGGCAGAAAAAAAGTTTCCAGCTCCTGCGGTAGACCAAATGTTCCAAAACTTATTTGGCCTACTGCCCTCTTTTCAGAAAAAAAATTACTCAGGGCCTTCCAGAAATGAAATATTTGTGTACTATAGCCTCACCATCCAGGATAAAATGTAGATATCTGCTTTGTAGATCCCTCAATCGTTGTACCCAGCAGGTGGGTGGTATTGCCCACTTTGGGAAATAAGACTCTAGGTAAATCAGGTGTGCTTTTACTCTCTGCAAGAATTTCAGTTGATGATGATTGGATTAAAAAACTGTGGTATATACATACAATGGAGTACTACGCATCACTAAAAAGCAGTGATGAACGTATGAAGCACATCGCTGCATGGGAAGAGTTGGAGGAAATCATGCTAAGTGAAGTAAGTCA
>NW_022103962.1:121355-122536 GCF_000313985.2 Echinops telfairi | reverse complement strand
TTCAGAAGCAGGTCACCAGGTCTGTCTTCTGAGGCACCTCCATATGGGTTCAAAAGTACATTTTAGTTAGTAATTGAGCTCTTAACTGTTTGTGCCACCCAGGGATGCCATAGGGGAAAATAGCTTTTCTGTATTTAGTGTCCTTCCCAAACTGACAACGGTGCTAAATTGTGTCCTGGCTTTTCTTATAATAGCTGTGTTAGTCTGGGTACATTATAGAAATAAATCCATAGAAACTCATATATACAAGAGAGTTTTAGATAAAGAGTAAGTGCACATCAAGAAAACATCCCAACCCAGTGCTGCCCAAGTACACAAGTCCAACATTAGCTCATATGTCCCACACCAATCCACAAAGTACTACTCCATCTTACCAAATACACGCAGTGATGCCGGCTGCAGGAGGAAAGCCGAATAAGTGAACATGCAAGCATCTCAGTGCTGGCAGGGGTCTCCAGTCGGCTTCTCCAGCACCCAGGGCTGCATCAGGCTAGGTCCATGTGGCTTTTCCTTAGGGATATCTTGCAGGAAGTCAGCCTGGGCAGCTGAAGCAGAGAACTGGCTAAGGCAGCTGCAACTGGGTCCGACCATCAGAGAGCAAGAAACCCAAGAACAAGAAAGGCGAGGCTCACCGAGCCATTTATCTCTGTCCTTCCATTAACCCCACCTCTGTTTGTCTGCTAGGATGGCACAGTAAACTTTATATCAATAGTGGTATCACTACTTTGAGGAAAACTGAATTCTGAACTGGGCTAGGCAGGTGTGTTAGTCTGGGTATATTAGAGAAACAAATCCACAGAAACACATATGTATAAGAGAGTTTTAGATAAGGGTAAGTGCACATCAAGAAAACATCCCAACGCAGTGCTGCCCAAGTCCACAAGTCCAATATTAGCCCCTATGTCCCACACCAATACACAAAGTCCTCCATCTTACCAAACACATGCAGTGATGCCGGTTGCAGGACAAAAGCCGAATCAGTGAGTGTGTAAGCATCTCAGCACTGGCAGGGGTCTCCAGTCAGCTTATCCAGTACCCAGGGTTGCATCAGGGTAGGTCCATGTGGCTTCTCCTCAGGGATGTCTCCCAGGACATGAGCCTTGCCAGTTGAGGCAAAGAACTGCTAAGGCAGCCGCACACTGGTCTGACCATCAGAGAGCAAGAGACCAGAGAACAAGAAA
>NW_022103962.1:119310-120489 GCF_000313985.2 Echinops telfairi | reverse complement strand
AATCAAGGCAGAACCTTGTCAGAGTGCCAGAAGATGAACCCATCTGGTCCGAAGGAAGGGGAGGGCAGCGACAAAGAGGGAGGCCCTTGACAGGATGGGTGGCCCTGGGGGCTGCAACGATGGGTTCAAACATCAGAACGATTGTGAGGGTGGCCCAGGACTGGGAAGCGCTTCCTTGTGTTGTACATGGGGGTTGCTTTGAGGCAGACCAACTTGATAGCACCTAACAAGAAGACCAACCAAGGAAGAGGAAGCTCTGTGATCTTGGAATCTGACATCGCTAGGACATTTGAATAGTCTTTTATGAAGGTACCCAATGGCCTGGTCCTTCATCACAGACACCTGGGGAAGCACCAATCTCCTGGTTTTCCAGACGTTCCCCATTGGAATTACTCTTCAGCTGCCCACAGAGCCAGCTGACTGGATACCACATCCTGTATTGGCCGTCTTCCAACTCTTGGCTTCCTTACCCACTCCCCTACCAGTGTTTCCTGCATCTCCCAAACAAACAACTTGCACTCGCTTACTGCCTCATCTCAGGGTCTGCTTCTTAGGCACCCCAAACTCAGACACCCTCCCTTCTAAAAGGCTGCTGACAGTGCCATCTGCTGCCTGGGGCACCTCATTGGCGCCACCTCTACCCTTCCCCCAAGGAGTTAAGTAGCCCATTAAGGATGGTAAAGTTATCTGCCCACTTCAGCAATTCTTCCTGCTTCCATGGTCCTAGGCCAAGGTGATTGCCCCCACTTCTCTTTGCTGCTTCTGAGTAGAGCAGACTGGTGAAGGCTGATAGAAGATGCCCTTTCAAGCAGGTGACAGCCAAGAATTGCCAATATTCCTGTGAATATTGAATGGCCCCACCTCATCTCCCAGATTGGTTCTTAACAGGGGCAACTGCTTCAAGGTAAAAAGTCTGTAGCATTAATTTATAGGCCAGAGAGGCAAGTCAGGAAAACCTGTCCTTTTTCTGAAGTCACTTTTGCATGCCAGTGGAATTCTTTTGTTCAGCTACAAAGCACCCAGGCGCAGCCTTTTATGCCCTGAATCATTTCCACGTGGTTCAGGGCCTCCTTCAACTTGAACGCTATTATTACCTCCTGCTCTATCTTCAGGCTTGCTCCTTGGTTGTTTATGGATTCCTCAATCTGCCTGCTCAGGCTGAGAAAGGTTTGCTTGCCC
>NW_022103962.1:116614-117801 GCF_000313985.2 Echinops telfairi | reverse complement strand
AGCAGGCTGCTTCTGTGAAGATGGATATCTTTGGAAGCCCTATGGGGCAGTTCTAGCCTGTCCTATAGGATCACTCTGAGTAAGGCTTGACTCATTGACAATGGGCTAGCACAGTGGTTCTCAACCTTCCTAATGCCACGACCCTTTCATACAGTTCCTCATGTTGTAGTGACAACCAACCATAAAATTATTTTTCTTGCTACTTCATAACTGTAATTTTGCTACTGTTATGAATTGGGCGACCCCTATGAAAGGGCCATTGGACCCCCAAAGGGGTTGCAACCCACAGGTTGAGAACCCACTGGGTGAGCGTATGTAGTCATTCTGCCTCATAATATTAACTATTACCACCTCGACCACCACAACCACAATCACTATTATACTCTGTGATGTTAAATAGAGCTGATGGAGATAAGATTGGGGATAAGGTGGACTGGAGTAATAAGAGAAGGCTTCCTGGAGGAAGGGGTTTTAGGAGGGGCCCTGGGGAGGAGTCAGTCATTGAAGGGTAGGTGTGAGGATATAAATTGTTGTACCAGAGGACGAACTGGGTGAGATCAGATTTTCTAAGATGGTGGACAGCCATCTCTCTCAACCCATAGACTGTTTACTACCTAATCTTGACACTCCTCCCACCACAAGGTGGGATCTGGGTCCCTTTTATTTGAAGGTGAGTAAGCTGGTGTCTGCTTCAACCAATGGAATACAATGTAAGTGATGCTGATGGCCAGGCTGTGGAGTTGCTGCCTTATTCACTTGTACTTGAGCCTTGAGCTGCCTTGTAAGATATCCAATGATCCTGTGGTCACCATGCAGCTGCAAAGAAAAAGCTCAAGCTACATAGAGAGACCACTTGTAGATATGCAGGTGACAGTTCTCCCAGCATAGGTGGACAGGGGGAAGGCAGATATATGAATGAAGGAACCCTCATGATGCAACCATCACATCACTATCACATATGAAAATCTGTTCTTCCCACAGTTCTTCAATGAATCAGCTCATTTATCAAGCCACCTCAGTCTCTGTGTTTTCCCAGCTGAGACTACACGCTGGACCTTGCATGAATTGCTGACCCACGGAATCTGTCAGCACGAGAAAATGACTGGTGTTTTAAGTCACTGAGTTTGGGGGAATTTGTTACTCAGCAGTAGTACCCAGGGCCTCAGTTAAAAGGGCAGAGCTGAGGG
>NW_022103962.1:113704-114974 GCF_000313985.2 Echinops telfairi | reverse complement strand
TCAGTTTGCTTTTGTTTCAGTGTCTGGCTCTGTTACTGATAGCCATGTGACCTTGAGCAGATTGCTTAACCTCTCTGAGCCATTTTGGCAACACTCTGTATAGGGCTGAGGTGGGGCACTGGGGGATCCCTGGCACATGATGGGGGAGGGACTCAGCTAAAATAAAGCACACAAGAGTAATGACCATGACATTCTCTCTATTCTGGGCCTCAGAGCAGCTCTGGTTCTAGAAAATCCCACAGAAATAATTTTACCAACCTGGGCCTTCAGGCCTCACCCCAAACTTAACATGTTTCTAATCCACACAATGTCTACAGCTTTGGGTTCTCATCCCTCTACTTCTTCCAAGAGACTGAGGAGAATGGAGTGATCGAGCAATATCCAGGCCACATGGCCATCTTGCTCATTCCTTAACCCATCCTTTCCTCTCCCAAGCACAACTTTAATGTTCCCATGATCGTCCGGGGCTATGATAAGGAGTATCGTGTTTATGGGAGGGCATCAGGGCCTGGGTCTTCCATAAACCACTTGCCAAAGACTCTTACAGATAGGTAATGGTAGGCCTATATGTTTCATTTACCTATTGCTGCTTATTGACTTTCAATCCCACTCATTGTATTATTTGCACACAATTCTGTAATTTGAGGAAGGCTTGGCTGGGGCAGCTCATCTCCGCTCCACATGGCATCGGCCAAAGCTGCTCAAGCAGCGAGACCCGGAAAGATGAGTTTGCTTTGGTTCATAGGCCCCGGGCTTTGGTTCTTGCTGTTGCGTTGGCTCCCCAGTTTTCCTCCATGTGATCATGTCATGTACTTACTTGCCTTTAGCTTCCTCACCGCAGGGGGATTTTCAAGATAGATTTTTTTGTCAGGAGTGTTGGACTGAAGGTCCATTGACAAAATCCCTTAAAGTGTCACTTTAATAAGTGACTGCCAAATTTCCCCCAGAGCACACAAGTTGAAGCCAGCAGGCTTCCTCCCTAAGAGAGGTTCCTGGTAGCTTTTGATTGTCTTCTAAGTCTCTTTTCCTCTTCCACAATAATGTCCGGGTTGCTTTATCAGTCGGCTTCCCTCTTTTTATGTGACACTATCTCTGGCTGTTTAGTCCAAGCCCATGCAGTTCCTTCACAAACTTACTGTGTTTCCCGTGCATTGGATTACATGATACACTCCATTTTATGAAAGCCATATCCCCACATCTCTTTGAGATGGATCCCCCTCTGTTTTAGGCTGCAAGTCAGCCTATTTAGGCTGTGGGACAGCCTCCTGAA
>NW_022103962.1:111263-112690 GCF_000313985.2 Echinops telfairi | reverse complement strand
ATTTTCCTGGCTTTTATCAGCTCTGGAGGCCCCCCTATCTAGGCAGAAAAATGAGCCAATAAATAAATTCACATTAAGTTGCTAGGGAGTGATAACAGCTAATCCCTTCAAAGGGCAATTGCTTTCAGGGGGAAAAAAAAAGGAAGGGCTCTTGAAAAAAAAAAAGGCGATTTAACTCTAATGAAGAAGAGTGTCTCCTGGAAGACTACTACATTTTGTCGCTGCAGTGGGAGTCATATATGAACGTGTGTGTGTGTCTGAAAACCCTCACATCAGCCCTTTCTGCTTTTGTGTAAGTCGGACTTTAAACGCATTGCCTAGGAGGGGTTTGAATGCCTCTCTTTATGGAAGCTTCTTGAGGGAAGGGGGGTTTTTGTCTCTTTTGTTCAGCGATAGGGTCCCAAGGCCTGGCATTTAATAAGTCCTGTAGCAAGCCGGTTGAATGAAAGAATGAGTAAATGAGTGAGTGAGGGAACGAAACCCTCTGTAGCCTTACAGGTAAAGACTGCCCCCTCAGAAGCCCGGCTCTTGTCTAAAGTGAGTGAGGTACACATCTCCCTGCCCTCTTTCAGGCTTCCCCGTGGTCTGCCTGGGATTGAGCTGAAAAATGATTTTTCATACATGTCGTCCTCATTATAATATCCTCCTTCAGAGTGAAGTTCTCTGACCACACTGAAGACCTGCATTTAATGTGATGAAAGGTGAGTTAATGGAGTGGAGAGCAAAGCATAAAGCCCTTTCAGAACAGCAGAGCAGCTGTCCCTCCAAGGGGAAAGGGGCAAAAAGGGAAAAGAAAAGAAAAACGGGGGTGGGGGGACGACCCAACTCTCGCTCTCCTAATAGGCTGATATAAGAAGTTCTTTTGGTCCACTCCATAGGAAGACAAAACTGAGAGGGCGCTCAGCCCAGCCCCTTTCCCTTCCCTGCCAGCGCATAACTGATTTACCACGTATTTACCTTGGAGTTGATTATGTGCTGAGTTGAGGCAAGCAGGGAGAGTTTATTGACATTTGGTCTCCCTTCACACATTTTGTGACAGCCAGACATCAGGGACTGAGCTGCAGGATCTTAAAGGTTTTGGAAAAGTTATCAAGGAATGGGACATATTTATCAAAGCCATGGTGATATTAGAAAGCTGGGTTGCTGCTACACCTGGGTCTGTTACTTGATTAAAAAAAAATAATTCATCCTCTCGCTGGATTTTGCACTTGGGTGAATGATGAGCAGGTTTGCTGGATCACCCTTGGTCGAGGATTCACACGTAACAACCCCTTTGGTCTCAGAAGGAAATTGTGGCTGCTAGGTCATACTTGGAGTCATGGTAGAGTAGTGGCTAAGCACTTCACTGCTAACTGAAAGGGCAGCACTTGGAAATCACCAGCCATCCTGAGTGAGAAAGATGTGACCATCAGCTGCCACAAAAATGA
>NW_022103962.1:110396-111163 GCF_000313985.2 Echinops telfairi | reverse complement strand
AAAGTTCCTTCATATCAAAATCTTAGGACGCTCTATAATTAGCACCCAAAGGAGGCCTGGTGGCATGATGGGTCACATGTTGGGCTGCCAGCTAACCACAAGTTCAGCAGTTTAAAACTACCAGCCACTCTGTGGGACAAAGGTGAGACTTTCTGCTCCCATAAAGAGTTCCATTCTCCAAAACCCACAGGGGCAGTGCTACCCTGTCCTATAGGGTCGCTGTGAATCGGAATTGATTCGACAGCAGTGCGGTTTTTTGTTTGTTTGTTCGATTCATTGGTTGGTTGGTTGGTTGGTTGGTTTCATAGCTGAGGAAAGAGGAACCCAGAGAGGTGAGATGCCTTGCCAAGGATATACATTGAATGATGGGCGAAACCAGGGTGGGAACCCAGGCCACCTGCTCTGGAGTCTGGCCCTCCTGACTTTTGACCCAGCCTCTCAGGAGCCCTGATTTATCACAAGTGATTTTCCCCCAGCCTGACTAAAACCAAGGTGCTACACTCCTCAGCCCCTCCATTCTTGGCATGGTGCTGAACTCAGCCAACACTCAGGGGCTGATTTCTAAATGGACCCCAGCCCCAACCACAGCACTGACCATGTTCCCAAGAGCCTGCTGACCACAGCCTTGGCCAGTCCAGAAGTAGGCTATGGGCAGAGCTTTTAAACTCGCTTCCAGAGAATTCTTCCCTGGCAGAGCCCCTGAAGCAGGGCAGGTACTGAGGGAAGATGTCAAGGCGTGTTGTGATTAGGTGCCCTCCAGTTGATTT